>NC_056534.1:7560114-7931989 GCF_910596095.1 Thunnus maccoyii | reverse complement strand
ATTTCAAATATTTTGCATTTACCAGCTTTGTTTTCTTTTTTCTTCTGAGTGTAATCCTCAACGTTCACACGCCTCTCCTGCCGCCAGCAAATTATATTTTACTTATTACTTTGAAATACCAGATGACGCCCTAGCAACAGGAACTTTATGACTCACACATGGAACATGTTAATATTTGTAAGGTACATGGAAACAGCACGGCATGATTTTCCCACATTTAGCTCATTAACATGTCATTTTTTAATCAATCAATCTTCAAACAATCTTTTTCCATAGCTGAGTCATAGATTAACAGATTGACTTTCAGATTAGATGTGAGCTGCTTTTTGTATTCCTTTGTTATTGTTTTGTTTATCTACTTTTGTCTTTAACTGAGCCGTGTCAAAATGTAATTTGTTATTATGTGACTGACAAAGGTTCTTGAATCTTGAATTACATTTGACAATATAGACCTGTTTAACAGGTGAGTGGGCAACTTTGTTGAAATTAACTTTTTATTGCCTTTTAGTATTGACATTATTTGTTGGGAGCTGAAACAATTTATTTTAATTTAAACAGGATATTAATCTGTAACTGTTTAGATAATTAGTCATAATAGTGATTTTTCAGTGGTTCTTGTGTTTAAATGTGAAGATCTGCAGCCTCTCTCTGGTTTATATTGTAGTAAACTGAATACTTTTGAGTTTTAGACATTTGAAGTCACCTTTGACTCATTAAAAAAAGTTTATCACTTGTCAAAGTAGGAAAAGAAAAAGTGTTTGACAAAGGTTGTGTTGTATGAGTGAGCCTGTACCAACACTAGAAAAATGATTAAACCATTATCAATCTCATTATTTACACCTGTGCTTTTCCTACTGACAATTATTAGCAGATTAATTGAATATAATTATTTTTACTTGTGGCTCTGATCGCTGCTCTTCTGGTGTTTTTCTAGAGAAGTTCTATTAAAATTAGAAAAAGCACATCACACACATCACTTGGAGTACTGACATATTTATTAGAAAAAGAGAAACAAAGCATTTGTACAGGCCAAAACAGCTGCGCTAAGAGACTCTGATCTAGTCAAGACATGGTCAGGTTTTTAAATCCAGCATTAAATAAAAGCCACGATCTGCAAGCAAAAAGACAAAACTATATACACACACGAAAAAGAAACATGTTGACAGTGTTACATCCAGGAATTGATAAATAGATTGAGGCCCCTTTCTGGACTTGAAGCTGTTTAGAGGAAGGTCTGAATGGGGGTGACACTGGGTTAAAAAGGAGTGGGTAACAAGGTAGAAGTGGTGTCTCACTTTACTGACATGGGAGTGATTTTATTGACGCGGAGCTGAGGTCTGGCTAATGACTGATGATGCTGGGAGTGTGGTCATACTCTGAGGGAATATCTCATCGAGGGTTAACAAGTCTACAACACTACCGGGAGCTACGGTGACTCATGTTTTGCATGCCTAGTCTACAAAGACAAATATACACCCTGCCTATTTGCACATCTACTAGTAAGGCAGAGAGTACACATGGGGATCTAACAGGGGACTGAGAGACAAGCATGTACAGATGCTTCACCTGACTACCTCCCAGCCCCCTGCTCTACACTAATCTCATCAACTTACAGAGGCTTTCCACTTCGCATCCAGCCATTCCCTCTTTTCTGTTCAGTGGCAAGTTTCATACATCCACCCTCACATGCCATTCGTTTTTAATCTCTTCAAAACATATTTCTTTATGCCAAAATTAATCTCTCTGTGATGGCATGTGAGTGTTGGAGTAGAAACGACCCTGTCCCTACACTGCAACAGCGGACTGTGCCGCATCACTCTGGTTTCTAAGCCACTGAGCTCGTCTTGCTGCGGCGGTGCTTACGAACTTCCTCCATCAGATCTTTAAGGTACTGGATCTCTCTGCTGATGGACTCCGCCTTCTCCACCAACTCCCGGTTCCTCTTCTCCAGCTCTGTGCACTCGTCGTTCAGGAGCTCCTGCTCGACCCTCTTCTTCTGTCGGTAGCGAGTGGCTGCTGTCTTGTTCTGCTCCATCTTCTTTAGTTTCTTCTCCACCACTTTGGGAGCGCCAGACACTGATTTGACCCTGGAGGCCTTGGCTGAGGGGGAGGGAGCGGAAGTGGGCTCCGATTTGGAGTAGGGTTTGGTCCTGGAGGAACCAGCTGCAGGAGAGGGGGTGGCAGGAGGAGAAGGGAGGTGAGGCGGTGAATCGGCAACGGACTCAATGCCGGAGTCGCTGTCACTATCGCTTGATGTAGAGGCTTTAATGGACTGGTCAGGGAGAGATACAACAGAGGACTCATCTTTGTTGGTGAGGACCACCACGAAGTGGGCAGAGGTGGGAAGGGAGAGCAGAATGGGGTTGGTGGTCTGAATGCTTCCAGTGGGATCTGGGATGATGGTAGCAGTGAGGGATGTGGCGGTTTTCTCGGCATCCAGGACATCAACTTCACTCCCCAGCTCCAATGTGTAAGCTGGAGAGGGGGGAGACTGAGAGGGAGCTGGGGATGGAGGCTCAGACTTCAGAACGACATCCTGATCGGGAGCCACCTCTGTCTTGGTCTCAGCTGCCGCGGGAAGAGGGAGCTCCAGAGGGACAAAGGGCATGCTGGGCAGCGACAGACTCAGCTCCAGGCTGTCATGCGGGGCGGGGACGGCTGCGTCGAATGAGTCGAGATCCAGATCCATGTGGGAGTCGAGAGATGCCAGGAGATCCTCGGGGGAGCTGGGAGACTCATCGGATGAGCAGGAGCCAATGAGGGAATCCAAATCAAATTCACTCAGGTCGATTTTCTCTGACATCCAGTCCATGCCCGCAAAAGCATCATCTGCTGACAGAGGATTTATTTATTAGTACTTAAATAATATTGGCTGAATAGAAACTAGGACACAAGCAAATAATTACTTCAGTCACTGCTCTTTAGTGATTGTATTTGACCTCATTCTCAAAATAATCTTTCCAGCTCCCGCCCTGTTTTATCATTTTATGACTAAACACCAGGAAACTCTCACTTCTAAAATGATGCCAAGAGTACAATGGCCTGATACCAGTAAATGAGGATCCTGCAACAAAGGGATACACATCATTGTGAAATAACAAAACTGGTTTGAGCCGGTCTCAACTACACACTTAAAGCCACACCTGCCAGTGAATGAATGTTTATTGTTGCCAACGACACCTACTCATTACGCTTTCTGCCTCTAATTTACAGTGTACAGTGTCATGCAAAGCACATTCACACTACATCCAGCACTGATCAACACATTAAGTCCTACATGTTTCAACAACTTTTAGTTAACCTCCACATTGTTTTCATGTTAGACTGTAGGATTATGGTATTAATGTGTCTTTGAAAGGAAAATGTCACTTAACACGTTGCCTGCAGGGTTTTTTACTCCAACAAAACCACCTACACAAAATAAACAGCTTGCCCATAGTCACATCTAACAATAGCGGTGGAAACATTTTCAGCTGTTAATTTTTTCCCTCCATGACATTGCGTGACTCAAGAAATGTTCTTTTCACTGTTCAAGCCTGTAATTTTCTTGTGTTCATCAGCTTATTTTTAGTTCTTGATTTTCTGGCCTTACATTTTCACGGGGCTTTTGTGATCACACCCAACTGAGCTTCCAATCTCTTGTTCCTCATTTAGACCGTTTTAAAGAATTACGTATTGAAACTCTTAACATATGGGAATTTTAAGTCACTCTCACCTTTGCCATCTTCTGCTCTCACGTGGGCTTCGAGCAGGTCAGTGGCAGCCAGCCAGGGGAGGGACAGCGAGTCCGCTCCGGCCTTGGTTCCCAGGAACGAGGAGGGATAGTTTGGAGGAGGAGGAGAGGGAGGAGGGGAGGTAGAGGAGAGCGGGGAGGACGACATAGTCTGATAGGGAGACAGAGAGGATGCATAGGAGGAGAAAGAGAGGGGGGGCGAAGCTGGCGCCTTCCCCTCTAGAGAGGAGGAGGGAGAAAGAGCTTCTTCTTCATCTTGGTCCAGAAGGGGCCCCATCGGGTCAGCCATCAGAAACGAGGGCCCTGTGAACAAGGACTTCCTCAATTAGTATCAAGTATCATTTTCTGCACTAATAAGTAACTTATTTTTATTATTTTTATTGATATTATCAATTGATAAGCAACTGATAAGCAAAAAACTAGCCAACTGAAACCACAATCAAACAATCCAGACACATAAAATCCTCAATCAGGCATTTATTTGGTGAACTTTAGGGTGACATCACAAAAATAAACAAACATAAATATCTATTTTACATGAACTACATGAACCCATACTTAAAATGTCCTTTTATTCTGGAAGTCAGGTAAACGCCCAGGAAACTTAACTCTGTAATTTGCCACCCTTATCACCTCCCTATCAAATAGTGTGTGCTGTAGTGATAGTAATGTTTGTGGTTGTGCTTTGGGAGCATTTGTTGTTACAATACCAACCTAAGTACAGGGCCTCCACGTCCTCCAAGGCAAGGGAGAGTGTCATGGCTGCTGCTGATCAGTGGTAGCCGTGAACGGGTGAATGAAAACACAGGGGAGTCTGGTGACGTTAACAAGTCGAGGGGTTCCGTACTGCTGTCGACGGCAGCAAAGCTGAGGGTGATTGCCGAGAGAGACCTGAGGAAAAAAGGAGATGCAAACATAGTCTTAAGTTTTGGTTTATTATGGTGATTATGGGCAAGACCACCAGACCATAAAACATTAAAAAGACCAAAAGAAAGAGCCATGTTTATTTGTAAGAAAAGGGCGCGAGGGGGTTGAGGGACGAATGCATTCAAATCATATGAACATGTGCTTGTGTGTATTATATTGAAGTTTTATCTCTTGACTCTATTTTTAGTTATTCTATATATTTTTTTATATTTGAATTAGTCTATTTAGTTATTGTATATCATTTACCCTTACAATGTATTTGTTTCTTTTACCTACCTCATTGTTTTCTGTATTTTGATTTTTTTTTTTTCTGTAACACTTTAATTTCTCTTTGGGATCAATCAAGTACTCTATTAAAATATTATGCCACGTGGCTGACGCTTGGGTGAACCTTATAACCATATCTGAAAAATTACCCATAGTGTCTGCACTTCCTGGAAACAACTTCACATTTCCCGATCAAAACAATCTTGAAGCAAGCATTACAACTTCACAACTTTCGTATTGGTTTGCACTCGGTCGCTCAGACCGCTAACGTCTGTCAGATGGGGGAGGGGAGGCTAATTTCGGCTAATCCGTTCCATTGAAGTGTCAAAGCGGCATTGATGGGTAAACACCCCGCCTTCAACCGGGGGATAACATTTCCTAATTTGGTCATGCTTTGGCCAGTAGTCCCGCCCTCCCCCTGTGAGTCACCGCGCGGAGATGTGGGAGGAGGGCAACCGCCATTTTCACAACAGAGACATCTGAGTGAAGGCTGAGTGCAAAAAGATAGTGCGCGCCATTTTGGACACGCCACGTTGTCAGTATCCAATATACACAAACACTGCCCACGTTGAAGTACACTTAAGAGCCGCTATTAAATTAATGAGACATTTCGATAAGGGGTTTAAAAAGTCTTCGCCGGCCACCGAAACAACCGTTAACACGCCTCAACGTAACACAAGCTGTCGCCAGCTGGAACTAAATTACCCCAACTGACAGTCTGTTATTTGACACTGACAACTTCCAATCAGGAAATGTAACGTTAAATCTTTAGGTAAATTTTCACTTATTTTTTTTAGTAATAAATGTTTTTCAGTGCGTATAGCCGTACTCAACTCAACAGGTCTGTTAACTTTATCAACATCGGTAACGTTAGGGTTGTCTTTGTGACGCCCCAAGCTAGAGACAATCAAGAGAAGGGGAAAATGTACATAAAAAAATACTTACGCCATTTTGCCAGAAATAGCCAGTGCACTTAGCCGTTGCACTGCCGAGTTGTTGCCGCTGCAAGATAGCCGCCGCACGCCTTCAAACTGCCATTTTAGCGCGGGAGAGCTTTCACCGAGGTATCAATATTGTGTTTGCTTGTTATGGGGGCGAAGAACGCGGTGTGTACCGTCACCGTAGTATATAAAGAGCCGAGGCACCGCTGACTGTGCTCCTCCGCTGTGTCACTCCCCGAGGGCGTTTGAATCATTCTCATTGGCAGCGCGGATGAGCGGAGTCTCTGTTTCAGGGAGTGGATTTACAAGCAATAACCTTCCAACGGGGCGTGATAATAACACAAACACGCATACCGCTTTGATTACTCCGCTCGCGTCTTGTTTGTGATTGGTTACATGCGATTATCTATACAGCTGACAGAATAGATCCATATGAAGCCTTCCGCTGTGCGTCAAATGTAGGTCAAATGCAAAACGTAAACATTGAAGAAGGAAACGCATTTGTGGGTCTTTTACAAATGTCAACGACTGATAAAGTAAAATACATGATTACCAGCATAGGCCACAACATAAATTACGTAATACATACTTCAAGATGTTTTGTCATTTGTTAAAAAAAAATATTATAACTTTAGGGTGACCACACATCCCGAAAAAGTCTTGACAGTCCCGAATTACGAGCAGTTGTCCCGAATCCCGAATCCTGTCCCGTTTGTTCCGAAAATCAACCGTTAAGATAATAACAATAATAGATAATGTGAACAAGATAAAAACGAGAGCTGTCTGTATGCTGCGAGACTCGACTTGACTTGAAACTTAAAAGCTAAAATGCTTCACTGAATATATTGTGTCTTTCAGAGCTCTGCCAAATTGTCATGAATAATTAATAACATAACGGAGATACACGCAACAAGCTGCTGCTTTCCCCTGACTAAGACATAGTAGACTCTACATTTAAATGAGAGAAGCCTTTCATTAAATTATCAATTAGGCTAGTCTACATGAATAGTAGCTTGGTTTTTTTTCTCTTTTTTTACTCCCTGAAACCGTGAAAATGTTCTGATCAAATCCCTATAATTATTGCTTTTAGTTATTAAAAAATCGTTTTTGTGAAATATGTCAGAGTATTATTTATGTGTTTTCACTTGCATTGATTAGGCTATCATAAATAACGGATTGTTGATGTCATTCGACGTGTTTTAAAGCAGATGATCGAGAGTGCAGTCCACTGTGGGAGGAATTTGTGATAAGAATAAGTAAAAAAAAAAAAAAAAAAAAAAAAAAAAGTGTTCGTAAACTCCTACAGCTTAATGGCAATCTCAGCTGCTAAAAAAGACGTTTAAAATGACTGTAACATACCTGTAACCTGTGCGTAATGGTTCATGCATCTTGTAAAGACAGCCAGGACACTGCGCTTCATATCACCCTCAGAGCCAATCTGACCAATCTATCTCTCTATTTTATCCATCTGTGCGAACTGATCTTCATAATATTAATAACAAATGATCAGAATTAGACCCTGATGTTACTCTACATTATTCTGTCCATTTCAATCCTTCTGATATTTAATATTAAGCCACCCTTTTGAGTCATTGGCTCAGTTGTTTCAATATAAATGATAAACATCGTGAGTTAACTGAATTCAGGAATAATAGATTTGTTTCCAGTGAGGTATTATTGAGCTTATATAGTGACTTTCTGAGGTAAAAAAATTACTATCGCTGCTTTGGAAACTATATGTAGTTATTTCTGGAATATATATGACTTGTAATCCTTTTTAAACATGAAACACAAGCTGCAGGCAGCTATGGAGTAGTGAATGAGTTTTGACTTTCACGTGTTTCACTGTCGGTCGAAGTGAATGTAATGTACTGGAGTTCACGCCCACTCTGACCACACCTACCCCGACTCCTCTGTCCTTAATTTCACCCACCCAACTGTAAACGTTTTATCAGACTATCATTGAATAAGTTCCACAGTCCGTGTATTTAGGCGTATCTTAAAATAAATATAATTAAAACCAATTGATTAAGCTCGTATTCACGTGTTACTGATAATGATCTTGCATCCAGTGCCCCGTTTAAAATGTTGTTTTTTATAACTATGTATCTCTTTTAAGCATGTTGTCGATGGCGCGATGATCTTAAACTCGTCATTTTAGGTTGTTTATAGCAGCATTATAATTAAGTCTTTATTAAAACACTTTTTTACACTGTGTGGAACTTTCCCAACTAACTTTAAGAGGAGGAAGAAACGTTCAGATCTGTTTATTCTACCGTTTGTCGGTTATATTTCCAGCCTCTGACTTTTTTATGGGCTCTAACTGCACCGAATATTGTATCCCTGTATTAGTTGTTGATATGTCTCGCATTAGAAACATACAGTCTAAGAATTCATTGCAGCTGGTGGTTAAACTTCATGAACTTGACTTGAGTTCACAAGGCTTCGGCTGGACTGCCCCCTAGTGGTTAAATGCACATCTTGAAAATTTATATATCTACAAGTTTACCACCCATTGAATTGAATGATAGTACAGATGATGAATAGAACATTTAGGCTAGTGTGTGGATTGAAAACACTTTATTTAGGTTAAATACTTCAATTCAAAACGCAGCTCAGCGAGAACATAAAAGTAACTAAGGACACCAAATAATTAAAAACAGAGAGGTAAGACCAGGAAAGGTTTATTTGTATTGGACGTTTCGTACACAAAGCCGATCCAAGGTGCTTTTACATAATGCATTAAAAACTTTAAAAAGAAATTCAGCTCCAAAGGAAGAAGACTCCAAAAAAAATATAGGATACAGGAACATGAAAAAGAGAACACAAACCCCCAAATTATATACAATATTATATACAGGCTAGTTCAACTTCAAGACCAGCTTCAGGGTCAGTCTGAAGCAGCACATCCTGAAGGTGCAACATACTGTAAGCCATGTCGTATGCTTTTTCCAAAAAGGAAAAAAAAGATTAGCAGAGAATCAGCTCTTTAATCCTTAAGCCTACATGTTTTCAACCTTGACTGATCAGCATATAGATGTATAGACCTGTAATCCCTCAAATCACTTGGGACTGGGAAGTTTTGTTTGAGTTTGTTCCCCATTTATTTAACTCAAAAATATCAAGTATAATACCATAACCTACATATATAGATGTGTAAATACAAAAGTATGTGGTAAAATCAGGTAGGAGAAGGTTCAGCAGATAAAAACCTTTCACTGCTCTGGAAAATGCTCACTGAACGAGTTCTTGATCTCCATGTGTTCCTCCAATCCATTATTCAGCTCTTCTGCTAGCGTGCGGATTTTCTTCGCGAACTTTGACTCAAGGCCCTTCTTCAGCTTCTGGCCATCCTTTCCTTGGGTGAAATAGAAATCCATACAGAGGCCGAAGCCTTGTATCAGCCCAGACGCCTTACTGTTCACCTCTATGACCCTGGCACTCTCCCCTCCCGTAGCAACCAGCTCTCTCACTACCCTCACCGAATCAATCCTGGATTCACCCATAATGGACAGATCGTGCTTCTTTAGCTGCCCCATACCCTCGTTGATGAATTTCAAGCAGGCCTGAATTTTCTCCATAAGTTCTTTATAGTCCCCGAGGGTCTTGTCGATTTTCTTTTGGTCCTGTGTGGTGTTCACCTGGAAGAACAGATTTTATTGGCTGTTAAACAACTTTAAAGATTTAGATCCAGAATAGTGCAACCAAGGAATACAAGTTAAAGCCACTTTGTGAAGAATTTTTTTGATATGATCATAGCATCTTTTTAATGTTTCTGATGGCATTACACAATTCTTATGGAAACGGGTATAGTGTACGTGTAGCTTTGAGCCTGTTCAACCTGTGTTTTGCTGTTTGCTACAGTGTGTTTTTGTGATACTACTACTTTGGGCTGCCAGAGTTGAAAAAAATTTAACTCTTTTTTTATGAAGGAAGGCTTAAGGTATATTTTTCTGAAATACTTAACATTTAAAAACCTTCAAGGGACACTAAATTTAGATTTTTTGTGTCTTTTATTCATTCTTTTGCTGCACCTGAAGGAAAGTGTCAGCTGAGAAAGATCCGTCGAATCTTGGTACCGTTACATTTTGTTGCTATGCAACTTAGGGCAAGGCAGTTCAATGTATATAGTGCCTTTCATTACAGGAAAACTCAATGTGCTTTACACTGACATCACTATAGCAACAAGTAACATGTGCATCAGAACACAATAAATAAAATACAGAAAATGCAATAGAAAAAAAGAGTAAAGAAAGAAAAACAAACCCAGAAAAGAAAACCCCACCTTCCAGATTCATAAACGCTGCATCCACACAAGGCACAAACAAAGACATACTTCAAATCAATAAAGTTTCTTTCATGTCTGGTCACCTTGTGGGCGATGGCAGCTGATGCACCAGTGACGCCGCCAGCAGCAGCAACGCCCACCCCAACTACAGTCAGGGCCAGCGAGGCGCCCAGAGTGAACGGAGATAGTATCACTCCGGCAGCTGCTGCCACTCCTCCCGCTACAGATGTCGCTCCTCCGGTTATGCCAGCAATCTTTGTCCCCTTAGAAAACTTAAGATTAAAGGGAATTGATTTGATTAGACAGGCGATGATCATATCCAGAGCAGGTTATGATGATGACAGAACTCACATATGTCAGCAAACTCATCTGTAAATGTCTTACATTTGGATTTAAATCATCATGTCTTGTTACCTTGTCTAAGTTGTCAGCGATGCAGAGCAGATCGTCAATGTGCTGCTTTAGGGTGCCGCTATTTTCAGACAGCAGGTTCATGTAATACTTGATAGCATTACAGAGATGTTGAGCTTTGACTTTGATGATCCTTGAATGTACAGTGTTATGAGAATATTTGATCAGATTATTAAAGTTCATCGATTTAATGATGTACACATCCTTAAGAAACGTCAGTAATAAGATGTATCGTCCATCAAGCTTCACCAATATCTTTTATGGTTGTGGTGTGCTAGTAAAATGGCCTTTCAGGTCTAAACGTTTGACATTATCTGTCTTATAATTTGAAGCACCAGCACACAGTTGATTAGGAAATAAACTCTACTATTTTCTTACTTTGTTTCTCTCTCACCCCTCAGACTGAGATCCTTGCAGAGACAACTCCAGGCTGTAAATCAATAAAACTGTAGTTCAGCAAACACATTAAGAACCTCAAACAGAAATCTTTTCAAGCTAGTTTTCTCACTCACGTGTCGCTACCTTCCACCAAACCTTCAGAGAGTTGTCATCCTGGTGGAAAATGAGAGGTTATTTACAGCTGAGCTCAAACACTACGATCGCTTCCCTTGTTTTTGTTATAGTAAAATGCTTTTCATGGTTGTAATTACCAGGATTTCATTTTCATTTTCGTCGTCAGACTTTTCCTTCCGAGGCTTGGCTGGCATCAGAGGAGGGTGTGCTTTACAGGCATCATTAGCGAATTGTTTGGCCAACATCTGAGAAAATAAGGGATAATCTATTCAGTGAATGTACAAATAACGAGTTAGATCTGAGTGTTTTTACAATCTCACATGGTGGTGATTTTAACCACAGAGGTAGTCTGATGGTTTATTTCCATTCGTATCAGTTGTCCGTGTCATCCTCTGACATGACACATTTAGTATCTGCTGCCCTCAGAATTTTTCAGGACTTTTTTTATACATATTGTACAAATCTATAGAATCTCGTTCAACCAGACATTTAAGGAATCAGCTGGTTTCCCTGTGAATCGATGCTGTTCTACCTACATGTTGTCATCTTTTACTAAATCTAAATACAGGATCTTTATTTTTTGATGAAATATTCCTTTGTGTGATTTGAGTTTGGTGATTTTTATTGGTTTGTATAATAGTGTTAATTCTTATACTTTAATGAGAAAACAATAATTCTCTCTTAATTCCAAAAAGAAACTTGTAAGTATTGGATTAACTTTAACTTCTTTTGCTATATGAGTAGATTTTGTTCCACATCATATTTGAAATAAAACATAAAACAACATCACCTTTACTGTTCCCAGTCTGACATTTCCAGTGTCGCTTCCTTCTGAACTCCTTCTAACATTCCACTTATTTGGTGGCTTGTCATCCACTGTATTGTCTGGATGGGAAAACTGTCTCCTTGGCTGAGGAACTGGAGGCTTTGGCTACAGAAAGAGAGGAAGCGTAATTCAACCGCTTGCATACATTTAAAGATTTAAGCTGCTCGGAGTATCTGATGAAACATTCTGTAACATATTGCAAGTTTAGCTAATCGCAGGAATTAATTAGAAACGTGTAGGAGAGAATCTACACACAATATTTTTGTGAGAATTTGAATTTTCTGAATTATTCATTTAACTGACCTTTATCCAATTATAAAACTGTATTTTACAACTTTACCACAAATGAATGAATCACTTAATACAGTATCTAATTAAACATGGTCCTAACTGAACCACGACCTAATTCTATCAGTGCAGTGATCTACCTATCCCTGCAGAAGAATTCACATCAGGAAAAAAGTTTCAATGTAATGACCATGTAGATTCTTATCCAATTCACTGTAAGTAAAGTGTAAATATGGTCAAGACAAAACATTGTTAATCTGCATTCCTAATCTGATGACCCATTTCTACGATTTATCAACGTAGAAACGGTCTGTTAAGGTTTAATTCAAGACAACTGAACTGTTCATTGTTCCCTTAAAACACGCCAAACGAGATCGATTACATCTTCGTTGGCACTTTTACTTTCGCTCTAAACAAGAATCTTGATTGTTGTTAAATTCTCTACTTTGGCAAACTGGATATGAGCTAAAATAATGTGATGATGATGTGCAAAGGGCCAAGTACAAATGTAAATCATTTAATCCATTTGTTCAAACAATAAAAGCAGTTACAATCGATATTTAAGCTCATAACAGTGTACAGTTGACTTAATTTAAGTAAAAAAGAAACAGACTAATTAAGTGTTATTTGCAATAATGAGAAGTTGGTTGGTGGTGGCTAGCCCCACTGGCTTGATAGGCAGTTTAATTTGAATGCCATCACTCACTCAGTAGTCCAGCTGCCATCCCCGCTTCTCTAGCTCCACTAGTCTTGCAAATAGCTACGAGTAATATTCGAGATTTCTCTGACCTAATGCACCGTCTTTGACCCTCGCCCAAGCAAAGAGCAAATACCGTTTAACTGGGCCTCTTTTCTACAGTATATATGTTTAGGCTGAGCTACAATTTGTTGCAGTGTCATCAGAATGCCGTTACAAGTCTAGGAACCATTCCTGTTTATGTAGTTCAACTAGTCTTAACAATAGCCAAACATTAGCAACCCTTCATGTAAGAGAAACATTTCCATGCATGAATCATGTCCCTTAACCAGGAAGATGGTTTCATTTTCATGTGTGTAAGAGTGCAGGTATGTCTACAGGTTACAACAGTGTGTCAACAGTATCATTGGCTTGTTGCTCCATTAATATATCTATGAGACAATGAATAGTTTCATTTAGGCTCTAAAGTTTGTTTTGCAAATATAATTGAAATGACAAATTTCACCACAAAAATATGCAAAAGACGTCTGTGACACCAACTGAGAAAAAGGCAACATGTCAACGTCTGTTACTCTTATAAACTAATTAGACATTTGATGCTCTGGAACTCAGAGAGATGAAGTTAAAAGATTTCTCGCCTATCTCTAGTGGTATCTAACCATGCAGATCATTCTGGTTTTATGCGCCATCATTTTGATAAATCCATATCTAAAACCTCTGCCGTCATGGACATAAATATCTATTTGTTTGTTGTGATCAAAGCATCTCAGAATTATATTTGAACAACTCAACAGTAACATTTATTTATTTACAGAAGTCTCTGTCTCTTGGGAAAAAAAAGCTCAGTTCAATTTTTAAATACCAGTTCATAAAGCATCACTGATTAAATTCACCTTCACTGTATTGGATCTGATGAAGCAGAAATATGAAAATACTATTTGTGATTTGGAAGAAATTAAGCTTTAAATCTGCATTGATGAAAATGAATCTGCTCAGCTATATTTGTGTAAACAATAATGTGGTTAAATACTTGTATATACTCTAAAAAAACAAAGTCAATCTCCAGTTATCTTATTTCTTACCTTTGACATTGTGCAACTGTTCCTGCTGTGTTTGAGTGGCTCTGCGATCCCTCTCCTTTGCTGCACTCACGCTGACTTTCACTATCAAGGACTGAATGATGATCACTGAATCTCAACCGGTTAAACTTGAAAATGATTGATATCTGAAGTGTTCATACACTTACACACCTGTTAAAGGATATCCTGCTTGAAAAATGAAAAATATTGACTGTGCTACAGATAAAGCTGGCAGCTACACAGCAAATATGCAAGATCTCATCCGTACATGATAATATGATGATCATTCACTATCGTCTAAATTGTTAAAGCTGCATTATGCAACTTTGCATTACTGCAACGCCAAACAGCAGGGAGGAGTAACTTAAGAATTTTAATGACACCCTAAAACTTCTTTGTCTTCATACACAGAACTGAATATTCATACGAGTTGATTTAACAGTTAAAGTTTCTGTTAAGAGTCTAATAAGCATAGATCATGGCTTAACTCATACAAAGTCATCCATTGTGAAAAGCTTTTTGCATGTTCACATATTTTTTTATTACAACCTAAATGAAAACATGAATAACAAAGTAAACTTGTGACTCTTGATATTGAAAACAAAAATATGTTTTAATTTCCGCTCAAACATAAAGTTTAATTCAATAACGTTCTACTAGTGAGTGGACTGTTTGGAATTGTGACGGGAGAGGTTCAACATATTCAATCACAACTTGTCTTGACAAATTTTCAATCTGCAACTTGTGAAAACAAAGTGACTGAAAAGAGGCGACATATATGACGCATATGAAAGGTTTCATTACAATATGAGGGTCCGTAACTTACATTTGCATAACTCATAAAATGACTACTGGTTGCATTTAACTGACAACTGTTATGAGTCAGTCTGTCGTACACGTTTTGGAATGATGTTAAAAATCCAACATCTGCATGTGATCCTGTTATGAGTCAGGCACAAAACAAAAACTCTGGTTCCTTGAATGTGACGATATGTGTATGCAGTCATAACACTGGTACAGATTCAGCTTGTCATTTCTCCTCAAAGTTTCATCTTCCACTGTTGAGCCAAATGAACACAGTCTGGTCCAGAAATCCACTTTCACTCTTCAGATCAACAAAGAGCAGCCCCGGTGTTTCCTTCTGAGACTGCAGTGTCTTTTTATTCGGGGTGACCTTTAT
This sequence comes from Thunnus maccoyii, assembly GCF_910596095.1. Taxonomy (NCBI): domain Eukaryota; kingdom Metazoa; phylum Chordata; class Actinopteri; order Scombriformes; family Scombridae; genus Thunnus; species Thunnus maccoyii. The sequence continues at coordinate 7,916,839 of NC_056534.1, read as the reverse complement.
TTCTTCTCCTCTACAGTCCTGCCAAAGTATTCCTTCTGGAACTGCTGGAACTCTTCCTCCGTGAACAGGGACTGCGGCTCCTTGGTCTTCTTGGCGGGTCTGTCGGGGCGGTTCCTGGACTGTCTCCCTGTATTGTGGTTCTGGATCTGATTTGAGACAGAGAGAGAAAATCAATACTGTAAAGGACGAACTCGAGTGAATATGTAGACGGTAGAGAGAAACAAGCAATGAGGCCCTGTAGGATGTTCAAGACAACAAACTGCACAAAATATCGAATCCTTTACTGAATCTATACCTGTTAATTTATTATCAATCAATCAAGAGTGTCAACAAACCACCTCAAACATAAAAATTACATATCTTTGTTTTTATATTCTGTACAAAAATATGAAGAAAATCCAAATGATACAAATATGGATCACAAATGATTTATTGTGTCTCTGTAGTTTAAGACTTTTAACTAACAGACAAGCATTTTAAAGATCCGTAAAGTACAAAAATCAGATTTATTTAAGAACTGGTGAAATCTGTCCTTATTTGTTTTATTTAATAACCTGATATAAAATGACACTGCTTTAATGGCAAAGTATTATAGTTGAACATAACGAAAAAGGTGACTGACAGCAGCTGAGTGGATCTGGAGCCTTTCTTACCTTCATGCTGTCAGAATCTGTTGCTTTGCAGCTGGTTTCCATGAAGTACTTCAGGTTAGTACTCATCTGGCTCTTCCCCTGCTTCTTCCTGAACTCCTCTATAATTAACACCAAAGAAGAAAAGGAAGATTGTAATATAAAAATAAACACCAGAGGGCCACTGCTACTTCAATCATGTTAACTATCACTATCAAGTTGTAAATTGTATGTTAAGTATGGCAATGTTTTCCTGTGCTCATTTATTGCAACACATAAGAAAGATTCTGATTGTGACAGAAGAGTTATTTAAATTGCAGATTTGGTTGTTATTCCAGTCTGCTGCTGAAAGGTTGTTCACTTTTTTATTGGATGTTTAAACATGTTGCATAGCTGATGGTCTGCATCTGTGTGTGCGTTCTCAAAGTTAGAAAAAAGCTTCTACTGCAGCCATCTACTGGTATTCACATGTGCCTACACTTAAAAGGACAGGTTGACAGTTTTTCCAAGTCTGTCTTAAAACAACAGTCAGGTGTCCATATGAACAGTGAAAGAAGTTTTCCTCGCTGTAATCATTCCTCCTGTTCATACCGGCTGTTAAAAGATCCCCTTCAAATGTGCTTTCAATGTAAGTGATGGGGGACAAAATCCACAGTGTGTCCACACAGTCATTTTGTTCAAAAATGCATTTAAAGTTTATGTGAAGCTTATATGAGGCTTCAGCAGTCTGAGTTAGTCATATCAAGTGGATATCTGCCACATTTACAGTCTTTTTAGCATCAAATTCCTTCTTTGTGTTTCCTCAGTGTTTCCCTGTTGAGCTGCAGTGGAAGTAAAGTAACAAAAAGAGGAACTTTGGCACTAAAAACACTGTAACATTGAAAGATGTCTACTTGATTTGACTCATTTGGATGACTGAAGCTTCATATTAGCTTCAGATAAACTTTTAAATACATTTTGCATAGAAGGAGTGCATTATGAAGGGATCTTCTAATGGTCAGTATGAACAGGAGGAATGATTGTGGCAAGAAAACCTATTTCAATGTTCATTTGGGCACCTGACTGTTGTTTTAAGACAGACTTGAAAAATTGTGAACTCATCCTTTAAAAATGACGGGGCAAGGACAAACAGGCAGCTCTTCTATTATGTTGTGCAGTATTCAGAATGATGCCTATGTTGTTTTGTACAGCTTGTGTTCCCCATTAGTTCTCCCACAGTATGGTCAATATCTGCAAATATATATGAGTTGATCTCACAATTCACAAATTTAAGTCACAGATTCAAACTGAGCTGCACAAAATCACCCAATTAACATATGTGACTTCTAATTTAGAGTGTGTTTTCTCCTGAATGATGGTTGTGGCTCTGATACTGTGCAGGACAACAGGCGGACTGACCCACGGCAGACTTGATCCTCTTGTCTTTGACAGTAGCTTTGCTCTTGCCGGGACCCAGACGACCCTGCAGCCTTTTGACCTGCTTGGTGACTCCCTGACGCTTCGTGCTCACAAGCTCCATCACGGTGGCCGAGCTGGGTGTCTGCTGCTGCTTCTTCTTCTTCACTTTACTCACATCTGGCAGGATGTACAGGACAAGGGGAGAAACATTAGATGAGAATGATGTGTCCATTGATTACCAAATGCACTGAAACTCTGAATTTGCCATTGCAGTTACACAAAACAACTATTTTTTATGGTGGTTTCAACGTCATATAACTTATGCTGAAGATAGTTTGCTTTTTTCTGTTTCATATCACTAATAATTGGGCTTCCTGGTGTCAGTAATGTGTATTTTTAAAATGACATAATGGAAAATAATAACTGCTGCCTTACAGTGCAGTAAAGTTATCACTGTCATTAGCAAACTGAAGCGTTGTACTGATGTCCAATGCTAACGTTAGCCGACTAGCGAGCTAAAAGGCTAAACTTACTTTTAATATCATCGCTCAGCAGCTCCAGTCCTCTCCTGATCAACGACGCCGACATCCTGGTTTATATTTCGATGTTTTGTTAAATAATCTACACGCTACATCGATAAGAATGTGCCTTCACTTTAACACATGTGAATCCATCAACATCCGGTGAGCTCCCCGTGAGCACCAATTAAAAGCAGCCGACTGGAAAACAAACCCGAGGACGTGCAAAGTTCCTAGTTCTTCTTTTTCTTTGGTAAACCCGATTATCAGCGCGTTACCGCCATCCACTATACTGGAAAAAACAAACAAAAATACATTTTCTCTATCATGTTACTTTTAGGTGATTAATTAGAAGATACCTGTTGCAATCTATCAGTACATGTTTTCAGTTTATTACAATGTGTATGTATCCAAAGTTCCTACCTGGCAACATCACGTTTGATGCAAACAAAAAGGGTCACTTGGCTACTGCTGTATATTGTAACTACAACTACTACTATCATCATCATCATCATCATCATCATCATCATCATCATCATCATCATTATTATTATTATTATTATCATCAGTATTATTATATTAAATTAGTGAGAGCTGTAAGTTGGTACTAACGTGTCCTGCAAAAAGACAGAAACAGAATGGGATGACACTAGTGTAGATTTCATTGCCTTCATATATATATATGTATAAATAACAACCTCCACACTAGAAAATGTGTAGTGAAAATGAAAAGTAAAAAAATGCAGTATTAAGAGGTGTGCAAATTATCAGCAGTTTTAGCATATAGGGCAGAAAAAGTGTTTTATGAGCCGTCAAAATTAGCCAAAGGCTACATAGGTCGACAGAGGGATATACTAAAGTCATGACGATCGCCTAATTAAATTGTCCAGAGAGGTGTCATACTAGTAATAATTACACTAAGTCCTAATAGTGTATTCTGAATGTGATTGTTACAGTGAATAGCCTACTTTTTCTATTTAATTGTTTTAATTTTTTCTTAATTTATCTTGTTTTTGTTGCCTTATGTAACACTTTGTAACGGTTGTCTTGTGCTATAGCCTATAAATACTTATTATTATTATTATTATTATTATTGTTATTATTATTATTATTATTACAGTTTCTCGTTACAAAGTAATCACAATACTGTCCAACTATGTCACCGCCTCCAGTCACTTCCAGCTGTTGCATGCTGAGCTGGGGGCGTGTTGTTTGTTGTGCGGTGTCTCTCTCCACGATTGATGTCTTTGCTCTCTCGACTACTCTCAACCTTTGGCACAGGATTAAGTCGATACAGTTAAACTACAGTAAAGTTTTGAAGCCTGTCTACCTCTTTAGAGCTGATCATGACGCTTCAAGCAAGAGCTCTGGTCACCTCTAAATGGCTTGCGGAGGCAATGAAGGTCCAGGGGAAAATGCGCATCTTGGACACTTCGTGGTATTTGCCCAAACTACGGCGCAGCGCCAAGAGTGAGTTCAAGAAGAGACACATCACGGGCGCAGCTTTCTTTGACATAGACCAATGTTGTGATAAAACCTCTCCTCTGGACCACATGTTGCCGTCAGAGAAATTTTTTGCAGACTATGTCGGGAATTTGGGAATAGAGAGCGACACGCACGTCGTTGTGTACGATACCAGCGACTTCGGTGCGTTCTCGGCGCCCCGTGTATGGTGGATGTTCCGGGTGTTCGGGCACAGCTCGGTCTCGTTGCTCAACGGGGGGCTCAGAAACTGGGAGCTGGAGGAGCGACCGGTAAGTGACCAATACGTCAGACCCACATCGACTGAGTTCAAGGCTTCCGTAAACCGCTCCTGGATCAAGACCTATCAGGATATCCTGGATAATTTGTACACCAAGAAGTTCCAGGTGGTGGATGCCAGACCAGCAGGCAGGTTCAGAGGACTGGACCCTGAACCCAGAGACAGTGAGTAGTCTGCAAGTCCTTAGGACAATGGTTCTCAAACTTTTTCACGTCAAACTGACACAAATTAGACCCCAATTTGTTAAGATTTTGTCCCAAGGTCTCCCATCTGATAAAAGTTTTTCTTTATTACAGAAAGTATGAAACCCATGACCAAAATAGTCAATAAAAATTCTGTCAATACTTACCTGTCCAACAACCCCTGGGGGTCCCTGGGCCCCACTTTGAGAACCACTGCCTTATAATGATACAAGTGTCTTGCAGCCTGGAGTTAATTAAACAATAATAACTAAATTGAAAGCCCCAGTGTTGCAGCTATAAACGACTGTAAGGGTGTGCATCTATTTGGTGATCAATTAGACTATAAGACATTCCTAATTACGTAAAAGTGGTGCAAGTCATCCCATCTTCAAAATCTGTCGATGAAAATCTTTTGGTTGGCACAGAAAATACTTTTAATCCTGCTGGTTCTACTTTATCATTTACTGTACGCTTTAGGAAATGGTATTTAAGGTAATTAGAAAAATGGTGTTTCCATCCTTAGAACTTAATCAAGTAAAAAAAAAAATGATAGAAGTCTAAGAACCAAAGAAATAATTTTATTCTTTTAAGTTAAAGGTCAGGCAGTGTGAGTCTTCTCTAGTCAATGGACATTTTCTTCTGTGTAACTGTCTCTAAACAGAAAAGGTCAGTGTGCAACAAAAATGTTTTTTGTCCGGACTTCATAATGATAAAAGGCTTAAACATAAATATTTGCTCACTGTATTAGCGGATGGGGCCCTCAGTGTGGGGACCTTGATGTACAAAGGCCCTGAGGATGATGAAGAGTAGGTCTTTTTTTCCATCAGTGTTGGGGAAGAGAGTGTGACACTGAAATCTGTCAAGGTTTGAGGTTTGTTTCATGCAGGTTTGGCACTTTAAAACTGTCAAAATATTGAGGATCGCAACCAAATCAGCCCATTTAGTTATGTGGTTATGTGATGATTTGAGCAAAAACATGCTGAGTTGAAATTTCCAAAAAGTACCTTGGTTGTCATACTGAGGACCAAGTTTCCACTGAGTTTCCTGTAATAACCACTTACATGGTAAATCTATTTAGAGAGATGATTATGTAAATTGTAATTATATGGAAGATACAGTAGTTTTTATGCCACATATTTTATAATCTTTACTTGCCTGTGTGTACCGATAGAAAACACACTCTAGTTATTTAGCGGTCGGCCAAAGTAGAATAATTGCATCAATCTATTAGGTTGGTTTAAGCCTCAATGTTCAAACACAGGCCTGCATATATTCACTGAGCCAGTCAGGAGAAGTGATATGAGAGCAGATATGCTGATGAGTCTCCGTCATTAGACAGTGGAAAAATCAACAGACACATTAGTCTGATGGCTTTTTGTTCCACACAAACACTACAGCAGCTGAATTCCTGATGCTGTTGATCAGTAAATCATGTTTGTCAAAGGACAAACATGATTGTAAGAGCTTGCCCACCTGGAAAATGGTTTAAATCAATATCATGACATTTAAGACTACAACTGAAGTTATTTTTTTGATTAATCATTTTGTCTAACATCAGCTTGTCAAAATTTTCTAAACTGTCTAAATTCCTCAAAATTGATGTCATCAAATGGCTCGTTTTGTCCAACATTCAAAAAACAGAAATATATTCAGTTCACTGTCACATAAGACAAAGATAAGCAGCACATCCGCACAGCTGACAAACTCTAATTAGGGGATGTTTGGCATTTTTGCTAGAAAAAAAGTGATTGATTATGGAAAATAGCAGCTGTCTTCTGTCCATCAACTTTCCCCTCTGGTGATATCTATAAGAATATATTCTCTAATATTGAGCTATACTGTATATGATATCATAATATTACAAATGTGTGTTAAATCTCATAAGATAATCAAATTGATCAATCGTCTCATTGTTGCATTACGTCACACAAAACCCCTCACAACAAAAACTTAAATAACACATTTTGTTCGTTTTTAATTGCTATTCGCTTCACATAATTTATTAAAAAGATAAAGTAACAAGAGATAATTATATCATCACAGTGAGTCCAATGAAAGTTGATAAAAATAGATTTGTCACCCAGCTGCGACACCAAACAAGACGTCTCCCACAAAGGAGTCATCATGTGGACATTTTAGACTGTTTATTCAAACATGAATTTGCAGAATAGGCGACAAGACTGGTTATTACAATTCATTCCGAAAATGAAAAGAGAATATTAAGTTGCATGATTTAAATTTTGAGTCAGATTCATTCAGTGGTGTCTGATATAACACACACGTGGAAGACTGATGGACTGTTTTGACAAACAAATAAATGGAACAATTGGACCCCATAAAAAAATCTAAAGAAAAACATGTCATTCTGTGACAGTATGGGCTCAGCGTGTCACAGGCATACAGTGGAAAAACCATGACGGTCCAATGAGTCCATGCATGACTTTCTTGTATGGAGGCGTTTCGCATAGTTGACTCTAGACAAACACAGGCAGTGAGCAGGCTTCATGGGCCTAAATGACTGAACAACTCAAACATAGAGGAAGAGCAAGCAGGAAGGTCATGCTCGCATAACCCTGGATTTTATCTCCAGTCAACCATGTACTCACTCTCTCTCTCTCTCTCTCTCTCTCAACCACACACACACACACACACACACACACACACACACACACACTGCAGAAGGACAGTAGCAGGTAGACTGAATAGACTAGAATTCATATATTGTCGATCTTTACAGATAACGGCCTGTATACAGTGACCAGGAACCTTTAGTATGTGCCTTATCTTATCCCATAGACTTCTCACACTCACACATGCACACACACACATACATACATACATATATACTGTACACACACAATAACGCACATAGAAAAAGTCTATGATGTGCTGTTACGGTGCCCGTTTACAGGTGAAGCTCCACTGGTGAAAACAGTTTCAGCAGTGCACTTTGACCTCAGGCAAATTGACTGTTGCCATGGAGAAGAGACGTTTTCATACAACATGCTGTTCAGGGATTGATGACAGGGACTAGTATCCCTCTTTTTCTCAACTCGAGCTAATTTTGGCTGAATTCTCTGTACTTGGTTATGAAGCATTTTTGAATAGAGCTGTTTATTTTTGTATCTTTTCCATAAGAAATAGGGAAATAAGTAGCCTGCTTGTTAAGAGTCATAGACTAACTGAAGCCAATTGAATTGTTGATTTGTTTATCACCTCTAGATAACATTCATATTTATATATTTACCTTACTTTGAGCTAGATATTATTATTATTATTATTAATGTGAAATCACACAAGAAATCACACAATTTTACAACATCGATATCTTCAAACGGCTCATTTTGTCAGACCAAAAATCAAAAAACAGAAAAAGTTAATTAGTATGGCATTCTGGCATTTTTGCTACTAAAAAATGACATCAAAAATAGTTGCCTTTTCATTTTCTGTCCATCTACTAATCAATTAATCAACTCATCCTTTCACCTCTAATGATATTTATTAATATTTTCTCTAATATCGAGCTATATATATTTATAATAATATGGCAAATGTATGTAAAATTACATAAGATAAACAAATTGATGTATAATCTTTGTCCTGCAGTTGCATTACATCCTGCAAAACTCCTCACATGTGTAAAACAAAAACATAAATAACTAAGTGTTGGTTTTTAATTGCTTTTAATAACTAGTTTTGGCAACAGAATTTCTTAAACAGATGCAGTAGTATGATATGATCATATCATGACAATGATCCCGATGAAAGTCGATAAGATGTGTCCGACAAATAAGTCATCATTCGGACTGTATTAGGCCGTATTTTGCTTAGATAAAGTTCTTGTATGGCTGCTGGTGTTAAGGCAACCTTACCAAAACCCACCCACTCTATTCATACGTATACATGTACAGTATATTCTCCGAGATGACAAAGTAATACATTAACAACTCATGTAAGATGTTCTGTCTCTCCCAATAAGTAAGTGTATCTCACTGGCCAACCTTTGAAACAGCCGTCCTGCTGATATAAGATTTTTTTGAGAAAGGTGGGGAAAGTAAAGTGTGTAAACTATTCTCTGTCTGCCTGGTTAAATGTTAAAAAGTTCTTCTTGCAGCTCAGAGATTACAAGCTCAACCTCCTCAACGGCTGACATGCTAACTGCTTAATGATCACAATGATGCTCTGCTCAACATTTATGCACTTCCTTTATCTTTCTCTTATGAGTAAAGTTGAGTACCCTTTTCTTTTGGTTAAATAAAGTTCAGTAGTTGACAGTAGGGTACAGCTGGAATGATGTAACGCTTCTTCTCTAGGGATCCTCTGGCCCCTCACTTCCTCTCATACATACAGTGCTCACAGCTGCAGATTGTTTTTGCCACGAGTCTGTTGCCAAATCAGAATATGTGAAGTGAGATAATAATCTACTCTAAGAGACACTTCTGGAAAGAAAATATGGTGGAAAAAAGCAAACCAGTCCCAATACACTGGCCATGTTGAGGGTCGGCTGCAACTATCTGAGATTTTTGTAACAGCAGGCATTTTGACTTGTAGTAGGGAAAAAAAGTGTTACTAATAACATTAATATAGTCAGGAAGAAGTTAGGTGGAGCTATGCTGGGAATTATGTGATGTCCGTATTAACTATATGAACTGATATGAATGATAAAGGTGTAAATTGTCCCACCCTAACCAGTGCAACAAATCAAACAGGAGAGTCAGGAAGATGTCAATTAAGCACAGATTATTTATACATAGTCCTGAGAAGAGGTCGAATCAGGCATTATAGGTGAAAACACCTGTGTGTGTGTGGGGGGGGTGGGGGGGTAGGGGTGAAACTTGTCAGCATATCAGAGATGACACCAGTGAGTTGATTAAACTTTAAAAAGTGAAAAAAATTTAATTTTTGCTGACTGAATTTTTTTTGCAACATTATTGCAAAAGGAAAAAAATTTTTCTTTTCTCACTTCCTTCTTTTTTCTGTTTTTTTAACGATAAATAAAAATCACAAAATGGATAGAAAAGAGGAACAGTGCACACAAATAATTAAATAATTAACTGAGATGACACTGACAACAGTTATTAGCTTAATGTTGCACTAATCAATAATTTTATATTGACAGTGGAAAAAAACGCCTTTGTGTCACCTGAAAGCGTTCGCTCGTAGTGACAAAACCACAGAGAACGATCAGTTCTCCTTCAGCTCTATGATGCATTTTAACATCTTTCAGCTCAAAAACTCTGATAAAACCACTGTACGCTACCTGCCCAGCACCAAATGCAAATGCAAGGTGTAACTGCTGACAAGTGGAGCGTTTAGCAGCTACAGAGCAAGATATTTCCCTCAGAAGTTGGTGGAGACCAAAACAGAGCTAAAAGGAGAGTGAAAGACGTTCATCAGGTGGGAACAAACACATCTCGAAATGAATGCTAATGTGGCTTTGTGTCTGTACGTTAAGAGCTTCTCCAAAATGCTATGTGGTGCAGGACTGTTAATCTGTAAGTTATTGAGAATTGTTAATAGTTGAACTCTTTTTTCTTTCTCTGATTGACAGACACAGAGCCAGGCCACATCCCCGGCTCCATCAGCATGCCCTTCCACTCCTTTCTGTCCGAGTCAGGTCACTTCCTGCCCAAGGAGGAACTCCAGGGTTTGTTCGCCCGGGCCGGGGTGGACCTCAGCCGCCCTATTTGTGTCTCGTGCGGTTCAGCCGTGACCGCGTGTCACGTGGCACTGGCAGCCCATGAATGCGGGCACCCGGGGGTGTCGGTGTACGACGGCGGGTGGTCGGAGTGGTTCACCCGTGCCGTGCCCGAGCATGTCATATCTGAAGGAAGAGGGAAACATTTGTGATTGGCTTAAAAGTAGCCTACAGGAGGTGTTTTTGATGGATCAGACTGGGACTTGGTGACAAGGAAAGAAGAATGATGTCCATTGCCTGTTTTTGAGGGAAAGTGTGCTAAGGTTTAAAGGTATAGGTTGACATTCTGGGAAATACACTTATTTGCTTCCTTGATGAAAGCTAGAGGAGACACTTTTGCTAAATAAAGCTACAGCCAGCAGCCAGTTAGCTTAGTTTAGCCTGGCTCTGTCCAAAGTTTAACAAACCCACCAACCAGCACCTCTACATTTTACTAATTAACAGGTTACATCCTGTTTGTTTAATCCGTGAAATGTGAAAACGACAACTACTATGAGGCTAGCTAATTGCCTGTTGGCTAGACTTATTATTCATATTCAGTGTACATACATGAGGGTCTTATCAATCTTCTTATCTAATTCTTGGTGGGAAAAAATGTCAAAATGTTCCTTTAACATTCAACAACAATAGATGAATAAGGGACATTTTTTTCATTCCAAACATTGATAGACATGAATAGATGACCAAAGCCTGCAATATGTGAACACTAAACCTGATTGTTTAATCAGTTTTGAAACTGGAAAATATTTGTTTACAGCTATAATATATATGTTGGAATAAAATAGAGCTGCACTTTCAATCACAACGAGCCGAGAGTTTTTCAAATCTCATGTGCATGTACTCCTCGAGTGAAGTGGACAGTAAACTGACCAGAGAGCAGGCTGGTAGAAAAGTGCACTTTGAGTTTGACTGTTGCACTTTTTTAACCTTTGAGCTCAGAATTCAAAATGCTGATTAGACAGTTACACACGCACACACACACGCAGACGCAGACGCAGACGCAGATGCAGACTGCCTTAGGAGTATCGATGCAGTAAAGTGTTCCCAATGTGTAACAACATTTTTTGTAGTTTTTAGATGACAACTTTTTACAGACTTCTCTTAAATATTAGACATTGAATACATTTCAAATACACATTTGATCCATCAAATAGTCATATAGCAATTAACTTGGACTATTCTGACAGCTCATTCTTTCTTTATCTCCCATTTGAAATGGTTAAAATGTTTAAATGGCTCCCGGGCAATGTCATTGGTCACAAATAATATTACTTTTTATATATAACAAATTAGTAACTCAACATGTTAGTATTCCACCTCTCATAATTCACTTTAGCTTCTTCTTAGTGAGGTTGCAGATTGCAACCAACTGAATACCCCTCCCCTTCCCTTTCCTCGTGTGTAGGAGAACCTACAGTGGCCGTGAAACTCACAAAAAACACAAAAGGCCCTCTCTATAACCAGTGTTTGGTTTGTCCGTTCTGGGCTACTGTAGAAACATGGCGGTGCAACATGGCGGCCTCCGTGGAAGAGGACCCACTCTTTATGTAGATATAAAGGGCTCATTCTAAGCTAACGAAAATACAGAGATTCTTAGTTTCAAGGGATTATACACTAATTAAAACATACTTATGAGTATTATATTACATTTCTACCAAGTCCGTTCCACTAGATGCCACTTGCTAGGACATTTTTTGACATATTAACACATAGGTACTCATACAGGTACATACATACAACTCTCTATTACTTAGAGTAAATAAGAGTAAATATGCTGCAGTAAATAACTCTAAGGTGTCAAGTTAAGTTAAAAAACTTCCAAAGCTGTTCCCAAATGCAAACATGGTAACCATGTGGCTTAAAATAAAGAAGAAATGAAACCCCTCGCCTTCCTCTTTTTGTTTCAAGTTGATATAAGGTTAAGGTCACCATTGTCTACTTATTCTCTCTTATTGATGTACCATGAAAAGGAGTCAACCGAGCTCTTCTACTCTGCTGTTCGAGCCTGAGGGAGTAGTCGTCTCGTCCTGGCCCTAACTGGTGAGTGTGTTGATCTGATAAGGAAACTACTACTTCTATCTTGCTGTAAACATGAGTTTCACTGGCACAGTGTTAGAGATAGATTGACCTACAGTGGAACTGCACTGCCAGTTTTATATATATATATATGTAATATATCCAGTTTTGGTGTTGACTCTTAAAATGTTATTTTCTTAAAGCAACTGTAAAAATATCAAAAATCTTTTTTTTTTATGCCAGTGAAGTCTGATTTCAAGATTGACATGATATGTTAGACAATTAGTAACATGTGTACTTTAATGACTTGAATGATTGAAGGCAGCAAAGCCTCATGAGATTTTACTTAAAGCACAGAGTACAACTGTAGTATGGAGTCAGATGACACAAAACTTCATGGTGTTATTGTTGTGCCTGTTTTGAAAAAGCATTTTAATTCAAATGGCATTCGGTTAGATAGAAAGCCATCCTCTGTTTGTTATTCTGGCTGTGTTCACTGGTGTCCTCCTCACTGATGAACAAATGTTTTGCTGAGTTTTTATATCAAGAAATAATGTTGAATCAAAGCAACTGTGAATATGAATCAGGGTGTTATGGAATATTTTAAACACCTGAAGGAGGAGGACCGCACACAGACTTGCTTGTTTCATCAACTTCTTCTTTATTCAGACAGACATTGTGCTGAATCAAAGCACAATGTTTCAGCTTTCGCCTTCATCACTGGCCAGACGGGACGGGGCTTTGATTCAGCACAATGCAGTTTGAATAAACAAGACGTTCATGAAACGAGAAAGTCTTTGTGCGGTTGTCTTCCTTTAAGAGTTTTTAGGCACCAGCATGAATTTGATGGGGTTGAGGTGCTTCTTCATTTGAATATTTAAACACAGAAATTAATGACTTTGGATGTGCTTACTCCATACACAACAAAGACAAATGTCCAGCTGCTAATTGCTTACCTGATGATGTGTGACATAATCAAATCTGGAAAACAAATTATCTATAAACATGGGTGTACAGTAGCTTAACAAGCTAATTTAGTGATCTTTATTTAAATAAATGACAGTTCATGGTGGTCAGTCTGGATAACAGCTAAATTACATTTTATTATTACACAAATTACAAATTATTAATACAGCTAAAAGTGTTTGTTTTGGTATTGGTATTTTTACTGTGGACTGATGCTGTGAAGGGTAACTGTTAATTTTGCAAAAGCAACTTGAACATTTTGTTTGGCACCATTAGCAGTGTTTGTTGCCGTCTGACACCGTGTCATTGACCACTAGGGAGCACCAAAGTCAAATAATTTCAAATTCAGCTGTGTCCCCCTTCTTCCAGTCTTTATGCTAGGCAACCGGCTTAATATTTACTGTACAAACATGAGAGTGGTATTGATCTTTTCATCTAACTCTCAGCAAGAAAGAGAAAAAAACATATTTCACAACATTTCAAACTATTTCTTTAAAGTAGACTCAAAAATCCTAATGTATCCTTTGAGTAAGGAGAAATGGAAGCATGAAATTAAGTGTCCTTGAGTTTGAAGGGTGTGTCTGGGGTATTTTAAAGTTCCTCTCCTGACGAGACATAAAATATTCTGTCTTGACCAATATTGTTCCTGATATGGTTTTTCCACAAAAAGTCCCATCACCTCATTATAAATCTGTGAAACGCCTCATTCTCTCATGTTGAAAAGCCCAGAATAAACAAATGCAAATGTTTTTCATTTCAAAAGTTTAACTGCTGGACACAAGATGTCTCCTGCTTTATTGAGAGGTCCATTCTCAGTGTTTGTATTCGGGAGGCCCCTCCTGTGTAAGTTGTGAACCGGACTGCAATTGGCTACAAACTAGTTGTGATGTCATAAATCCTGCCTGTAGGTACACCACTTGAACTCAGATTAAAGGTGAGTACAGAGACACTTTCCCCCTTCAGCAGATTAATGTGAAAACAAACTGACATTAATCATTCATTTAGACATCATTCTGCACAGTGAAGCTCAAACATCCAACTGAAGAAACAAGAAGAAAAACACATTTTTCGCTGGACCGGCCACTGACCAGCCCTATAACCCGGATGTCTGTCACTGACTGACTGATTCACTCACTGAGTGGTGAAGTTACACCATTGGTCGGGCAGTCCAGTGTTAAGAGTTTCCCCACTGCCTGTTGCTCTTTCAAAATGAATTGGTGTGAACAATTTCATTACATCTTCAGGGGGCATTTACAGTGGAGCCCCGAGGGCTGTCCCAAAATAAGACTGAAAAACACACATTTACCAACTGAAGCGTCTCACACAGAAGCTCTGACACTGACAGCACCAACCCCAAAGAGACAAGACCACTGACTGTATATAAATATGGATGACACGTCTTCACTTGCCTCACTTCACTTCCATGCAAAAGTGAGGCCAAAATATCTCCTTTTTGGGAGCTGCCACCTTGCTTGTGTGACGTTATTTGAGGCCAGAGTCTGGATAGAAGAGTGGGAAGCAGTGGGATGATAGCCTGCGGGACACGCCCTCTCAGCCATCCTGCCGCCTGATGAAGGTTTGAGAGTTGCTGTCACAGTCAAACCCTCTTTTTATATCATCAAATAACGAAGGTTATGATATTATAACCTCAGTTCTGTAAGCACAGGCGGAGCCCTCTACTGGACACTCTCTTCCTATCATATGCATGCAATCGCTCACTTAAATTTGCAGGTATGTAACCAGCCAGTCAGGATGCGCCTACCAATTACGTGTGTTTTGCACACTATATATGCAGCGTCTCACTGCTGCTCACTATCTGAAACCACTTCAGTGGACAGCGAAGGAGAAGCAGAGTCCATAGGTTGAAGGCTCCACCTGTGCTTATAGAACTAGGGTTACAATATCATAACCTTTGTTCTATCTCACACAGGCTCGGCCCTCTACTGGACTCTGAATGTTCGCCTGTCCACAACATGTCATCAACCTGCCTCACTGAGCCCAACCGGCTACAAGTTAGTTGCTGCGGCCCTCCCACTACTTTATAATCCCAGCCACTTAAGTGGAGTAGTAGGGGGCCCAACCCAGTCCAGTTAAAATGGACCTGAGCTGGGTGAAAACATGGCCCAACCTTGCAGGGGTCATAGGTCATACAGCAAACACCCTGCAGACCCCATTTTCCAAGTCATCTTGGATCAAAGGAGAATGCAGGCATATAATGATGTACCACAGACACTCACACCACCTGTGCACCTGTGAGTACAGACCTTCAAAGGATCATGTCCAAGAGTTAGAACCTTATGAACAGACAAGATGTAGACCAGGAAGCCACGATGCGTATGTCGTCGACACTCACCCCACTGAACAAGGCTGTAGATGCTGCCACGCCACATGTGGAATGCGCTTAGACCACAGTGGAGAGGTCCTTACCTGTCTGCCGGTAAGCTTGGGAAATGCACTCACAAAGCCAACTAGCTTGGTGCTCCCTCTCCATACCACACAAAAAGCTGTTCAGTGCACCGAAAGGGGGCTGTGCATTCAGGAACTGGGCACAAGAGGTGCAGTTTTGCCTCCCTGCCTCCCGCTCTCACTGGATAGTCTACATGACCCGTGTGGGCAGTCCAGCCCTCATCAGCCTATCCCTCTCCAAGGATCCAAGCCCGGAGAGGTTGGCCTAACGTGGGCAGGGTGCCTATCACCTATCGAGCCCGCCTCCTGGGATGGCGCACCAGGACTATGAAGGGATAACTGACAACCATTCTTGTCTCACTCTCTCCAGCAGCAGGGAATTGAGACAAAGAGGGGGAAAGGCGTAAAGCAGCCTTCTTGGCCATGGCGCATGTGCAAACACAGTATGAAGTAACATCTGTTATGCCATACTTGTTACTTAAATACATATATACAACAATTACATTTTAAACAACAACTAACTGAAACTCTGAAGTGAGAAAACAGAACAAGAAGAAGAACGGCAGCATGATGGAAACGGCAAGTGAAAAAAGCTGGCCAGTAAGAAAAAGAGGAAACTCTGAGGGGTATCTACCTCTTGTTTCATACTTCTCAAAAATGAATGCTTATCATGATTGTAAGGGAAACCACAGTTGCCACGAAGCTTTTTTTTTCTTTACCCGGAAACCTCTCACGTCACTATCCTGAGACAAGAGCTCCTGTGTTTGAAGCGACGCTTTAGAGCACAGTCTGAATGAGTCTACAGGCGTGGAAACAACTGATCAATCATTTTGAATTTTAGTTATAAGAAACAGTCACGAAAGGGGAAGGTTCCTCCACTGAACGACACAGGACAGGTAAGTTTTTATAGACATTTTTTTAATCAAGAGCCATTTTCTGATGTAGGTCAAACTTCTTTTTCAGAGTAATGAATGAATGAATGAATGGGAAATGATGCACAAAAAGTGAATAATGATGATGGAGAGGATGGTAGGGTCAAGTTTGGTTTGTTCAGGAGGCGCTTTGAGGCCAGATTAGAAATGGTTTTAGTTTGGATCTGTGTGTGAGTGACGATGATGATGATGATGATGATGATGATGATAATGACACAGCAAGTTGTTGTTGATAAAACTTGAATTTAAACATTTTTTATTTCAAAGCAAGAAAAGTCATTACAATGACGTGTGACAAAATAATCTGAATTCAAGGTCCATTTACTTGCTTATGGTCTTCTAATGAAACATGACAGTGACAGCAAATGTTTGGTGTTTGGATATGTAATAGAAGTCCCGAATTTAGTGAACAGTGTCCCTACACACAGATATATTATTGTGGAACATTTTAGCCCTATCATAATGAATAATATAATGAAAAATGATGAAAATCCTTTGCATGGTGTCTGTATCAAAGTAAGGAACTAGGCTTTGTAATACCCTCAGACAAACCATGACATCCTGACATATATACACACTAAGTATTCTTACAAGAAGACAGAGATGTTAGCAAGAATATAAAGAGAAACACAGATATGTGGGGGCAGAAAGAGTGTTTGAGAGCGAGAAATGGTGTATGTGTTGGATGGTGAGAGGAAGTGGAGGAAGTGAGAGACAGAGGGAAAATCAAACAGTGTGTGGGAGGTGTGGGAGGGAGGACAGAGAGAGAGAGAGAGAGAGAGAGAGAAGGGACCCAAGTAAATAGTAATAGTGATGGTGTATGAAAAAGGCCACATCAATAGTCTTACATCTATTTTTTAGCCTATTAAAGCATCTGTTCACCTAATTCAAACGGAAGTCTACAAGCTGCTCTGCGAGGCTGAACTTTGAATTATATTCTAGCAACATGCTTACAGTGACAACGCTGATGTCAAACAAAAAGTATTGACCTGACGATGGCGCTACACAACAGTTTAGGTTATCAGTAAAAGGACTGTAATCCATTCTGTTTCATGACAACATATCACATTATTTCATTAAAAAAAAAAAAAAATGTTGGCCTGCTGGTGGTTATGGAAAGAAAAAATCAGGGGATCACCAAGGTCTGCGGTTCTACACTCTGCTGATCAGTCATGCTGGTGCTGCTGTTTCAGATTATGCTTCTAACTCCTACATGCTACATGATGCTGCTGCGGGTCATGCTAATCTCTCTCTCCCACCATCATCCGGTTATAACTTTATTACAATTGTCCGTTATGTATATTCTATATTCAATTGAAGTAAATCATTACTATTATTAATATTGAGATTGTGCGGCGCCATCTAGCATTATGCACCATATTAAAGTGCAGTAACAATGGTCCGTAACCAACAATGGCTATCTCATTGATTTTTTTTTCATGAATCAGTTAAATGGAGCCAGTTTGCCACTGTCTACCTGTCTTATCTTATAGCAGGAGAGATGCAACATCAAGACAAGTTAATGTGTAATACCCATACTTCCTCTTCACAGTTGTTTACACACTGAAAAAAAAAAGGAAAAATATGTTTCTGTAAGCAACCACAGCCAACTCATTTTGCGACAGTTGAGTCAAAAATCCCCTACCAAACAAGGTAACACTTTAGTTTAATTCACCCGTTTGGCATTTACAATCAGTTCAGTCAATACATGGTTTATAGTAAACTATAATGTAGTTGTAAGCAGATATAAATGTTCATTAATAAATCTGTCAGCAATAAGCACTCCTCTTGTTGGCACCCATTAGTGGAGGTTGATGTATAAACCATTATAATGAATGATGATACAGTAAAATACAGTTGTAATGATATAAAATCTGTCTTCGTCAGAGAAGTTATAATTGCTGACAAATACTGTACATTAATGAACACTTAAAAATGCCCTGATATCTGCTTATAGCATGTTATCGACCATTCATTAAATGTTTATATACTGCTTATGAATGCTAAATAGGGTTGTTTAAGGTTAAGTGTTTCAAAAACAACAACTAAGGTTAATTTACTCTAATTGATACAAGCACTGCAACCTGCTACAGGCTGTATTTGACCATAGCAAGGCTTGAGTGACAAAAACATTGGACAATCCCTTATTTCAGCAGAGGTTCATTTGTAAAAGGATGAGTAATGACATCTTGTGCACAATAAACCCTGAATCATAATATTTCATCAAAAATGGAACATCCTGAATGGCCTTTATTTCCCACACTGTTGTACTACATGTTCTACTCTAAAGAAAGGAGTTGACTGAAATGTTCTCACCACATGAGAAACTAGCTACCTCAGCTAGCATGCTAACAAGACTGAGATAGGTTGTTTCATGCCTGCCTGTATGGCATCTCATAGAGGCTGTGACATTAGTAGTCTTTACACTAGTATCATGAAGAAAATTCTGTATGTGAGAGTGCAAGGAAGAAAGAACAGATGTGGTGGATACAAGTGACTTGATTTTCTTTTCTTAGTGGAAACAACAGTAGCTTGCTGGGAAAATAAGATGGTTAGGAAGTGGTTTGTGTGTGTTTTATGTACGTGTGTAGTTTGTGGGGGGTTTTCTGCACTTGTGTCTCTGTGAAACAAAGAAG
The DNA here is from genome assembly GCF_910596095.1 of Thunnus maccoyii. Taxonomy (NCBI): domain Eukaryota; kingdom Metazoa; phylum Chordata; class Actinopteri; order Scombriformes; family Scombridae; genus Thunnus; species Thunnus maccoyii. The sequence continues at coordinate 7,897,696 of NC_056534.1, read as the reverse complement.
AAAGACGAAAGAGAAAAAAAAAAGAGAGAGAAGAGTGTCAGCTGTTTCATTTCACTGTTGGAGCAGGTTAGGGGAAGTCCAAATGTCAAAAGAAGACCGATATAAGCAGAGCAATAAAAGTCCTTTAAGAAAGGGGTGAGAAGGAGGTTGACTGTCGAGCAGACGGCGGCTGATGAAGAGAGACTCGAAAAAGATCTTGATTTGTTCATGTGATTGTGACCAGTGCTGCTTCCCCAGACAGCTTCCCCAGCCACATCTCACACACAATGAACCACTGACAATGGCTCATTGTGAGATGTGGTTGACTGAACTGAGTCGCTTGAATTTCCCACGTTCATTTGGGAAATGCTGGATAAGTTCAGAGCATCAGTTGGGAGAGTTGGTGGACAGTACAGCAGCTGAGGACAGAGTTTCTATTGTCAGGGATTTTGGAATATCAAGTTATTAAATAAAGTTGAACTTTCTTACTTCAGGTCATATGACTGATCTCTTTGTCATTATCTAATGACTTCAGACATGATCTAATGACTTTAGCCTGGAAGACTTGACTTAAATACCAGTGAACTGCGGCTAGTATTGGAAATGAGTCATATACTGAGTCAGACTTAAAAGATTTGAAAAGCAGAAGATCAGATGCAGAAGTCAGCAGCGATTGCACACTACTAATTTTACACTGAACCAGTCTTGTCAGTCCAATAATGTTGAGCTTACGAGCCGTATCCACCTGCAAATTAGCATTCAAAATCAGAGCACAGAAAGTGTCCTCAAACAGGGATCTGCCACTTTAGAATAGACTGCATATAGCTAAAGATGGATGTAGCGAGGCATGACGTCACCCTTTGGTTTGCACTGGAACCGGTTTGAAGCCCAGAGTTGCTGTGTGCACTTGGGTTAACGTTAGCTGTTTTAGAGAAATTGTGCAATTCTGCACATAGGGACATACATGGCATAAAATAAACACAGTAAATACACATAGTGGGACACAATATAGTAAATATATAGTAATATAATATAGTAAAACTAAGAAAAATATCAACATATGTACAAACTTATTATTATTATTATTATTATTATTAAATATGAGGTAGTATATATATGAAGTATATGTATTAGATATGTGCAAATGGCATCATAAACATGGTAATAGTGCAAAAGTCATGTGCAGAAACGGGGGAGAGATAAGAGTGTGAATGTTGGTAGGTGAGAGAACAGGGAGGGGTGTGTATGTGTGTGTGTGTGTGTGTGTGTGTGTGTGTAGGGTTCGGGGGGCTCACCTTGGAGGGTAGTTTGATCTTTCTATTTTTACAGTTAATGCACCTACGTATTACATATAATTCAAGTTGTATAGATTATTCAAAGTAAAATCCCTGTTGCCCAAACTGAGGAGTAGTAGTGGATTACAATTATCAGGTTGGTGTAACACAAAGCAAATGTAAGTAGACTGTAGATACGTTTTTGTCATCAGATCAGTGTGATCTCATTACATTTATTATTAATGAGGTGGAGTTATGCAATCTACTTCGTCTCTTGTGACGACAATTTGGCGACAATGAGCCTCACTGTTCTTGGCAACATGTTGTGCCTCACCCCAAGTTAAAGGATAGCTTCACAGTTTTATAATTCTGTCCTAAAACAACAGTCAGGTGCCTAAATGTACATCTACACAAGATTTTCTTGCTGTAATCATTCCTCCTGTTCATACTGGCCATTAAAAGATCCCCTCATACTGCACTTACAATGTAAGTGATGGGGGACAAAATCCCCAACTCTCCTTACTTGAAGCTAATATGAGGCTTCAGTCATCCAAATTAGTCAAATGAAGTCAATATCTTTCAAAGTTACTGTCTTTTTAGAGCCACATTATCTTTTTGTTACTGTCCTTCCACTGCAGCTGAAAGGGAAAACACGCTTTAAATTGTAACTGTAACTGTGACTAACTCATAAGGCTGAAGCCTCATATTAGCTTCAGATAAACTTTCAAATACATTTTCTGCTCAAGATGATGGCTGTGGATTTTGTACCCTATCACTTACATTGTAAACACATTTGGAGGGGATCTACTAATGGTCAGTATGAGCAGGAGGAATGATTACAACAAGAAAAAAAAACCTGTTTCAGTGTTCATATGGGCACATGACTATTTAAGACAGACCTGTCATTTAAGTTCCTCTTGGCTAGATCATCTATCATAGTTCTACATCCGGTCATTTTTGGTCTCCCAGGTTTACTTTTGACTGGAAGAGTCTATCTTAAAGCAATCTTTGGGATGAAATCTTCCTCTATTTGAAGCTTCTGCCTTATTTTAGTGATGATGTTTTTGCTTATGTTTATTTCTGTACAATTTCAGGTTTGTGATCTTGTTAGGTCAGAAACCATATAACCTTCTCAGGCATCCATTGACAAATCTCTCAGTCCTTTTCATATGTGCTTTGATATCCTGAATCGTATGTTACAGAAACTACAAACAACAAAAATTTGTCACTGATACTACTATTCTACACTAGGTTTAAACCACAGAGCAGTATGAATGTGATACTTAAAATGGCATACTATGACTTTAAGAGGATCTTGCAGTTCAACCACCTTTTTCTCACCTTTTTTTCAACGAGTGAGAACTTGTTTTTTAGACATTCAGAAATAGTAGAGGTGTGAGTGATACATACAGTGCTGCTTGACAGTTTGTGAAACCTTTAGAATTATCTCTACTTCTGCATAAATATGACTTAAAACATGATTAGATTTCCATACAAGTCCTAAAACTAGATAAAGAGACATTAAATAACCAAATGAGACAAAAACCTTACACATGTTTATTTATTGAGAAAAATGACCCAATGTTACTCAAGTGTGAGTCTGGGAGGCACTGCCTTATTTAAAGAGAAATCTCTTCACTATCAAACTCAAACCATTTCTAAATAGTTTGGACTCCACCAGTCGACTGTCAGGCAGATCGTGTACAAATGGAGGACATCCAACACCACTGTTACCCTCCGCAGGAGTGGTTGACCAACAAAGATCACAACAAGATCAAGATGTGTAATAGTCTGGGAGGCCACAAGCGACTCCAGCGTAACATCTAGGAAACTAAAGGTCTCTCTTGCAGTGGCTACAGTCAATGTGCAAACCATCAGGAGAACACTGAACATCAGTGGTGTGCATGGCAGAGTTGCAAGGAAAAACTACTTCTCTCTTCCACTTATCTCCAAAAAGAACATTGCTGCTGTCTATGGTTTGCTCAAGACCACGTGGATAAGAAAGCAATTGGATGAGACCAAAATTGAACTTTTGAGCTTGAATGACAAGCGTTATGTTTGGCAATGAGCAAACATTGCATTCCAGCATAAGAACCTTATCCCATCTGTGAAACAAGGTAGTAGTATCATGGTTTGGGCTGCTTTGCTGCCTCTGAACCAGGACAGCTTGCAGTCATTGATGGAGCTACAAGTTCTGAGTTGAACCAGCAAATTCTACAGGAAAATGTCAAGGTATCCATCTGTGAACTGAAGCTCAACAGGAAATGGGTCATGCAGCAAGACAACGACCCTAAACAAACAGATCACTCTACCAAAGAATGGTTAGAGCAGAAGAAAGTTAATGTTTCGAAATGGCAGAGTCAAAGTGCACATGCTGTGGGAGGACCTGAAGTGGGCATTTCATGCGAAGAAGCCCACCAACATCCCCGAGTTGAGACCGTTCTGTAATAAGGAAAGGGCTAAAATTCCTCCAAGCCAATGTGCAGGGCTGATAAAACAGTTACTGAAAACGTCTGGTTGAAGTTATTGCTGCAAAAGGGGGTCACACCAGTTACTGAAAGCAAGGATTCATACTTTTGCCCCACACAAATATGTAAGATTGGATAATTTTCCTCAATAAATAAATAAAAAAGTTTAGTGTTTTTGTCTCATTTGTTTAATTAGGTTCCCTTTATCTAGTTTTAGGATGTGTGGGTCATATTATATTTAGGTCATATTTATGCAGAAATAGAGAAAATTCTAAAGGGTTCACAAACTTTCAAGCAGCACTGTATGTGTTCTTCCTGATTACTGCTATCATTAACTGTTTCTTATAAAGCACAGATGTGGGAACGACCACTACAGCTGTTTACGTCTTTTATGGTTAAGATGAGTAAAATGATCATCATTTCTGAGGTCATGAACTAAAATCTGATTAAAGTTGTTTTAAGAACAGGAGGTGTGCTTGACAGGAAGCGTACCTATCAGAATACTGGAACATTTCGTTCTTAGAAAAAACACCCTGACCTTTATTAAACCACGTAAACATTTGACCGGGGAGTCAGCAAGAACCTGTTCCTTCCCCTATTCATGGAAATGAAAAAATACATGATATATTTTGTTTGTTATGTGCATACTGCACATACTGCAAAAAAAGGGAAGCTTGCTTAAACAGACATTTTTTTATGAATATAAAATGTTTAAAAAAGTATAACAGTGTGAAAAAGAATATAGGACATTGCACTGTTGTTGTTGCTGTGCAGAGTAAAAGTTAGTTTCTGTATGTGGGGTTGTGGGTGTTTGGGTCGTCTGACAGTGGGATAACCATACCACAAATTCTACCTGAAACACAGGCTTAAAGAACATGCACACATTCATCTATTTTTCATCCTGTTTACACCAGAGTTTAAATGTCAATGTGGTTCACTTTTCAATATGTATCAAATGACGGTTTGCCACAAAAGGGCAAATGTGCAAAAAAAGAGAAGAGACATATCAAATTTATGATATAAAATGACAGGCTGTGGGGAGGTAAATGAAGATAAACAATTAACCTGTATGGGGGATAAAAACTATAGCATCAAGGTGAGTTAACTAGTATCCACATGCATTAGGACAGTGTTGTGTATTTTTTGCTTTAGTATTAGATTAATACTAATAGAAAAAGGTGCACCACAAGTATTGCTATTAGAATGAGCAGTTTTTTATTAGTCAAAGGAAGACAGAGGAAGAAACTGCTCTGAAGTGTTAAGCCACAAAAAAAAAGTGAAAATTACTTCAGTTTTCACACCTTGCAAGGTGTAGGGGTGGTGGTTAGGAGTTGGGGCGGATTAAAACCGAAAAGACACGAAAAGCTGATCTTGACTCGTGATCAAGTTTCTCAGTAGTGACCTTTATAGAAAGCAAACATTATCTACAATCTTCTCTCTTTGCAAGGTGACGGTTTCTCATTTCCTGAGAGGAAAAACTTTATGTCTGACGCTCTTTCACAAGATGGAAATGGACTGAAACCAGCGCTTTGAAGCAGATCCTGTGCAGCTTCACCAACAGGTAAGACACTAAAGCTAAGCCTATATTAAGTTGTTTTTTTTTTTTATGTTTATTTCCTATATTAGGTCTGTTGATGTCTAACTTATAAAAATTGGAATACATATCACTAAGTGTCATCAGGTGATTAAAAGAGGATGTCATACCTGACAGGCAAACAGCTGAAACAGCTTAAATGTTGGGGTATTATGAAAAGTTAGTAAAATGACTGACTGAACTATATATAAGCCAGATTATCAAAGATGTTTTACTGAAGGTTGTTCAGTTTCACCATAAATTATTTGGTTTGCAGAGCACAACACCCACATCTAATGAATCAGGTTGTTTGTGGTTTATTAACAGTGGGACTATTCATGTACCAACTGGCAGTACTGCTGTCAGTAACGCTTTTTTAGTAGTAGTTTATTTGACTACTATTTGACTAGTATTATTTGAGAAATAGGACATTAAATCACCAACAGCTACAAAGATGTCAAGATGTCACAATAAAGTCCAACACCAATACTGCATCATCAATACGATCCCTCTTACACTATCACTATTCTGATTCCTGGCACCACAGACCCTAAAGGAACAAGTATCCATGTTGGTTTAAAACATCGGCACGAGCACGAGTCAACAACACTGCAGTAGCTGGGCATGAGCAGGAAGACAAACCTGATTCTGACTTTGAATTAGAGAATTTAAATATTGAATGTCACTGTGACATAACAGTGAGACGTGGTTCAAAAGAAAAATTTAAATGAAGTTCCACTTTCGCAGGACTTAAATAGAATGTCAAGGGGGAAAGATTCGCCTCAAAACTTGACAATTCATGTTCATTTTAAAGGAACTTAGAGCTGGTGACACAGCTTTATGTCCCTCCGGCGATGGTATAACCCCCTAAAAACATTATGCCATCATCAATGTATGCCAAAAATCATGTAATTACATAAAAAAAATGTAAATATTCAGTAGCAAAATAATCTTAAAAGTTGACAAACTGGCTTTCAGAGCTTTCAGCCATATCTTGTGGTCTTTACAACTGCCCCAAATAATTAGGGGTCCGAGAAGCTCCAGTTTCACTACATCTTTAATAAAGGTTTAAGTTACCCCTAAATAATAATATAATGAATGAACTAAACTGGGTCCTCCTGTGGCCCTGTCTTGTGAAGGCGTCCTGTGTCAAAATCTAGATGGAAGAGTAATCCTATCACCAGACAAGAATGTAGATATCGGCCAATTCTGCAAAACCACCAAATTACATTCACTGACCACATTTTTAAAATTCTCGCTTCTTACAATATCTGTGCATGGAAGCTAAAGCAGGGAAAGATAATTGTTTTGGCAAAATGTTTAAGATTAGATGACTAAAACTCTTGGTTAAGGTTAGGAAAGAATTGTAGTTACAGTTAATAAAGATTTGATTGTTAATAGCAGGTCTGTGATGGGACACAAACTCCAGTGTCCTGCATAAAAGTCAGACCATGTGTCTGACTTTTACTTGTACATGCCAATACACCCTTACTTTCTGCCTTGCTGCATAAAGGGCACACTACTTCCTCAGTTGGTGTTGAATGTTGGCATTTGACATAAATAATGATGTGCAGAATCATCCAATATGGAGGTAACTGCTACTGATACTGGGCCGGTTGTTGAGCAGGACGCTAAATCCCATTGGGATAATTTAAATCAATCAATCAATCAGTTTGTTTTCTTTATTTCACATTTATAAAACAAAGATAAATTAGATAAAACACAAAAATTGAAGAGATAAAATTAAATGTGGGGCTGTTCATGACCTTTAAAACCTGAGTTAACAGGGAATTTCATTACAAAGTATCAAATTATTGCTGGTTGGGTATTTTTTACATTTTGCAAAAAAAAAAACCTGGTCAAACAGGTGTTTTGTCCAAACTGTGTAAGTGGAACCAGAATAGAATCTGAAACATTTGTATTTCTGTTTTTCGATCACCTGTTGATATCACAACTTTTTCTTGGTGTGTTTGTGGTCAGGTTTTTTTGGGTGTGTGCGTGTGTGTGACCCCATGCACAAATAAACTGCCAAATACCACAAAGTAGAGCATCATATGTGCCATAGGCCTCTGCCACTTGTCAGCAGCTGCATCTTTCCATCTGTGCAGGATGAGAAGAAGGAGGAAACAGTGAGTTACACCTTGAAGCAAGTATCACACCACATCTCCCAGTCTGACAGCTTTGAGAACCCTAATGACCCACTAAATGGAGAGAAATAAGAAAACCCTTCTGCCTCAAACTCTGCTGCTCACTCTGCATCTGGTCTGTGCCGTCAGAACGGAGGGCTGTCCCCGCCAACATGACAGTTAGTAACGTTTTGATAACTTGATTTATTATTGTAATTGTCTTTAATTTCACAATATTTTGTTACACAAGATTGAACACAAAATAACAACAACAAAAAACATTTCTTGAAAATGATAAAGTCACATACTGTCACAGTTCTCAGACGACACTCTTGGCTTCTCGTTTGCATTATTTCTCACAGATCTCACCTGCTACAATGACTACAATTGTACCATCACTTGTGTGTGGAACAGCACAGATGTGTCTGACCTCGCAGGCACCATGTGCACAATACACGCTGAAAGGGTGTTTAAAGGAATGGGGTAAGGACAGCAGTTACAAAGGAAAAAGTGGATAGTCATGTACTTACAGTAGAAGCAAATATATGTAACCAAATAAGATTAAGATCTTAAGTGCAGCAAAATTAAATTAGATGTATTCTCTCTAAGAAATAGATACAGCAGTTCCTGTGACCTGGAGCCCATTGACGTCTCCACACCAGCACTGAAGAAATGCTCCCTGGTCTTCGATAGAAAGAAGCGAGTAAGTCTGAGAAGCTCAGTAACCAAACATTATTATTACTACCGTAGCCCCCTTCCTAAAAATATTTTTAATATCGGTGCATATCAATTTAGAGAAGAATGAATCGCTGGATATTGAAGGAATAGTTCGACATTTTAGGAAATTTGCTTATTGGCTTTCTTTTCCAGTCTCATACATGTCCGTTAAATATGGAACTACAGCCAGCAAACAGTTAGCTTAGCTTAGCATAAAGACTGAAAACAGGAGAAAACAGCTAGCCTGGGTCTGTCCAAAGGTAACAAAATCCACCTCTTTAAAGTGTAACACATTATATCTTGTTTGTTTAATCTTTATAAAAAAACTTATGTGCTGGTTTTCCTCTCGGTCATGACAAGACTCTGACCAAGAAATAGTCTAACATAACCCCCCTGTTAAATTTTCACACTTAGGTTTTTGTACAGATTAAACAAATGAAATATAACCTGTTAATTGGTGACCTATAGAAGTGTTTGTAGTCTTATTTTTCTCCATATTTGGTCAGAACGAGGCTAGCTGTTTCCCCCAGTTTCCAGTCTTTATGCTAAGCTAGCTGACTGTAGCCTTAGGCAATATTTACCATGCAGACACAACAGTGATATCAATCTTCTCATCTAGCACAACAGCATTTACATAAATGGCTATCAGCTGGGGATCTTAAACAGAGCATCTTGAGTGCAACTGTCCAGCAGATTATCACCTTTACTACTGAATGTAAAACACTAATTTCAATCTTATTTTGTTTTGTATTGTTGTCTTATCAATTTGTTCTAAGAGCAATATTTTTTTTTTCAAAATGTTCTCAGTTTCAGTCCAACCATGTGTTGTCCTTTAATCTGAGGTGTAACCCTGTGGGGCCAGGTTTGAACATGTCCTACAAGCCATCTTGTCACAGTGAGTACAATGGATAATACAGTATATTGCCTCTTTGTGACCTTACCTTGTGAGCTATTCATGATGACTAGAAATATTCTCTGTGTGTTTGTGATATTGCAGTAAAGCTGAATCCTCCAGGAAAACCAGAAATAAACTTTACCACCATTTCCTGGTCACCCAATGCTATAAAGGGACATCTCCAATCTTTCGCTTCCCAACTGCAGTGGAAACGAGAGGATCAGCCATGGAGTGTGTGTATATATTTTGTGTTTGTGTCAGTATGTGAATGCATAAATGTTATTTGTCAGAGATGAGTGTTGGAGAGATTATTTTGAGAGTAAATTTGGAATGATTTGTAGAAATGATCCATGAGATCAGTGTGAATGAACATTTAACATCCATGTATTTGTTTTCACCCTATCAGGAGGCTATCACGCTGAAAAAGCAAAATGATTGGGACTTTGAGGCTGAGCTAGACGAAGACGAGCTGATCGAAGGGGAGACGTATGAGGCACGCGTTAGAGTGCATCCCGCTGTAGAAGGCCTTGAGTCAACCTGGAGTGACTGGAGCCCCACTGCATCATGGGTTTCACCCATAGGAAAACCCAAACCACAACCACCAGGTAAAGGTTACCACATTTAAACAAAGCTAATTGGTTTAGTTAAAAAATGTAAAAAAAAAAAATGTTTAAATGTAGTCAGAGACAAGCAACAGCTGCTATGTTCAACTGTAACCCTGCAGAGAGAAATGGTGCATATTTTTAATTTTTGCCCCTTGTGCTCAATGTAATAAGGTGGAAAGTAAAGGTGTGGAGGTCAGGAGCTGTTGGGTTTGTTGTACACCAGACTTACAAGAAAGATATCAGAGTGTATGTCTTGTGACAGACCTGCAATTAGCCTTTGCTTTTTATTTACTGTAACCTTACCTGTGTTTTAGTTGCCTAACAATGACCATAACTTATTTGCCATAGCCAATGGCAAATCCCTAACCTTACCCATACATTGTAGTTGCAATGTTGCAGATATTATTCGTTGAACATAATCCAAGGTTTTACAGAATCATCCAATATTGACATTCTTGTCTGCCAGTAGGGTTGTTCCCTTAGAGAGGCTGTGCCCATCATTACTTTAGATCAGAGGTTCACAACCTTGTTGGCTAGTGACCCCCTACAATGATGCAATGTTTTCCCTATGACTCATAATCACAGGTTATTACCTTGGTGTGGACATAATTGGTGGGCAGTTTAATGAGAGTGATTTTTCCTTCTCAGATTGTTTCATTTGAATGATATTTTAAGATTTAGCACATTATATACGTCTATATACGGATGACTAAATGCTCAAAATATCAAATGTGAAAAAGAGAGAATTGGGAGAATTGCATGAAAACATATTTGTTCTTCACACTGGGATAAATTCAGTATGCTTACCCCTTGGCTAACATGACATGCTCTAACTTGTCTTTGTCAGATGTTTTCTGGAATGGCTTGGGTGTGACTGTCATAGGTGCAGCAGCATTCACCATGTTTCTGGCCATCGTACTTTTTAAGACTGACAGAACCACCTGGTAAGAAACCACAAAGTCGTTTTCCAAGATATTCAGTTTTGATGCTAAACTGTGTTCAATTCTACCTTTCTGTGTTCAAGAGCAGTATATTGACAACTCTGTTTTAACATGATATTGTTTTGTCTTTTAGGATTTACATGGTAAAGAGGATCAGAGGTCCACCTGTACCGAACCCAGCAAAATCCTTCCTGCAGGATGTAAATTTCCAGGTAAGTTGAAATCTTTTTTGTTCTTAGGGTTTGTTGCATCTTGTTAAGGACAGAGAATTTACTTTACTTTCTGTTTTACAGTGGGGACTTTTTTCAGTTGTTTCAAGTTTTGCAATACAGTGGAAACTGCTTATAGTGATCATGTCTGTCTGGGTCAAATTGATCACTATAAGTGGATGATTATTATAACTGAATTTTTTTGTTTTTCTTTATTTTTTATGCAGATTACTATCTAATTGACATTTGTATATTTATTACATGAATATAAAGTGATGAAATGGGCGGCTTCGGTATTTACTGAATTTTATTGACTGTTTCAGAATACAGCACAGCTGTTTCAAAGGCTTGTTGTTTTGCTGCTGCATCTCATAGGATTGTTTTTGGCAGTTTGTCATAAGCTTCAATGAAACTATGTTTTTCATTGAGAGACTTTCTTTTCCCATCATGATTTCACTGCACACGCAACACCAGCCTCAGGTAGCCAGCTGGAAGCAGACGAGTTGTGCATTTAGGCTGCAGGGGTGGGGGTGGAGAAACGCAACTCGTGATGCTGTGGTGGCCAACCACAGCTGGTGATCAGACTGATTAGGGCTGCAAACTTGCCGTGAGGGAGGACAAAAACATTACTAAGAAGAGAGGATGACATTTCGTTTGATAATGTTAAAAGTAAAGTTAGGCTTTGATGTCGTCTTCCTGACTCATTTTAAAAAAGACAAGAGAAAGAGATAGAGAGAGAGAGAGATAAGCAGTGGTCGTGAGACACCCACATTTTTTCCTCATGTTTTCATGTATGAACAGACCAAAAATGAACACTGTAAGCAGACTACTTGATTACCATATGCAAATTATTTAAACAGCATTTGTATTGGAATGATTCTGTCCTGAGCTTTTCGATCAATATAAGCAGTTGATCACCGTAACTGTGATCACTTTGTTTCCGCTGTATTTACTTCCCTCTAAAATTGTTTATTGTGCACCATAAAAAGTGTTACAAGATTGCACAACATATTAAAGCTGCACTAAATACTTTTTGCCACTTGGGGCAGCAGAACAAGCTCTAAACACAGCATTGATGTTATTTTTATGGTGAATGTGTTAGCAGATAATTGTCTATCTACATGTTTGGCATGTATATGCAACAAGTCCTCCAAATTAAACGACCACATAGGTTGTTGGACCATGCACTCCAGAATAGCAACGTTTTCTAGTCTGGTGCCCCTATCAGCAGTAATCGCCAGGACAACATCATTTGTCTGTGCTTTCCAAAACCGTTACACATCACTGTTAAAATATAATGATGTTTTATGATGTGACAATTCTGTGATTAAAGTTTGGTGAGGTTTAGGCACAAAAACCACTTGGTTAGGTTTAGGGAAAGATCATGGTTTGGGTTAAAATGATCAATTGAAATGTGGTGTGTATTAAAGTTACTACTTACTTAAAGTTAGGAAACCTTCGTTGTTATGGCAACAGTAAACACCACGACAATCGTAGTTACATTTTTTTAAAAACTGTCCCGACTAGCAATTGGAAATGAGACACTTGCGTTAGGAAGCAGGAAGTGAACAGCGGTCTCCTGCAAAAAAGTCCACTCTTTGCAAGTTAGGATCTAACCAGCCTTCCAACTTGCCACCTCCAAATATAGAAATATGTCACCTTATACAGACATCACCTGAACTGCGTCTCTTCTCACGGTCATATTTACTGTGGCTGCTAGATGGCATCTGTCAGTAAAACATAACTATAGGTCATTTTTGGCGACTGACATTACGACCTATTGTGTTGTTTTTCTTAGAAGGACAGTCTCTGTATATGGGGTAGTGTTTCTGACCACCATATGCATTTAAGTCCAATATTCACTTTTCTTTTTGCTCTATTTTGGTGTCCACCAAGCTCAGAAAAAATATCTGTCTCTTTAAATACTGGATGTTTACCTTTGTTCACCAGCTAGTTGCAAACTTTGTCTGTCAGCTGTTTGGTGCTGGGAAGGTAGCTTACAGTGGGTTAATCAAAGCTTTTTTTTTTTTAAAATGAGAACAGTTGCTCGCTACCCTAAATTTGCCAGCCCACCAACCACAACAATGAGCTGAAAGATGCTGAAAAAGCTTAGAGGAACTGCAGAGTTGTATCATCATTTTCTGTGGCTTTGTCACTATCAGCAACCCCTTTCATATTACCTGTACTCATTTGATCCATTGTCAATATAATAATATTGATTAGTGCAGCTTTAAAGAAAGAAAGAACAACAACATGACATGAAACAGCAAGTTTACAGCCCACATAGGCTCTGAAACCAGACAGAAAAAATTACTCATCAGTCAAGTGACAGACATATTACTTTTCTGCTGACATATTACTTGATCCAAAAGGTTTCATCTGTGTCATTGTAGGAGTGATGGATGAAAACAAAAACACCATAAACACTCCGTATATGCCTATTTACAGAATGGAAGATCAACTCTAGTTCTAGTGCAGATTTCATTTATTCTGTATTTTCAACCTTTCCAATTCCTCCTCTCACTCCTCAACCTTTGACCCTCTATCCTCCAGAGCTGGCTGAGCCCTCACTTCACCAACGAATTTCAATCCTTCTTGAAACCAGTTGAATTCGTCTCAGTTGAGTTAACCTGCAATGTGGATGGTGTTGCACCCTACGGACCAGAGATGGCACTGCAAGAGAAGATGAAAAGCGAAAGCAGCCACGATTCAACCAATTCCAGCTTCTCCAACCCCAGTTACTCCCACCTGGATCCTCCTCCTCCCGTCACCTCGCTCACTGCAGGGAATCTGGAGCCCTGCCCTGCTGATACACCTTATGGGCCTGTTGGTAGTCAAGGTGAAGCTAAAACCACAGAACAGGATAGGAATGTAGAAGGAAGAGGGAAAGAAATGGAGATCCTGCAGTTGCTTTCCAAAGGCAGCAGCAACAGGGAGATGATGCAAGTCATTTTAGACTATAATAAGGTTGAGAAGCTCCAGGTTGAACGCGGCAGGCTCCAGAGTCTAGATTCAGGTGTGTGCAGCGGAGAAGAGGTCAGTCAAGAGAGCCTGGAGGCAGATAGCATCAATGTGACTGATAGTCATGATGAGGAGCCACAAGGCAAGGAGGAGAGGGAAGGTGAGAATGGAAAAGATGTAGATTTTCGGAAGTTATTTGGTAACATCAGCGGTGGAGGTATTTTTAGCAAAGGGTCCATCCAGATTTGTTCCGATTACGAACGTGTTCAGAAGCTGCAGACTGACAGCAATGAGCTCTTTAGCCTGGATTCAGGCGTTAGCAGCGGGGGTGAGGAGCAAGTGAGTCAAGAGGAGAGCTTGGAGGACATTGACAAGTCCACTGAATCTACAAGCTTCCTGTTTCCTCCTTCACTCTCTAGTGCTTTACCCTGCTCCCTGCCCTTTCTTGCACCACTGCCTTTTAGCTTCTCTGGGCCAGGTTTGAGTCCAGCTCAGCAACCATGTCACATGCTGGGGAGGATTGCTCAAATGTCCAGGTCAATGGAGCCCTCTGGAGATGGATATATGCCAGTGACACAGGAACAGAACTAAAAACAGACAGAAATCTAATTAAAGCTGCAAGCAGCTTTGAACGGGCCCTTTTTAGAAACATACAGACTTTTAACCCACATGACCTAGTCAAATATTGATTGTCACGAGACTTTCACCTACAAATCTTGAATTTACATGGTTTTTCTATCTTTTACTGTTTTTGAGATATCAGAGTGTGAGTTTTCAAGTATTTTCTTGCTCCTCCTGTGATTGTATAATGAGTGTGTATTGCAAAATGTGTCACAGCACTGAGGGAGTGACATAACGAGGAGCAGTTGGAGAGGAGGATTTTAGAGTACCTCATAAATCCCATTACTTTGGCCAAATCTTACATTAAAAATCATATTTTAGTAGGATATTCCGGCAAATCCATTGATACAGGTTTGGAAGTGGTCAGATGTCAGAAGCCTCTGTTTGACACAAAGTCCATGTCTCCCCCATTGTTTTACATTGTAAGGGGTACATTTGATGTGATGTGGCACTGAAACTTTCAGGGCTTATAAAATCCAAACCGTTCGAGTTATTACAAAGTTTTTAACAACTTTTTTTCAGCACAGTGTCATAAGTCATCTATTAAAGTTTGAAGTTACATGGGTGGCGCTAGAGAGCACATTTTGGCACTTTGAGGGTTAATTTTTACATTTTATTAAATTTTTCACCAGACCTGGTGTGCGTGCCAAATTTGCCGAGTTTTCAAGCATGTTTAGAGGGTCAAATTTAGGGCTCAAGTGGCGTAATAATAAAGAAACAAACAAACAAACACATGAAATACAATAGGGCCTTCGCTCCTTTAGGGCTCAGACCCTAAAAATTTTTGTGGCCACCGTAGGTTCTCCTACATGCTTGGAAGGGGAGGGGTATTCATTTGGTTGCAATCTGCAACCTCACCGCTAGATGCAACTAAATTCTACACACTGGTCCTTTAACTGAAATGTTGACTTCTGACAAATATCAACCTTGTCAGTGGCCAGTATAACCATTAGCTAATAGAAATAAAATGATTGTATCTGATGCTGAAACCTACACTGTATAATACGGAACCTAAAAACAAAATTTATTTAACATTTTTCTGTTTATTTGGTGTCATTTGTTCTTTTAGTTAAAGCCTCAGAGAGTAGACTTTTTAAATGTTTGATGCATTCTTATACTGAGTATTTTATGTTTTTACAATGGAGTTGTAAACAGTTTTCATTGTAACAGGTTTATTTATATTCAGCATTCCTCACTTAAAAAGACTGTGTTTGTCCTGAAAGCCTATTGAATGTATTTCCTACCTCATATAACATTTCCAAAGCTTTTATTTTTAACCTTCTTCTTTTCGTCTTTTTTTGCTTCATTGCCACTTTGCCTTTTATGTCAGTGTGTTTTATATATCCTGTGTTTGTAAAACATCCAAATATCACTCTAGAACATCACTAGTGGTCAAAACTCCACAGGATACATTCACTAGTATTGTCTGTCGTTTGTTGCTCAGTTCATCAGTATCAGTTCAGCATGATAATAATTTATATTTCTATGGCAGCTACATTAAAAATGATGCACAATGGAAACTATATTAAGACATATACCTTTTTTTCAATTGTATTTGCAAGTCACTTGCCATGTTACTCTTCTTTTCTTTATATACTGTATACATTGATGTAATATCTAAAATATATGCAGTTTTCTAATAAGTCATGAAATTTCCATGAAATACATTACAAAAATAAAGATTTATTATAAAGTTGTAGTTTTTCTTCCCATATTTTACATTTCATATTCTTTTCATTCATTTTTTTTTTTTTGGTTAATTCTTTTCAGAACATAATACTGAAAAGAGGCAACTTTGTTGATGTAACCTATATAATCTGTTGTTTTTTAAGAGAGACTGTGTTTTTGATAGACATGAAAATAAAATATAAACATGTTTATCAACCCCCTATTTGGAAAAAAGTTATTGAATCTACCAAATATTTCGCTTGCCTCATAAACTAAAATACACAATCCTGGTATTACACAAATGTCTGCTGGCACCTCAGACTTCCTCACTATGTGCTTACTTTACGGCCCATTGGGGTTTCTTGTTTGCATGGAAAGTGAAATGAGCTCTGGAGGAATGAGTTGAGTGCGTAAATAGTCTATGCTTCATTCCCATCAGATTTACCAGTGCAAGGGGAGGTAACTAGGAGCATCACTGTTGCTAGGTGAGGATTATTGACATCAGCATACTTGCTGCCTACCTACCTGACTCACTGCTGTGCTCTACAACCTGTGTGATCAGTTATGATTAAGCTACCAGTTAGGACTTTGTGAATGTTTTTTTGGTTTTATTCCACTGTCATCCAGAGCATTGATATACCTCAGCCTATCTCTAAGAAATGGGCAGATCCAAACGAGCTTTGGGAAATATTGATTGACATGTTTTTACCTTTGGACTTACAAACAGAGAGGGAGCCATTCTCTGTCTGCCGGAGCAACATGTCTGGTTATGTACTTACCAGAGATACTTAGTAAAAGCTGTTAAATTGGAAATTCAGACATCGACGAGCCTGCATAGACCGTGAGATGGTTTCTAAAGAAACAAGGGATGTGGAGTGATGCAATGGCGCTCGGACACGGGTCTAAGAAGTCAATTTCATGTGACCAGGGTGTCACACCTGCTTCTCTGAACAATGGGGTCAGTAATGCAAACGCTGAAATACATATATATGTAGTCTGAGGTTTATCAGTCAGTATGTTCAGATCAATTTGTCAAACCTGTGGAGTTGTTAGAGTAGACCATTAATTAACAAAATGCCAGATTTGATTGATTGTTTGGTTTTAGGCTTAGACAGAAATCTCCACAACATTTAGAAGTTGCATTCATATGTTCTTGGGTTCGTGACTCCTTCACACACTGAGTGGCAAATTAATCCAGACACAAAAACAAACCATACCTCAATAAACTTAAAGTTATTGTATCTAGACTGGATTCAAACTGAAGAACTTTAGCTCAAGGCTAAAAGCCACAAGTGAAAGATGTCTGGCTTCCTGCATTTAAAGGAATAGTTCAACATTTAGATGAGAGGATTAATACTACTCTCTTTCTGAGAACTCAGTGCTTATTTCTCAAAAATATTCCATTAAAATCTGTCCTTGTGAGTCCTTTAGTGGACAAGCCTCCCTTGGTTGAGTCTATTTCAGAACATCTCACCATAAGGATAGGGTTAAATATACAATTCTTAAACAAAGATTTGCTCCTTTACAGTAACTGTATGCATATTTTAATTGTAAAACATTTTAAATTTTCAGTGTTTTTAATTCATGATGGAACTATCTACAATAGATGTAGTATAGATATGATTACAGTTGCACATGTTGAATATATTACACCAGTTATTAGTATCTCTAATCATGATCATGTCTCAATAAAGCTAGAAAATATTAGATCACTGTGGGACACTAGCACTGTCCACTCAGACCAGGACAAATAAAAATGTTTTCAGGTTAGCATTTTGCACTATTCTACACTATTTGAAACTCTGGCATATATAAACTATTACTGAGAAATTAACAGAAATTTATTTAGCTTTAAAAATATGTTCTGGTTTTG
Source organism: Thunnus maccoyii (assembly GCF_910596095.1). Lineage (NCBI taxonomy): Eukaryota > Metazoa > Chordata > Actinopteri > Scombriformes > Scombridae > Thunnus > Thunnus maccoyii. The sequence goes on along the minus strand of NC_056534.1, from coordinate 7,879,786 downwards.
ACTTTTGACCATGATAAGTTGTTGCTTACATGCATGTAGAGGATGGTAAAGTCACCCACCTTTTCACACATCACTGCAAAGATACAATTCATCATCAATGTTCGTAGAAGACTATCATGGTTGTAATGAAAAGCTTAGTATAAAGAAAAATTAATTTTGTCCCCACATGTTGTTTTTTGCACATATAAAATGTAAATGATTACAGATTCAGTATAGCAGCAACAAATCAGGAGTAGATTTTACAGTGAATCATCATTAGTCATTAAAACTGCATATAAGAAGAAAAAAAAACTAGAAGAATATAACTCATGTGGATAAGAATACAACTGATTCACCAATTGCTAAATGTAAAGTTATTTTTATTTTCCTAAAATCTAAATGTAATGTTGGCTGCTTAGATCATGTTGTTTTTTAAGAGGACAGATTTCCCCTGAGGAGATGAAAGGAAAGTACCTAACAACCCAGTGGCTAAATATAATCCACTGGGAAACATCCCAGTGCTCAGTGTGTGCTCTGTTGTACAATCACTTTTCAGTTTTGTTTTTAACATTGCAGATTTTATATTTGTAACCATGAAGAAAGTCACAAATTAGTTTAACTAAAGCCCAGGTTCAGGAACTTAAATGTCTTGATTGAGGCATAAATTCCTTGTAGGCCACGGTGAGTTAGTGTCTTATCTACACAGGTAGTGGCTGGTGCACAAACTGTGGCTCCAACCATCAGGAAGACTCGCTTCTGCAAGTGTCTCCTGGTCTTTCTCATCATCCTCATCATCATCCTCATAGTTGCAGGAGCCAGTCTAGCCTGGTACTTCCTGGGTAAGCATTTTTTTTCTCTTTTTTTTTTGTATGTATTTACACATTTATTCATGCTGTATTGATCTTCACACCTTTCTCTCAAACAGAGTACAGGGTTTGGGTGTTGGAGCCTCGTGTCCAGCAGCAGTACACGGCATACCTGTCCATCCTTAACAGGAACTTCTCTGCTGATCTGTCCTCTCACAGAAGCCATGCATTCAAGAAAGAGGCCAAGGGAGTACAGAGCATGGTGAGCAGGGACCGTTAATTCCTGTGATACTGATGTACACCTGAATAACTTGGCTCACAACCCAAAGGAGCTCAGAGGTGCAGGTTTTCTAAGTAGTTTTGAAGTTAAACTACCTGTCAGAAAGGAAACTAGCAATATATAGATGTGGTTCAACACACTCATGTAAAAAGGTGATATTTTCTTTCTCTGTCTTTCAGGTAGAGAAGATAATGAGGAGCTCTTGCCTTTCTCGATACTTCAACTACACCACTGTGTTTGCTTTTGGGTACTTGGATCAAACTTTTTTACTTAGAAGTACTAAAATATTTGGGAAAATACTGACTAGATAGAATTGACAGAACTCACAGTAAATATGCTTTTTGCTCACAGGGAGACAAATAAGAAACACTTTCATTCATTCACTCATTCATCAGTATGCCTATAATCAACATTTTGAGTGTGCTAATCCTCTTACAAGAGGGGGTATAGCTCAGTGGTAGAGTATTTGACTGCAGATCAAGAGGTCCTCAGTTCAAATCTGAGTGCCCCCTACATGAATCTCTTTCTGATTATTATTCTCAGTTAACTTTTAATAAGCGTCAACTTTGATGTCAAAATTCAAGCATGGGCTTTGAACCAATTTGTATTATGTAATTCAAAAATGTGCGCTTGAAAATTGAGTTTTATAAGCTTTTATATTTAGCTCTGTGCTTGCAGGCTTAATTTTCGTGTCTACACAAATACAATGATCTCAACTTACTGTAATGGTGCTCCAAACAGACCGTAGGCATATACAGTACATGGACCATCAGTTAAAGTCAAATGGCAGGGTGAAAACAAAAGCCATTTTGTGGTACCAAATAGCATCAACAAGACACTTGAAAATGTGAGTGCTTGTACTCCTTCATGCAAATAGTAATGCAGTTTGCTAAGACTAAGAATCTATAAGAAACACAAAGGTTTTACCCAAAAGAGTGTTATACATGTAGGAGATGAACGCTGCCTTTTAATCCCCAAAATGCATCAAATAATTTGATATTATTTTGGTTATTAGTTATATCCAAATACACACTTGAAGTGAATATGCTTTTGCCCAGAGGGAGACGAACAAGAAACACTTTTTTTTTACTTTCATCCATTCGTTCAGTTCATCAACAGGCCTATAGTCAATATTTTGAGTGTGCTAATCCTCTTACAAGAGGGGGTATAGCTCAGTGGTAGAGCATTTGACTGCAGATCAAGAGGTCCTCAGTTCAAGTCTGGGTGCCCCCTGCTTTAGTGTTGTTTGCAGTTTTTCACTTTTAATAAGTGCTAGCTCTCAAAGCACCCAAAGTTCAAGCATGGATTTGAACTGATTTGTATGTAATATTATGTAATTCAAAAATGTGCACTTGAAAATTGAGTTTTGCACCACCTGTAAGCTCTCTCCAAACAGACCATAGGCATATACAGTACATGAAGGATTAATACCTTCATTTAAAGGATATTTCCAGTGTATTTCAACCGATGTATTTTCCATAAATGTGGCCACTGTGGCTCTATGGGTCATGCTAACTTTGCACTCACCAGCTCCAATATTGAGATCTGGGGAAACAAGAACTCGCTCAAAACAACATACATTAGGGCAAACTGTATGAACCTCCTACAGCTTTCCAAATGATTTTTACATGAATCATTTCAAACATTTATCTCTGAGACTGAACGAAAGTTAATATAGAAACTGCATAAGGATCAACATCCGGGGCAGCTTGCACAGAAAATAAGAATGAAGAGGTGTGTGGGGCAGGAAGGCATTTATCGATGTATGAAAGGAAGAGGAGTGTTTCAGGTATGGTACTGCTCCACAACCTCTGCAAATGTTATCTCCAGTTTCAGAGTGATACATAAGTATGAGGGAGAACCGCACTGACTTTTGATAGTCTAAATGCTTCAAATACCTGAAAAAAAGTATCAAACATACACTTGAATGTATGATGGGTTCGTGAACTCTGCACACCGTCTCCTTTACTGCTGGTTTATTTATTTAATACAGCATTTTGGGTTAAACGCCCTTCATCAGATGTATGATTGCCAAAATTGTTGTAATTTCCATAACAAAACAAACAGAGAGCAAGCCACATTCTAACTTAATGTTTTCATATCTCTTAACCACCACAAATTTTGCTCTCTGCTTTGTTTCTGCAGGGAGGGGAGTGTTGTGGCTCACTTCTGGATAGCGCTGTCCATCCCCAGCAGCCATGTTGGAATGGTCACACTGAGCAAGGTCACCAGGAGCCTGGAGGAGGGCCTGAGAGGGTCCTGGGGGTCAGAGGTGGAGGAGACGGCCAGCTTCGATGGATACCTCCTTCACCTCCCCTCGCTGTCCATCAGTGGTGAGAGAAAGAGAGGAGGGGAGGCGCAGAGAGAGAGAGAGAGAGAGACTGTGTGTATATGTAAAGATGAAGCAATGAGACACAGGGATGATAAGTACATTTTTTTCCTTTATTTTCTCGTCTGTCTTTTTGTTCTTTTCCCTACAGAAACCGACTCCAAAGTTATAGAACTTCTCAAAGCCTCATTTGGTATAATGATGCATTTTCATTTCCTTATTCATAATCGCAATTATGGTTTCATTCAATGCATTTTGATTGATCTGTGAGCATGCAGCACAACATTAATTTGCATGCACATGAATTTTATGCACGCAAACAACTGCAGTGTTATACATGGTTGTTCCCACATGTAACTCCAACACTGATAAAATTATTTAAGTTATTTAAGCTTTTAGTTTTATATTTAAATAAAACTAAAAAGCCACATTAGGCAGTCTTATCATTTACTATAATATGACACATTTAAAGCCTTTATCTTGACAAAATAGTAGTATTTTGTCATCAATTAGAGAAGAGCTTAATTTCAAATTGAAATATCTGTTATTGGTGTTTTTCCACCAAGAACATTAAGGATTTTATTAAAGTTAAGTCCATTGCAGTAGTTGACTAATCATTGAAGTTGGCATATTGAGATTTTTATGTTTTCGGGGGATGGATTCATCTATGATTTTGAAATATTGACCAAGGACTTCATAATGTTGGATAATAGATAAAACCATTTGTTAAGGATTAGGGTTGTTAATGTTGATGTTGTCATTCATCTCCTACAGTAACTACTGAAACACAAATCTTAGTCAAATTTACTCCCACACAAAGACAGTTTAGTTCTAACTCACCTTGTTTGTTTTTTTGTTTTCTTCTTTCAAGACTGTTACCGTTATCAAAAGTTGGAATCAAGCGGTCCTGTGGCTCTCCGTGGCCCCGACACGCAGCGTTCTTCCTGCATGTGGCACCTCCAGGCTGCCCCCAACTCCCAGCTGGAGCTCCACATGGAGTGGCTGCTGCCAGAGTGCCGGGACAGGCTGGTGGTGTACGACTCCCTCACCCCCACCGATATTCACCTCATCACCTCGTGAGTTTCATCCGCAAACAAGTGTACAATTAGACAGATATATATTAACCCTCTGTTGAACGCCTGATATCGGTCGGTCACTGTCTGTCAACACCTTCCAAAGTCGGTGCATAATTTGAGATTTTGATTTTTTCACTAACTTTCACTAATTATCTTTCCCTCCAACTCCCTCTGTCCATCTTTCTCTCTGTCCTTCCAGTGTTTATGGCTGCAGCAGACATGAACGTGTAGTCCGCGTCCTGTCGTCAGGCGAGTGGATGACGGTGGTTTGGAAACAGGGTCTGTACAACTACAAGGACCCCTTTTCTCTGTCTGCACAGGCCTGGGACCATCGGGGTAAGACCACCTAAATGTTCAGATCTTCTTTACTACAAATGTTACATACACAGACTGAAAGGAACAGGATGAATTCAAGTACACTGAAATATGAATGATTTGCTCTGCAATTCAGCCTCAGTGACATTACCATCAGTCTCAGCTGATTTTGCAAATATTTGGTCATAAACCAAAGTATGATCTGATGATGGCACTAGAGTAAAAGTGTTAAAAGCTCCACCATAAGTTGCCGAGACAAACTCCCCTCAAACCTACCTCTAACAAAATCTATCTATATCTATAATTGATGATAAATTGATAAAATTAGTACACAAAAACATGACTTATACTGTTTATGCTGAATCATGACTGGTCTGTCATGTAATATGCAAACAGTTACGTAGGAAATACGTGGTTTCCTGAAAATTGTTGCACCACATTCGTAAATAATATATCAGTTAACAGAGTTCCACGAATTGTGTTGTAACTGACAAACAAACTGTCATTGTTTTGTGTACTGTCAGGAAATATCAGTCAGCAACTTGTCGATGCCTTGGCGGATGAATGTATATGGGTGTTGGAATGTAAGAAGAGACAGATGTTTTAAAATAAAAGGGAAGGTGAGGACAGCCTTGGGGGCTTCTGTTGGTGTTCGGGGGGTTGTTTTGCCAGTTGGCCTTTTTGTCTTTTTGCTTCTAAGGCTTTTTTGACTTCTTTAAGTCCTAGAGAGGGTTTTTCTTCTTTTTAACTTTTACATTCAAGTTTTTGTATTTTACTTTTTATATTTTGTGATACTCATTTTTGTAAAAACTAAATAAAAATGGTTTGTATTTTTATACACTCCAAACAAAGCTCCTGACTTGTGCTCATCTCTGAGGTCTTCTGGTAGACCTAAGGTAAGCAAAAGACGTTAGGGCCAGGGCATTGAAGCCATCCTATAAAAGCAGGCGAGTGCCCTCAATTGACAGAGTGGGCCTCCTCCAGAGGTAGCCTGTTAAAGGGCCATCTTGGAGTACTTTCAAACCTCCAACACCTATTTGCACCCACACATTTTCATTGTGACTTGGCTGTCAGGCGTTCCTGACTAAATAGGCCTGTTTAGAGTGGTTCAATGACAGCTGGTGGTTATAGAAACCAGGCTGAATTTTGGTTTCCTAAGCAGGCTGAGATGGTCTCGTGTGTCGATTTTGAGAACCTGTTTGATACCTTGGTCAGAAGTAGAGAACAGCCATCTGCCGGTGCCTTATCCACATCAGCAGGGGGTATCGGTTTTCTAGGGCAGAAACCACCACAAAGGGATCACCAAAATATCCCAATGCTTCTTGAAAGAGACTTAATGGCAGTCTGTCCATTAGTTGAGAGGACTTTTAACTGAAAATCACAAAAATGTCAACCTCATGGTGGTTTTTGAGTAAAAATTAGGTGATTTTGATGGTTCTTGACAGACCTATTCTTTGACTTCCTCTTGCAAACACAGTATACCATTAAATGTTAATTCCTTTTTTTTGTCTGTTTACCTGCTGATCTTTTCTTATGTCAGTTGATTTGTTTGTTTGTTCTTGGTGGGCTATCTATGCTATATTGACTGGTTTGGTTCACTATACTACTATTGTGCAAGCACTTCCTATATACACTGTGGACATAAGTGCAATATTAATATGTATATGCTTTGCTGTCAGTGTTCAACTGGCTTATAAAATCATTTTAAAAAGATACATAATCTGGGAAACAAGAATATCCAAAGAACAGGAAAAAAACAAAGTTGTGGTTATTCTGCAGCTACACACCCACTTACATTTAGCTAGAATTATAAATGATGTTATTTCTGCCTCTAGGGAAAGTCCAAAAACACAGTGGAGTGAGTCATCACCAACTTAGCTAAATTATAACCAGTTTGGACCTGATTTGGCCAGGTTGTATCAAAACTTGCAGACAATGATGGAAATCTGAACCCAGAATGATAGGTGCCACAGAATTCAGGATTAACTTTTTATTATGCATTGGAATATTTCTTGGCTGTGGCTCAGGAGGTAGAGCAGGTCATCCATTAATCAGAAGGTTGGTGGTTCGATTCTCAGCTCCTCCAGTCTGCATGTCAATGTGTCCTTGGGCAAGACACTTAACCCCAAATTGCTCCTGATGGATGTGCCATCAGTGTGTGAATGTGTGTGAATGATTAGATTTCCTCTGATGGGCAGGTTTGGACCTTGCATGGTAGCTCCTGCAGCCATTCACTGTATGAATGTGGGTGAATGTGATTCATAGTGTAAAAGTGCTTTGAGTGGTTGGAAGACTAGACAGGTGCTATACAAGTACAGTCCATTTACCTTTCTCTCGCTGTCTGTCACTTTTTCAGACTGTAATTACACTATAGAGCTGAAGGCAGTATCAGGGATCCAGGGGGCGCTGAAGACACCCTTCTTTCCCAGCTACTACCCCCCCGACACCAACTGTACCTGGAGCTTTACTGTGAGATACCCATGTCTTTCGTTGATTTGTTCATTTATTCATCAATCTATTCTGTCATTCACTCAATTGCATACATCACTTAACCCTTACAGGTCAAATTTGACACATTTTGACATAGCAGAGGAATAAAAAGCCCCTTAAACACCATTCTTTTCGCCTGAAATTGTATGACTTTCCCCAAAGTGACCTAGAATATACAAAAATAGGACATATTTCAACTTTTTAAAAAAAAAATTGTGCAGCTGATATTTGACCAATATTTAATTTAAAAAAAAAAATCAAAAATCACCTCTCAAAAATGTTGTTGCATTCTTCACATTCAATAACATTCATTAAAACCATGATGGCTGTTATGTTACTCCTATTTATAGTGTGACCATGAATGTTTTTGCTCAATAAACAGATAGTGAAAAACCTAAAGAATACACTTTCTGCTCTCTGAGAGTTTCATTAACGATTAATGACCCATTTATTAATGAGTAATGAAAAATAGTGTTGTGGTTCAGAAATTTGGTGTAGAGACTAATTATGATGGTATACTGTTGAGGGTCAGAATATGGTAGTGTGTAGGGTACAATATGTGAGGGTTGAAGCTCTGAATCATCTCATATCACAATGTTATATACATTTTATAGGAGTTATATGTCTGCAATTGTGTTTTTGTATTTTTTTGTGTGTGTGTGTGTGTTCAGATGCCCAATGTAGGGATGGGCTTGTCTCTGGCATTTGAGGGCTATGAGCTAAGCAGAGCCAGCTACAACCAGGCCTGTACCCAGGGAGCGTGGATCATCCAGAACCGCAGGTAGTCCGTGCCACAGTGAGTCCAGCTCGCCTGTAGGAACCGAGGGTGACTCGGCCTCAATGGTCAGATTAACCTGCAGTATGAACTAGAAATACCGCCTCGCAGTCGTATGCCTCCGTCAACCAGTCAAGTTGCAGTTTACATCCATGTCTGTCCAGACTCATTTAATATTTGTAGCAAAGGAATTTAATACAATGTATTAAGTGTATTTTCCTTGTATGTGTTCACATGCTTGGCCAATAAAGCTGATTCTGATAGAACACAAAGTTGTAGTCATAACAGTAGGCGAAGCTTCAGATATGGATGTTGCTGCAGAGAAGCTACAAATTCTAAACGTGGATGATTCACACACATCTTCAACCGGGCAGCACAGAAGATCTATACAATCACCACAGTTTAAAGGTGGGAACCCAAGATTAGTGTCACCAATTCAGTATCTGACAAAATGTGAAATATGGTCACAGTCACCCCTTCTATTTTCTGAGTTATGGCGTCAAATAATGGCCAGAAAAGTGTTTTTGCAGAACATTTTGATGTCACAGTGAAGTTGACCTTTGACCTTTTGGATATAAAATGTCATCACTTCATCATTTGTGTGAAACATTGTCATAATTAGCACATGAATTCTTCAGTTAAGGCCAAAAAACAAAAAAAAAAACAAAATCTTATCAGTTCATCCTTGAGTCCAAGTGGACGTCTGTGCCAAATTTGAAAAAAAATCCCTCAAGGTGTTCCTGAGATATCGCGTCCATGAGAATGGAACGGACGTAATGCCTCTGGCTATGGCTGTTGCTGGCTCAGACGCATAAACATGCCCATCATAAGTTCTGAGAGCTCAGTGTCATCATTTTTTTGTTTTGTCTGACCAAAACTGTCCAAAACCCATAGATGTTCAATTTAGAATGATATAAAAAAGAAACAAAACAACAAATCATCACATTTAAGAAGCTGGAATCAATGAATATTTGGCAAATTTGGTTGATAAAACAGCTGAAACAATGAACCAATACAAATTCTGGCTGATTAATTTTCTGTCAATTGACTTTTATAACACGGTAGGATACGTGCCTAGATCAACCACCATAAATGTGAACTCTCCTAATAACTAATTATTACTAATTAGCGGTGTGACTCATGCTAGACGATTTCTCTTTTAATCTATGTAGCGCACAGGTGTTTGACCTTCAAATGAGAACAACTGGAAAGTCTGCACACCACAACTTACGTATATAAAAATTTTTAATACGCACAGGTTTTTCAGGTCGAGTCTTACGTTTTCTATAGCCTGCTTCTTCTCACACAAACCACATATAGGGGATAACAATAAAAGACATTATAAGTGCAGAGACATCATGTAAAACTGTGCATATTTCCAGCTAATTAGTCCATCTATTTTTAACTGTCACCTGTGTGTGGTTTGGTATTTGACATGAAGTTTCTGTGCATGTCAAAGTTTTCCATGCAAGTCGCGACGTGCAGACTATTCAGTTGTTTTCATTCATGATTTAAACAGTAAATGATAAAACCAATGCAAACTGCTTGTGTTAAATGGGCAGAATTATTACACTGTATAAATGTTCTATGTCATCATATTTTCCTGAACTGAACAACAGGGGGCGACAGTCTCCCATATGAGCTCAATATCCTATAGATATCAACATAACTTTTCATGTTGTTACACTTTTTACTTTAATTTAGAGGCGTTTTTGGACAAGATGAGAGTCAAATACCTTTCCTGAAGTTACTTTATAGTCATTTAAACACTCCTCAACCTGTAGTTTTCCACCACAATCTGCAGTGTATGTCTATTGTTTGCTGCAGGGAAACATAGTTGGCTTTCAAGTCAAGTCCAGTCAATTTTCATTTATATAGCCCAGTATCACAAATCACAAATTTAGCTCAGGGTTTGCTTTACAATCTGTGAAGGAATTCAACATCCTCAAGCCTTAGACCCTCAATTTGTATAAGACAAACCTCAGGAAGAGCAACAGAGGAGGGATCCACCCAATAGATGTTGTGTGTACAGAATAGACCAAGATAACAAAATATACAGTATATTACATAGCAACTTCCAGGTGCTGCCAAACAGATAGGACCTGAGGCATATGACCTCCTCTCACCATACTCCCTTTGAGTTCCTTTTGTTTTTAGCATCTCTGTCTTTTTTGTCTTTCCTCAGACTCTGTGGCACCAGGGGCCTGCAGCCATACAGCGAACGTCTCTTCCTGCTCTCTTTGACAGCCACTGTTGTCATGACATCAGAGGTGTCACTCACAGGTCCGGGCCTCCAGCTGCAATACAGTATCTTCAACCTATCAGATCGTAAGTTGTGAATGCAGGAGAGACAGGCAGTACATTTGGATAAAAGAATTGCTAATTAAAATGTTACTGTTTTTGAACAGATTTTATGTGTTTGCATGTGTTTGTGTGTTTTATAGCTTGCCCAGGTCAGTTTCTGTGCACTGTGAACGGCCTGTGTGTTCCTGCCTGTGATGGAATCAAGGACTGTCCCAGTGGGCTTGATGAGAGGAACTGTGGTATATGTTTGGTTTTTAATTTATGAATTCACACATCCTGTACAGTAGTTCCCGTCGAAACTGAAAATGTGTACAGAATTGAATGTTATGCCACTTTTGAAGATAAGAAGTTGCCAGTTTTGTATCATAAAAACTGCTAAGGGCAGGATTGCTCAAGCATCTCTAACATGAGCTTTGTGAGCTTGTTTCTCATGAAAGCAAGCCGACTTCAAAATCTGAGAGTGATGCTGATCTGATCTGATGGGCCTTCTTCTCTTTTCTGTCTCTGAATCTACTCGGATGGCAGACAGTATCTGGCAATGTGAAAACTTGTGAGATTTGGCAGCTTGTCATGCTACAACGTTATAATCAGTTTGACTTTTTGATAGAAGTTCGTGTGTCGTAGCAACACCATGCAACCAAGAGATCATAGACATGTAATAAGGCAATGTAAAGTGAAATTCAAGTTGCTGTGACTTCATCAAAATGATGATATTATGAGTACAAAACTGCCTATGCCGATCAGATAACTGCTTGTGCCTTCTGGTTTAAGTATTTACAATAATTACAGTATGTACAAAACAACCCCACAAGATAAATAGCTCAATAAAAGAACAATTTCCAAACTTACAAAACTGTGCACAAAAAAATGTAATTTGTGCAGATAAAAACAATGTAAAAGATAAATAAATATATAGATGCAGGAGTGCAATTTTTGTAAGTGGTGTTCAATAAGCAAGGTAATATAATTTATAGATAGTATATAAAATGCAAATGATGCAGATGGTGCAAAGATTGAATAGGGAGTAAAAGCATTTATCATGTGATATAAACACATTGGAAAGTATATTAATATATTAATATTTAAGTTTTGTTGTATGCTTTGCTAATTAGTTGTATGATATGATATGGAGAATTTCTGTTGCATAAAAGATGATCAAATGTGTCAACATGTGCATCAGTTGTCCATTTATGTACCCCAATATTCTTTAAAACAATGTGAATGAAGAGTATCAACACACAGCAGAATATCACCTTTGTTGCTTCATGTTAATGCTAAAGTGTTTCTGTTATAATGTCTTTCTGTTGTCATTCAGTGACCCAACGACTCACCATAGTTCATATGACAGCCTTTTACTGCATGTCTGCAGTCTGCTGCGTATACACACATGTGAGCTGATACATTACCTTGTGTGTGTGTGTGTGTTTTTTAAGTGTGTGTGGCACAGTACCAGTGCCCAGAGGACAGTCAGTGCGTGGACTACTACAAGGTGTGCGACGACCACCCAGACTGCCCCGAAGCCACAGATGAGATGAACTGTAGTGATGGTAACACAGTCAAATCTACACATGGACGCAGACATTCACACAACATTTCAAAGTGTTCCATGGCCTTTTGCAAAATGAAGTACCCTTAATTCTAATCTGTGTGAAATTGTGTGTGTGTGTGTCCAGGTGTGCATTGTACAGATATGACCTATGTGTGCGCTGATGGAACGTGTCTGAAGAAGCCAAACCCAGAGTGTGACTTCATCTCTGACTGCCCTGACGCCTCCGATGAGAAACAGTGTGGTGAGAAGCTTTTCTATTTTTATTTGACCTCAATTCAACTTCGATTGTATTTTTGTCCTGTGGGCACTGGGAAGATTTAAACTTACTGAGTGAAAACAACTTGCCAAATATGTATATATATATATATATATATATATATGTGTGTGTGTGTGTGTGTGTGTGTGTGTGTATATTATGCACAGACATTTCACAATGCACATTTTTAACAGTATCTTTCTTAAACAGGCATTTTCTCTCTTATAAAGACATCATGTCAAAGCTTTTTTCAACACAAACCATACATACATCTGTGTTCACATCTTTGTATTTCTGTGTGCACACAGACTGCGGTCTGAGGCAGTTTTCCAGCCGTATTGTGGGGGGGACCAATGCCACAGAGGGGGAGTGGCCATGGCAGGCGAGCTTGCAGGTGCGAGGTACCCACATCTGTGGGGGTGCGCTAATCTCCAACCAGTGGGTGGTGTCTGCCGCCCACTGTTTCTATGACGACCGGTAAGTGCAGGAAGAGAGCGGAGGGGAAGTGGTGTGTGGTTTGAGGTGTTAGAAAGTTCTTTTAAAACAAAAAGCAACCTGAAACACTTTGTTGAGTTAAAATTAAAAGCTTTTACTTATCTTCAGCAAAAGATATTTATGCACTTGAATGATGACTTTATGATGAAGCATTCTGTAACATTTTAGCACCTTTTTATGTTTTTTATGCACTTTCTAAGCTCTGTTTCCTCCAAACTTCCTTTATGTTCAGACATGCTGTTGTGTCTTTACTATACAAGGTTCAGTTGTGATGTCTGACACAGCCATGAGAATTTACTGTATGTATTTATTTTGTATGTATCTTTCAAAGCCAGCATCAGCTGGCTGGATCACAGCCAAAACTGTGGCTGCCTGCAACATCCTGTAAAGGATAATGCAGGCAAAGGATAAATCTCATAATGTTTCTTGTATGGTGATTAAAAGCTTGTGCAGCTTTCAGAGAGTTTTGAAATTTTAGTGGATGAGGAAGATTTTGTTCTCAAGTAGAAAGTAAGTTTTGAAAGACAGGAATAGTCTCTTAAGTATTTGTTGGCAACAGTCAACAACTGAAACTACTTATAAAATCATTGAGGTATGTTATTTTAACTTGTGCTATAGGGAGAAGAAAAAAATCTTACTTACTGCCCCTGTAATACATAACAACTCTTTCTTTCCTCCTCTTCCTCTAGTCTCTACTCCCCCTCGGTGTGGACGGTCTATCTGGGAAAACTCCTGCTCAGCCGCAGCAGCCCCACTGAAGAAGTGGCGCGAGTTCAACGGATCCACCTTCACCAATACTACGACGATGAGTCCCACGACTATGACCTGGCCCTGCTGAAGCTGGACCGGCCCGCCTCCATGCTGCTGGCTGGACACGCTCGCCCCGCCTGCCTGCCTCCACCCACGCACCAGCTGGAGCCGGGCCTGCTCTGCTGGGTCACCGGCTGGGGGGCGCTCCGTGAGGGAGGTGAGGAGGGGAAGAGGGAAATGGGATGGGTTTGGGATATAGAGAGAGGACAGAGGGTGAAAGGTTGGTCGTGGAAGTAGCGTGGTTGGTAAACGATGGGTTTAACTGGCAAAAACAGAGTATAGCAGTGGTTCCCAACTTTTTTTTGCTTGTGACCTCTCAAAAGGAAGCAACCCCTCATGAAAGGTTGCAGATTTACAACTTGTGGGAAGGCATAATGAGTTTATGTTAACCTAACCTATGCTATTTGGTAATTCAGTTATTGCTATCATGTTTTGTAATTTTAAGCATGTTGTGTTATTTTGTGAAACCATATTAAGCAGAACAATTTTTCTTTTTTCTTTCCTATCAGATGGGAAATCTTGCAGCTGCTCAGATTTATCTTCGGACCCCTTGAACGGGTCCCAGCCCCACATTGGTTCCCCCATTGCCCTTGAGTAACTGCAACAGTTAGTGCCCAGGACAGTTACTCCAAACAAGTTTGTTGAGTTCATTCACAATAATGAATTCAACAAATCCCCAAACTATTGGCAAGCCACTTGCATTGTTACAAAACTGCCATTCTTACAAAATATATCTCAGAACTGAAGTTAGAGGAATTAGTTTTCCTGCATCTTGCACAATAGGAAGTTCCATTGAACTCTTTGGTTTAAGATAACACAATATCATGACTCATAGAGAGTTTTAAATTAAACTATGTAGTTTCATAAGCATGAACCGTTTTATGATGCTCTTTTATTTGGTGCTTTAGACTTGAAGGTTTGTTTTATAAAGACAGGCGTCCAAGCACACTTTTTTGTTTTGTTGTAAATTTGTTTAGTTTCTGTTAGATGCTGACCACTAAACTTTTTCCACTGCCTTATGCAATGCAGTATTCTCACAGGAAGCGGTTTGATATGTCTTACGCGGTCTTCGAAAGCCCAATTCTTCTGGGGCACTTTGAAATGAGAGGAGAGAGATGTGGTGAGTGTTTGTGGTGACATGAAGGAAAGTGGGTCATGCTCTCATGACAGTAGAGGAAACATACACGTAGTAAGACTAAAGAGCAATGTAGCATTTAGATTAAAGAACTAGGAGCAGATAGAGTGTAGATAATAATAACCCGATGTATATAGAGCTTTTCAACATGTGCAAAGTGCTCCACGGAGACATAAAACCAAAAAATATCAGATCAAAGTGGAATAAAAATAATTAAATAAGATGGAAAATAACATATTACACAAAAACTTATTTGCACTAAAACAAAGGAAAAACAAAAAACAGCTCAACAGAATGCAATTCTAAAATAATGTGTTTTAAAGAAGGGTTTTAAACAAAGAAACAGTTTAATCTTTGAGTAATGTGGGTGGAAGTTTGTGGGTTGTGGTTTCTGGTATCACGATGAATTAAATGAGGGAGGTTCAGCCTGTTTGAACAGGAGATCTTCACACGCAGTTTCACAGAAATTCAAAGATTTACAGTGTTTTGCAACTTGTGAGAGAAAAAGCTTAGCTAGATTTCTAGACATTAAAGTGCGGTTACACCACTATATTTCCAGTGAAGTGGTTTCTTTTCACTGTTAAGATCAAAAATTTAGTAGATCTTATGCTGGTGAGTAACTGAACACATAAAAAAGTACAACTACAGCCATGTAAGACATTTTCAGACTGGTTATTGTAGAGCGTTAAACACAAATACGTTTAATGATTGATTTTACAAGCTGAGTTCTGCTGAAGCTGAGGGATCTGTGTGACTGCAGTTTGTGACCTATTTCACTGTGGGTTTGTGTGGTTTGTAGTTTGCTCATATAAAGTGATCTGCAGCCTCTATAATTCACCTCCCACGGTGAAAATCTTAGTTTCAGTTCTCTGCAGACACGCTATTAGGAGGAGGGGGAGATTAATGCAGACTTTTGGATTTATTATGAGAGTTTATGCATTGTCTCAAGTGTATAAACAGGAAAAGGATGAAAAGAGGATTCATTTTTTGGCCTTCACTGGCTGACCTTTGCCCGCTGACCTCTTCCAGGCAGTGCCAGTAATGTGCTACAGAAGGTGGATGTTCGCCTCGTCAGTGAGGAGGCCTGTGTTCGCACCTACGGCCACCTGGTGACTCCCAGAATGCTTTGTGCTGGTTATCGCAGTGGAGAGAAAGATGCCTGTCAGGTACACAGAAACACATACATAGATATAACTATTCCCACTTAATTACATGATCCAGTTTGAATTTAAAGCTGCTCTAATCAATATTTTTATGGATGAAATGAAACTTTGTATTTCCTCCCGGATCTTTGCAGTTCTTTAGCATCTTTAAATCCTTTATTTTGTTTTTACAGCCCACAACTTTACTATTTGGTTCACTTTCATCAGTCTGATTAACCTTGTTTTTAGCTGCAGCAGGCAGCTAGTTTCAGTGAAAAAACTCTGATAAACCCACTGAAAAGAAAAAGTTAGCGACTAGTTGGTTAACATAGTGGACCGTTTAGCAGATGTGTTCCTCAGGAGTTGATGGAGAGTAAAAAAGAGGTAAAAAGAGAGTGAATATTGGACTTAAAAGTAGTCAAATCAATGATAATGTTGCCGGATGTGCAAAAGGACAACTGTTAGCACATTTGCCACATCGTTATAAAGCAGATTTTTAGAGTCTTTATAATTGGCACTACATATAGTTTTCTTATATCCAGTAATGTTTCTGTAATATTTTATAATTTTATACACTGAAATGTAAATTTTGGTATGTATGAATTGGGTCATGGTATATTTAGTCTCTCTCTTTCTCTGTTTGGATTTATATCTGCCAGAGGGCAAAGAAGTGGAACTGATTTAATGAAAAAATAAAAATTGCATGTCCTCCAAACAAACCCTGCTAGCTATTGCAGCTCAGTGTAAATACAGATAGGCCTATGTCGGGTGCAACTTGAAAATCCCCTGAGAAAATATCCCCCAGCCCCCATAAATTGGCCATAAAATGGGTCTTAAAAGCTGGACATGCATGCAATGAGTGATGTCATAGTTGAGTCACTGGTATTGATCATCAGCGCTGAGCTGTCAATTATTATGGTCATTTTTTTGTTGTAGAGCCATTCAAATCTTACACCCTGCCCCTTTAACATTGCCTGTCTCTGTCAGGGAGACTCTGGCGGTCCCTTGGTTTGCCAGGAGCCGTCAGGTCGCTGGTTCCTGGCCGGGGTGGTGAGCTGGGGCAAAGGCTGCGGGCGTCCAGACTACTACGGCGTCTACACTCGCATCACCAGGCTCAACGACTGGATCAAGCAGGTCATCAGCAACTTCTGAGTCATTGGGGACCTTCATCATTTTTACATCAATATCCTCATCAGGTGAAGCTAGGTGAAAATTAAAACATTAAACCCATGAGCTCAAAAAAGTGTCAGATTATTTGAGATTTCTTCACTGCCAAAAAGCAAAGTGGTGAAGTTTGAGAAGGCTTTATTCTAAAATCAGGAAGAAATAAAGCTAAAAATATTCATGTGGCACATTTCAGAAGAGATGTGTGACCAACCAACCAGCACACAGGAAAATGAGTCACGCCAAAAAATAGCAACAACAGCAAGGGGAAATGAGTATGAATGAAAAGCAGTTTTCAGAAGTGATAGTGTACAGAGGAAGTACTTTCTAAAGATGTTTGATCATGTACCCTCTTACAGACTGACTCCATGTCAACATGTTGAACATGTTCCCCGTAATAAAACATATTTCAGTTTTGTAATCAAGTTTGCAAGTACTGATTTACTGTGTGTGTTTGCATGAACGAATGCGATTCTACAGCCATGCTAGCAGCAATGTGAGCTAAATGCTAATGTGAGCATGCTAACAACGACAATGCTAACATGCTGATGTTCAGCAGGCAGTTTACTGTGTTTACCATCTTAGTTTAGCATATTAGCACGCTAACATTTGCTACTGCATTGTAAACCAAAGTACTGTACAAATTATAATTTTGAAATGATGTAAAGTCACAGGGTCACCAAGGTCCTTACAATCCATCCTGAGGGGACGTTAATTTCATGGTAACCCATTCAATGGTTAAGAATTTTCACTTAAAACCACATATGTCAGCCTCATGGTGGCTCTAGTGGAAAGGGCAGGGGATCACCAAAATCAGCAGGTTACATAATCTGGGCACTGTGGATATCTGCACCAAAATTCATATTTCAAGATACATGGAAACTTCGATCTGCTGGTAGTCAGGGAATCCAATAATTGTTGAGATATTTGAGTGTGGACCAAAGTGGTGAACAGACTGACAGACCAACTTTTCCATCCTCAGAGCCAGTGTATGATTATGTGACTGATACCTCCCTCTTTTGGAAATACATGGAACTGCAGCCGAGGTAATACTTAATCCTATGACATCTGAATTCACACGATACAGCATGCAGGTGTAAGGTTTAATGTTTCTCTCACAAGCTGCTTTTCACAGTGCAAGTGGTTATTTTCGGGGTCTATGAATCACTGCATCCGAAGAGAGGCAATTTTTTTTTTTTTATCTTTTCAGCTGATTTTATTTTCAACAACAATATTCTCAAAGGGATTGGGAGCAGGTGCCAGAGCTTGCCTTCGCTCCCTGTGGCTGGATGCTTATGAGTCACTGTGGTTTGTAAACAAAATTGGGGCAAAGAGCGTTTGTCCTCAGAAGTCTGATTGGATTCTGGTGAATGACAGAAAAAGAATATCGTCAGGAGACAGAGAAACACACCAATCTGTCTATTTATCTATCTATCTATAGTCTTCTTCTTCTTTTTCACCCAATACCTTTCTAATATTCCTCCCTCTCTCCTCGTACGTCTCCTCTGTGTCTCATTAACCTCTCCCCTCTTTCGCACATCTTTTTTTCCACTCTGGAAATGAGCCCTAATCCTTGGGGGATATTTCAATATTTGGAAGTTCCCATTTTCAGTGTAATTGGTATTTTATTAGGCTGTAAACCATAATGACAGTTCTGCTCTATGAAGCATAACTACAGTGCTCAAACTGGCCTCTGGGGGCCACAGAAACCATCTATCATGGCAGTTGCCTTTACAGTAATGGTCAGTGCTTATAAATGACCTTCATCATTTGCTATGAAGCATGATTTTCACTGACATTTACACCTAAAATAGAAGATATGTTTCTTAAACCTTCAAAGGATTTTTTTTTTTCAATGTTATTTGTTAATGACATCAGGATTTCTGGGTCATGAAGTTCAAAAAGTTTTCAAGCTCTTGCCTCTGGCCACCATTAGAGGACGCCATTGAACAAAATTCCCTCATGTGCATTACAGTTTTTTTATTTGAAACACTGATGCA
Organism: Thunnus maccoyii; assembly: GCF_910596095.1. NCBI lineage: Eukaryota > Metazoa > Chordata > Actinopteri > Scombriformes > Scombridae > Thunnus > Thunnus maccoyii. Next base: position 7,860,881 of record NC_056534.1, on the reverse strand, counting down.
GTTCTCAAAACATCAAGAGTGTTCCCAACAACAATCTATTCATCCAGCAAACATTTAAGTCATGTATCAAAGGTCAATAAATTCATCAACGAGTGCGTCACTGCCAATAAACCAAGTCCCTTCATCCATGCTCCATCAAATGTCTCAGTAACTGTGTCAGCATGACAGAGTTTCTTTATGTAAAATAATGTCAAATGAGTGAATGAGCTCATGTCATACATACACCAGTCTCAAGAGTCTATACACATCTCTCTCACTATAAATGTTCACCTTTCCGGTCTGGCCTCCTGAAAAACCAACAATTTAAATCAGTCTATCTGACCGCAGCATTCGGTGTGACATTTTCCCTTAAATGTGCACATATCTCTGTTATAATGTCCTCACAGGCAGCGTGTAAACTCTGTCCTCTGTGTCTCCTCCTCGGGGGCCATCTCTCTCTCTCTTTCTCTCTCTCTCTCTCTCTCTCTCTCTCTGACCGAGCACATCACATACTGTGTATACTTTCCTGTTGACACTCTGTGATGTCTGCCTGGTCCAAAAACTCAGGTTCTCCTGTGTTGTGCAAATGATAGCTGAGGAGTTGTGCTTGTAAACTACGTTTGACAACATCTGATAAACTGTGAAGCAGAGTGCTGACTGTAGCCACAGTCACCGGCTGAGAACACAGCACTAGTGAGCAGTCCTTTTGCTGTGGTTATGACTAAAAGCGCAAAACACAGTATAATGTAATTGACGAAAAATTGTTTAGTTGGCTTGTTGTTTTGTCTTCTGAATTTTATGGCAATTGGTGAATTTTGTTGATGTAAACTACAGATGCTATTGTCTAAAGCAATCACAACTTTTCCAAAACACATAGATTGGATAAATCTTAGGTTGTTCAACATCTTGTCAAGGACAATTTACCACACAGACTGTTCAAGCCTTAGACTGACCTACTGCAGGGGGCACCCAGAACTGAACTCTGACCTCTTGATTTGCAGTCAAATGCTCTAAAACTGCACTATACCCCCTTGTTCTCTGAACACAAGGCCCACTATTTTTGTACATTTGGTGAAATGTGAGCTACTGTGGCTGGACATGATTTAAGCTGTCTGCTTCAGACCCTGAGAGCTGTGTAGCATGCTTGTTTGAATGTGTAACCGTGTTCAGTATGAATTATAGCAAAACCTCTCATAATGACCCCTTCCTCTAAAGAAACAGTCCTGGGTTGAGATTGTATGAAAAGGCCCTAAAACAGTATTAAAGTATTCCACAATTCCTATGGCTAATGGCTATTGGTGTAGCTAAATGATTATTGCTGTGGCTGTAATGTTAGCTATAGCTGCAATTGTGACTGGCTGGCTACTCTTTACAGCATCTAAGACATCAGCCAGCAATACAGTGTGCAATAGTAAAGCCAGAAACTCTGGAAACCTGGTCGTGTTACACATACACCACTAAGAGTTCAGGAATAGCTCCACCTCAACAATCAACCAACTCAAACTAAGCAATGCAGTAAAATCTGAGAATAAATGTGTTACTACTGCAATTGAATTACTCCGTTATCATTCTTTTTATGACATTTCCAGATTACAGAAACATTTGAATCATTTTATGTTTGAAGAGTTATATCAGTTGTAATATTTGGCATGTGAGGATTTACACAATGAACATTTTGAGTAATATAAACCATCAGAAAGGCCCGATGTATTTGAGGATATTTGTACCTATACGATTTCTGTGTAAAAAACAACAAAAAACTGCATATACTGTTGTGAGAGAGTGAATTACAGTATGGTTTTGAGAATTGCACATATTGTTTTGAGTAATTTGAAATTAAGCTGAAAAGCAATGGATAAATTGTAAGATAGCACTTGGTTACATAACAGGGATTTTTCTATTCACAAGGTGACTTTTTGTCATCAACAGATATCATATGATACCACATGACCCAGTGGGGGAACTTGAACCTACAATCCCCAGCCACAGAGGCCGATGCCTGATCCATTAGGCCAAAGAAAACATAATGTAGAACTAGGAAACAGATACGGAGAGGCTGACAGACGGGAAATTGCCACAGGACAAAATAAAACTGTTTTAAGTGGTTTTTAACTGTGATTCAATTTCAGTTGTTGGTGCTAGTTTAGAGAAGTCTTCCAAACTGGGCCACTGAGCTGAAGTTGTAACAAACAAACACAAAAAAAAACACCTCCAAACTTCCTTTCTGAGCCTTCCAGATAACATCACACACATATCCCCAGAGGTCTCAAAAACACGGTTCTGGTGTGTGTTTACCCTCTAAAAATATGATGCGTGTCTTAAAATATGTGTCATTATAAGCAATGCAAGATCATAATTGTTATTTCCCTGGGAGGTAAAAGGAAACTGCAGTTTTTTGCATAATGAGTTGTTTCCCACTCAGACACTGCAGAGTTTAGGCTTTTCAGGTCATTGATTGACAGCATGTAACGGTGCACAGGAGGTGATGATTGAGGTGAAAGAGGTGTCCTGAAGCTCCTTTGAACTCATGTATTCAGACAACTGAGCAATTCATCCATATATACAGATCAACCAAACAATCAGTATGGTTATCAGGAAGGCCTAAGCATATAAATGAATGCAGCCCAAAGTAGAAGAGTGGTTACAAAACTTGTGCAGAGGAGAGAGCCAGAAGGAGGAGGCCAGCAGACTTGGCGTGGGATGTTGATTAAATTATGGACATCAGCCATCTTGCTGCTCTTATGTTTTGCTTTGACTATGACAACAGTTAAGAAGACAGATGGAGCTGATTTGATTCCAACCAACAGGACAGCATAATGTATATTGCTTTTCAAATTTTTACTAGACAGTGACCACAATATTTACATTTACAGGCTGTATGAACAAACAAAGATGCGAGATTCATGACACGTGTAATAGAAAAGCCATATTTCCCCAAAGTTTTATGTGTTTTATAATGGCTATGATACTGTTACAGTCACAAATCAAGAAGCAATAATCAAGCAGAAAATCCCAAAAATGGACAGAATGATTGTTTTTGAGATGTTTATTTCTGTAATCTTTTTTTTTTTTTTTTTTTTTAAGTAGAGGCAACCTTGGAAGCTTTTGAATGGCTGGAAACAACTTCTCTTCCATTTTAAGCTGGCAGAACTTTTGTTTTTGAAAGAAAGAAATTCATATTGGGAAGGAAATAAGGGAAAGCAGAGATGATTATGAGGAAAAACAACAAGCTGCGGCCAACCCTGTTGACTGTCGACACGTTCCTCTGGTCACTCAGCTGTTTGTGAAATAAATAGATATCCGGTGACTCTATGGTGTCAGCTTGAATTTGGTGTAAACGATATGTTCTTTCTTCTGAAAGGATATTTATTTTACATTTGAAACTGGAAATCACTGTGACAAATTCAATTTACAATTCCACATTTCCTTCAAATGTGGAATTATTCCTTAAGACATATTTCCACTTGACGACCCAGGTGGGACTTGAACCCACAATCCCCAGCTCCGGAGGCTGATGCCTTATCCATTAGGCCACTGGGCCACTGACAACTAGAAATAAAATAGGAAAATAGACAAATAGGGATTGACAGACGGTATCAGTTGATGATGATGTTGCTTTTCCAACAGCTTTCTGGCGTCAGTATCGAGGATCTGTGTCCCACAATTTCTGCAACATTCCGAAAGTGACAATCCAACATTCACACCCACTTGGACAAAACTAAGCAAGATTTAGTTTTTATTCATTCATTACGTAACTATTTCTGTCACTTCTTATTTAAAGACTATAGCAGAAATGCCTTGCAGGAGAGATTGCCGAAAAGTGTGCACCGTTATCACCATATTTAAACTGTTATCCCGTCTACCCCCTCTTTCAACGTGGTCGGACAACACATCTTACGTACTAGGTCTTTTCTAACATAACTTGGCTCTAATTCAAACTTTGTGTTCAACAAGCATCTAAGGATGTCAACACGATCAGCAGCGGTATCAGTTTTTGCATGAGTCATTGTTTTTCCAAAAGGAAGAAAGCGAAGACGCTGAACCGTGTGTAACTATAGATGTTGCTTGAATTTTATGCCTCACTAATGTGTTGAGTAAGTTAAGTCATTTTCACAATTGAGCTTTTTTGTCTTTTGCCTTTCAATGTACAACCAAAGACATCTGTCTGTGACATAACCTGTTCCAGGTTAAACTGCAGAATACTGTATACAGTAATTGACAAAAGTTGTTAACAAGGATTATTGTTTTGTCTTTTGAATTTTCTGGCAACTGGCAAATGCTGTTGATGTAAACCAACACTGCAGATGCTATTGTGTTAAGCAATTAAATGTAACACACAGATTATTCAATGTCTTGTTGAGGACAATTTTGAACTATTCATGCCTTGGACTGAACCACAACACCCTAACAAAGGGGGCACCCAGAATTGAACTGGGGACCTCTTGATCTGCAGTCAAATGCTCTACCACTGAGCTATACCCCCTTGTTCTCCAAAATCCACTATTTTGCTACATTTGGTGACACATGAAAGCTGTCACTGAATTTGGTCGCTGTCCAGAAAAAAAGGGGTCTTATTTTTATCTAAAAATGCTTGATTTAATTCAAGCTGTCCTCTTCAGACCCCGAGAACTGTATAACGTGCTTGTGTAACCATATTCTGTGTGATTCATAGCAGCCAGGAAGGGGATGACTGAATATTAACTTCAGTTCAGAATAAGAACAAACCTATTATAATGACCCTTTATTCCAAAGAAATAGTCATGGGTTGAGATTCAAGTATCTAGGTCAAATATGAAAACGCCCTTAGACAGTATTAAAGTATTCCGCAACTCCAAACAGCCTCTCTGACCTCAAAAAATCGACCAAGTAGGTCTCACTCGCTGAGACATATTTTACATTGCACAACTAAACAGCCATATTAAACTTTGAACAGCTGGTTTAAGTACACAAAAACACTGCGTTGCGGTAGGGGATTCAGATCAACCGATAATCTATTTAATTGAACATTCACACAAAATATTCACCCTTGCTCTGTGATATTGCATGCATGAACAGAGTGCTGACTTTTACTGGATCAATAAATGAGCATGTGTGGAGGTTTTTATATCTTGCAACCTTGGACATGTTCAGAAACTTATACTGTTAGACGTTAACACATCTCATACATCTTCATAAACGTGGCCAAACCACAAAATAAATCCTGCTCAATGATGCTGTTGCTATAGTCAAAACTTGTGTGAGTGTTTGTGAGTGTGTGTGTGGTAATAACTTTGTCCACAGCAACATGAAATCCACTTAATCAACATTCAGTAGTTTACTTGCTGTTTTCAGGGCTACTAGATTAAAACATCTTCACTGCACTCACTGAACCATGAATACTGGCCTTGCAGTAGTGTCCTCGCACACAATAGGATCAACAAACCAATTTTTCACTGTTACGGAACAACTGAGTACATACCATGGATGCAGGCTAAGATGCAGTGTATCTATCATCATAACTAAAAGAAAAACACAGAAGGATGAAGGGAAGCTGCTGTTTTCTTGACAAGGACTACAGACTAGGGAGAAAGTGGCTGCATTCACTGCTAAATTATTCAGGGGATCTTGTCTTTACAAGTAACTTATGACCTTTACTGACCTCTGTCAGCAACAAATAGAAACTACAACAGCATGATCCTGGGTGTAAAGTGTTTAGGCCAAATGTGGCTTCACACAAAAATTTAAGTTAATTTCTTAAAGATTTTCTTAGAAACAAAAGAATAGAAACACAGCAGAGACATAACTGAAAAGACACAGCATACAGTTACCAATTATTCAGGAACCCACAAACAATTTAATACAATCCAATACAACAGCAGTGCAATAAATCTCATCTTTGCCAATTTTATAATGCCCAGCTTTTGCTGACACTATCAATAAGGAGATTTTCAAATACTAAACTTAGTTATCTACGGAGCCCCCAAAGTCCTGAAAGGTGATGTTTTTTTTTTTTTGTTGCCTTGTCTGCACAAGTTATTATCTTGTGGGAACAAGTCATTATCTTGTTTGCGCAAGACAATAACTTGTTCACACAAGATATAGATCTAAAAAAAATCACCTTTCGGGACTTTAGGGGCTCTGTAGGCATCCCACCATCAAAACCCCAATTAATTTCAACTAACACGCTCAACTGATGCTCTGTGGACATGAATTGGAAATTTCCCCATAGGTGTTTGTGAATGGTTTTGTCTATCCATTTAGCCGTGTAATAGACTGGTAAACTGTCCGTGTTTTTTTTCCGGCCCTGTTGGAAAAAAGGATCACCAATGCATTAGGATACACTCTCTGGGTAGAATGTGTTAAACAAATTTCATGGCAATCCATGCTTGCGATGATTTAATACTCAGGACAAAAGAGTTCGACAAACATGGACAGACTGACATTGCCAACAGATGGATTGGATAAAAACAGCCTGCACACTTAATTTTCTGTGGACTGATGAAGGTTAATAGCCCTCTCCAAAGCTGACAGCTGTGACTCTCCAGTGGAGGGATATTATTCTGCCTTATTCTGGTTTTTAGGGTGTTTTTTTTTAATAAAATCCAACAACTCAGTCAGCTCTGACAAATGAAAACATTGTTCAAGATCGATACTGTACACAAGCAATTCAATTCATGGAACAAAAGCAACCTAATGGGTCACCTTTGACGGCAGTGGAAAGATAAACACCAGCACGCAAGGACTGACCTGGTCGGCCTTTTATTTCAAAATATCAAGTTAATATGAAGTGTATTTTATCGTACTAATTAAAAGGTCCAAATGAAATCATTGTATTGTATTATAAATAATTTTTATTACTGTGTTTGATTGACAGCAGGTAGCAGGCTGAGCTCAACTAGAGACAAAGTAAACAAACTTGCGCTGTAGCTTACAAGTCATGGGCAGACAGTGTGTTGTTAGTAGTGGTATAATGGCGACAGCATCTAAACAGACCAAAGTGACATTTCCAGGTGTGTTTACAGATGTTTAGTGTGCTGCAGCTAAGTGGATAATTAGCTATCGAGCCTAACTGATGTTAACGGTGTGCTTTTGCCTGCTGAATGTTTGTTTGGTTGCTTGTTCAAGGAGCTGAAGTGGAGGATAAGACATGTTTATAAGTTAGAGAAGAAGAAGATTTAAGCAGGAAAGCTAATGTGAGTTGTTGTTCAAAGTCTGTGACTCTTGTGTTGTGTAGCAGGATGCTATCAGGCATTTAGCCAGCGTGACTTTCTGCCTGTGATACTGAACAGTGACTGCTTTAACTGCTTTATGGAAATATGGTTTCAAAGTGCATTGATTGGCTGTGTGGGAACAAATTCTCTTTCTAAGCAGGGGGTGTCATCATGAAACTGAAAAATATAAAATATAAATGTATCCCTTTTGGTTTCTGTTTTGTGAAAAAAACAGAAACTAACATGAAGTTTATTTAGAGTAAGACAGAAAGTGATGAATGTTTTTAATTTACAATAATTTTGAATCAAACTTTTACCAGCTGTAACCTTCGTGTCACATGATGGTTTAAAGTTGTTGTTGACCAACCTGGCTTTTGACTCACAGCTATGGTGTGAGTCAAAAGCCAGTTGTTGTTGTGCTGCCATGATGACAAAGCCAGCCAAGTAACTTTTTTCTATAGTTCAAAGAATACTTCTCTGCTTCATTTTTTTCATCCTTCTCCACCTTCTCCATTGCTCCCCTGGGCTCCTCTCCCTCTCGCTCTTTGCAACGATGGGTTAAACAGCTGAAGGCTGTGTGTGTTTTCATTGTGGTTGAGATTTATCTTGGGAGCAGTGGTTAGACTGGGAGCGAGGGAGCATGTGGGAGGAGGGTGTTGGGAGTATGCAGAGGTCCAGCAGGAAATGTTCAGGGAGAAGGAGGGACAAAAGAACAGATGGATACAGACACAATGTAAATTTTCATGTAGGCACTATTTGAAAAAAAAAAAGATATCCCAAATCTGAAACTCTAATTTCTTGCCTTAAAGTCTCAAAACTGAATTTTGCTGAATTAATAACAGTGATAAAATAAAAACTAATTCATTTGAGAGTCTGGCTTAGATCCTGATTGCAGCAGGTTGATGCAGTCAGTCCCAAGGCATCCTCAGTAAGATGGGTGGAACAAGAACACGTCTGGTCATCTGGACAGTTCTTATGGTGAGTTCAAGACAACTCTGAACTTTAAAATTCTTGACCTCATATTCAAGCTACAACTGGGAAATTAAGGCCCAATTTCATGCGCAAAACCCATGACCATGGAGGTTAACACTGTGAATGGTAAGTTCTCAACTTAAGGCCATATAATCATTTCCCCTGCCTAGAACTTGCACCTCTTTCAGTTGTGTCCTACCAAATTTGAACAAGGCAGTAATTTAGAGAAGCCTTTAGGATGGGACAACCCTGTCAAGACACATTCAGCCTTGAAATGGAGACTCTGAAGGAGGTAGCTTAGCCTCTGAAATGGGACACAGCTTGCGTATATTCGTCCAGGTTAATGGGGATCAGGTGTGTCTCATTTTCCAGCTGGAGTGTTCATGGTTCTCTCTGCTTACTGACTGGAACTGGATCCCTATTTCTTGGATTTTTTTTTTTTTTTTTTTAAAGAAAAAGGGACAAAAAGGGGAAAAACCAGAGCATAGCAGTACCAACTTTAATAACATAGCATGTGTGTCATGATAATGTATACATACCACATCAAAAGTGAAAAAGGAAAGCAGGCTTGCTGAAAAAAAAAAAAAACAGGAAGGAATGGATGCTTTACTTGAGCGTCTTGAAGTGCTTGTGTGGGTTTTTGCCCTGAGCAAAAGCAAAACACAGACACGCACTCGAAATCAAATACATAACCAAAACATGTGAGTGGAAAATCTCATGCACATGGGTGAGTCACCAGAAAGAGAATACTGTACATTTGTTTGTGTGCAGTCGTGAAAGATATACAAAAAACATGTTTTATACTGTTTTTATTTAGGGAAGCAATACGAAAGCAATGAAATGATGATAAGAGAGAAAGAGTGAGAGATAATAGGAGACAGGCAGAGATAGAGAAACCTCATTATACTGTATTTTCTGGCTTTCTGGTTGAATGCATTAAAGTGATGAGTCTGACCCACGTCCAATCCCTTTGGTACTGAAATAGGGCTGCAGCTTACAGCAGCTTGCCACAGTTTACCACTGACAAGAAGAGGTTAGCTGCAGAGGAGGAGCGGGACTCAGAATCTTAATTAGAAAATGTTGTTTACATGACAGACATTTTCCATTCAATGTAGTATTTTCAAGTTGTTTTCTATCCAAGCACTTAAAGGCAGACAAAAATAGAATGAGACAGATTAAACAGGACAATAAAAGTTACAATGCAGTGAAAGATGAATAAATGGTCGACTAGTGTTTGCTGGTTAAAGATTCTTAGAAATGGATCCCTTCACAATCAGACACACTGACATGGCAACCAAACAGAATTAACTCTTATAATGAGCTACAATGTAAAACATGAACAAAAACATAATTCATACTGGGCTTTTAAATACACAGTTCATTCATACTGGAATAGAGATACTGTTACAATAAGTGTACTGAAAGTTGTCTGTATGTGCACACTAAATTAGCTTGATAGATTTTTTTACGTGTAGCGTGGAAGGATGCTGTTTTCCCACAATCCAATCCACAACGAAAAAGAGAAAAACTGCTGGAAATGATCAAAAATCAGTTGTGGACCACAGGCAGTGCTGGGTTGGGGCTAGATGGGGCCCCACCAAGAAATTACTAAATGTTTGATAAATAAACTCTTGCCTGATTTGCTTTTTTGGCTGCTTTTTTCTTATATTCAAGTTACCATAGCAACCTCCTCTGTACAGAAATCACATGCTTCAGTTAGTTGCTCACGTCACGCAACATGTATTCGGTGAAGTAACACTAAACTGTTTAGTTTGCTTTGGTACGCTGGCAGCGTGATGGAAATATGTTGTTTCATCATGAAACAACCTTGTCAGAGGAACCAGAAACTAGTGAAAATGACAAAGTGGAGGCAGGCAGAGAGAAAGCATTAAAACAGCCGGGTGACACCACCATTGACAGGTAGTAGTTCCTCCGGTGCTGCAGCCTGAGGGACCCTGTCACCCAGCCTTGATGATGTACCCCCCCAAAAAAAAACTCCAAAACCAGAAGCAGAGTGTTATTGATAGCTGGTAGGAGCAAGACTCCTGACTAGAATATTCTGTCACTTCAGATGTAGCTATCTGTTGGCATTTTCTGCACTTTTTGTTTGTTGCTTTTTCCCCTTTCTAAATGTGAGCTGTTATTCTGGCTGTACTTTTTCAGGCAGTTTCCTGAGTTTACAACAGTATTCGGACATCTGCTCGCCTTCTGTCTGCACGTGCCTCTTAAAGTTCTGAACATTGTTATTATCATCTTAAAGAGAAAGCTGTAATTGTTATTGTGTGTAGTATGTTTAAAAGCATATGATTCATGAAATTAACTTTCAAATGCTACAAGTTTGCCTTGTGTATTCACATAAACATTACAAACTCCACAGCTCCACCAGTGAATGACACAGCCCCCAACTAAACCCAGCAACCAAAAACCTCTGGCACCACCATGTTGTGGACAATGGTGAGATAGCTAAAGCCATGTTTCCACCACAAGGGACTAAGAACCTTTGGAGGAACTCAGTTCTTTTACCCGCATTTCCACTGGAGGAACCAGGGTCTAAATGAAATTTCAGGGAGATTGTTTTACCGTCCAAGGGAGAGAGGGGTTAATAATACTTTCCGAAAGTACAGGAACTTTGGGGGTGGAGAGTGTAGGGCTGACCATCGCTGATTGGTCAAACACAGATACTGCAGCTGCTTCAACTTGTGTGCTGCTTGATTCAAAGTAAAGTTAGGCTTTTGTTATAAGACTTAAAACTTAGCTGCACTAGTGGCTCATTAACATGCATACAGTTAGCTATTAGCATGCTAACATTTGGCATGTTAGCATGCACAGTTAGTATGGTGTGTTGGTCCTGGCAATAGTTGTTGAGTTATTTCACTCTGGACCAAAGTGTCGACCAACATACAGATGGACTGACCAGCTGACATCTCTATAGCCATCCAACTAGCCAGGCAAATAATATAAAGTATGGCTTCTTTTTAAAACATTTTAAAAAATAAATTACAAATTTTACTTTGAAAAATCAAATAGTTTTTAACTTTCCAAATTATACATTAGCAGAAGGTATTGAAACTCACACTTTGACAGTTTGGAGGTATTTTTTTGCATATAAATGCTAAAAGAATATACTATGAAAATGAGTATAATAGTGAAATACTTTTGGTATCAGTATAGTATGGAATTGGGTCACGAAAGAATATAAGTGCAGGCAAAGTACAGAAAGAGGGTCGTATAGGAGCTGAAGGAACAGTAATATGAGTCGGAAAAAGACATTTAAGATGAGGAGGTGACAGCACAGCAAACGGGGGAAAGTAGATAGGGAGGCAAAAAAAAAAAAAAAAAAGAGGAAAAGGAAGAAAATCCGAAAGAAAGAGGAGAAAGAGGGTGAGCAAGAGGAAAAGGCATCAAAGCTCCTTTGAAAAAAAAAAAAAAAAGATGAGAAATGAGGAATATCGGAGGAGGACATGGGAATGAAACAGACAGTCAGAGAAAATGACCCAAAGCCACAGGATGGGGAAAACTCCATAAAGGCGAGCTCCAATCAAATAGACAGCGTGACCGGCAGATGAAAAGAACTAAACGATGTGAGGGAGCGAGCGGGACAGGAGATGACAGAAGGAAGGAAGAGGAGAAAATTGGATTGAGAGAGTGAGAGAGATGTTAGAGTGAAAAAGAGATGGAAGAAGGAAAATTGGTGGGCGGAAAATTAAAAAAAAGAGAGATGGAGAGAAAGAGAGAGAAACCGAATAAGAGGGTGTTACACACTGCAGTGTTCAGTGAAATCTCAAACTAGTCAGATACAAGAAAAAAGTCTGTTTTATTTTGCAACATGTCTTATTTCCATATTTTCGGCCATTATTCTTGTCAGTTAGGATACTGATTTCATGTTTACCCTGCTGTTTATACTATCCGAAATTACTTCTAGCCTGTAGTCGCTCCGTGCTACTTATACCGTACTTCAAAAATGAGAATTGTTCAGGGTGCATCTTCTTTTTTCTATTACTGTTACATCATGCGATTAAGTAGGAAAGACTGACTAGGTATATCATTATTCAGGTCACATCATCTTTCCACTTTGATTTGTACACATCTATGCAGACGTCAGTGACTCGTCTAATGTTCCATTAGTCTTTTTTGTTCTTAAAAAGAGCGAATGTTTCTATTCTTTGAAGCCATCCTTTTTGTGAACAAGGCATTACTAGATAATTTGTTTAAAGGAAATATTTCTTTGATTTCAGTGGTGCCCAGGTGCCCAAATGAAAACTGACACGTTTTTCTTGCTGTAATCGTTCCTTCCTGCGGGTTAATTAAAATTAAAGTGAAAAGGTAAAATTGTGACACAGTGTATCAGACTTTTAAGTTTGTGTGTATCCAAATTTGGCTTGATATAATTGATATAAAGTTTTAGCAGAGCAGTGAGTTTTATGTGTCTGACTCGTAAACGCAGTTATTTGAGACAGGGGTGCAACAAAACATTTCCCTTTACTCAGAGCATGTTACAGTAAATGAAATAGAGACTATTGTTGTGCAAAAATAGTAATACAAAGGAAATGGCCAGACGTACGTCAACACATATTCTTGGAAAACCAGTGAGAGAGAAAATGGAAGCCAGAAATGAATGTAAATACACTTATTTTCGAGCTACAATTCATGAAAAAAACTTTCAAGGTTCAAGCTTCGAGGTTTATTTTAATTGCTCTTATACAATGCAGGCTTGTACAATGAAGTTCAGTTTCAGCCCCCTCCACGCTACACACACAATGTATTAACAAATATTAAAACATTTTAAATTAGAATAGATTGCAATGTTATATACCCACAACTGTTTATAATGTGTGCATAATAAATGTAATATGCAAGTTATGGTGCAAAGAAAGCTTGAAGTAGTGGTGGGAATGCGGGTAGTGCAAAGGTAATGGTATGTGGTTTGTTTAAAGCATGATGAACACATTTCTGCCTTCACAAATTATGAATGAAGGCCAAAGAAAATGCGTAACAAAAAAAATCATGAATATTTCAAGTAGATTTCGTCTTTATTTCATGCTCTGATCCAATGCAACAGTTAGTTTTCATGCAGTTCTATCAGACTTATACAGTACATGTACACAGAGATCAGCAGGTTTGGCATATCTGGTCATGGTGGACAGATTTCATCCTGGCCAAAACCATTTTTCTTGGTTTATAATCTGTAAAACAAATGCATTTGTTTATGAGTTTTGTTGAAACACTAGCAGAAAGCTACATGTATGCAAGCCTGTAAAGAAGATGAATGGACATAAACAGACAGTACTCAAATTGGAATTCAGAGTCAGAGACGAGTAAACTAAACAAAAGTGCACAGAAAGAAAACTCAGTGTATACACTGAGGGCCAGAGCAGTAAATCAGTCTTATTCAGTCTCATGGTCAGTGACTGAAGCTCTGCTGTGGTTATGAAACTATGTGTTCAAGGGACAATTTCAGGGACAAAGGAAGACACGAAAATTCGAAGGGCTGCAGCCTTACCTTATGCAACCCTATTACCACACATAACTTTGACATTGGATGGTTCTGCAGAAGCCGGTTTACGCTCGGCGAAAATGCTTTTGAACATTCAGAAGAGATGACGAGAGGAAAGAAATAGAGGGAGAGGTATATAAACAGAAGAGAGGAGACAGAAAGAGAATAAAAAGAAATGCATAACGACTATAAAGCAAGAAACTGAATAAGAGCATGTACTGTAGATGGGTGGGTGTTATCCATTACTGATCCTCTAAATCTTCTGGCTTTATGTGTTATGTGTCATATTAAAACATTGCTCATGAAACCGTTCAGTTCACTTCTATAGAAAGCTCAAGCTTAGAAGCTCGAGAAGAATCTATATTCTACTAAATGTAACACAAACATAGATATACCATTTTACAGCGAATCGGTCTGACGTTAAGTGGAAAACAAAAGAAGTGTGTGTTTGTATGCGTCTATGGATATACGTGTGTTAGATCTATAACTTCACTCTAACATGTGCTGCTCATCTGTAAGAAGCCTTCCAGTTCATAGATCTTAGCTTTTAAATAATTTACTACTCTCAATCATGCACATATTCTCTCTCCCCCACACATACACCCACACACACACACACACACTGTATACACAAACACATGCAAACATACAAGAAACTTTAAAAAGATACAGTAAGATAGAGAGAGACAGCTGCAGGGCTCCTGCTAAATTACATTCATCCCACACAGGCACACATACAAACACCGTTAACTCCCCCAGTCTCTCCCACCATCTGTCTCATCTTCTTCCATGTTGAGTTTCCACAGATTCCAAAGGTGTCACGCAGAGCCAGGAGATGATACGACTCCTTGATTAAAAAAGAAAAGCTGGTAAGGATGTCGAGAGACAAAGAGGAGCAGAGAGACATAAACAAAACAAAAGACAATGTGACAGAGAGACAGGCGCTATTATAAAGGTTTACAGTAAAGTACCAGATGGATCGGGAATACTTTTGACATGTGGAGTTGCTTGGAGGAACACGGATTCAGCCGCGCTTATATTGCTCTATAATATTTCTCCATAAAGATTTTTACTATCGTCAGCTGACCGCTGATTTAGACAAGACATAAAAGGAAAAATACAGGTTTTTATCAACCAAAATTGGTGGATTTCAATTCATATTAACGTTAAACCTATTATTACCTACTATTTTGTTGCATCAAATCTTTCAAAACTAAACTGGATGCATATTAAACCTTTTTTTCTCATCTCATTTCTTCAGTACAGTACAGGGTTAAAAAATAGTTATATTTTTTATGTACAGGAGCTGAAGCAGTATAATTGAGGTCCCGAAAGACAAGTAATGAAAGAAAACCCAATTAAATTTTATGATTCAGAGTTTTAAAAGTCAGAATAAATGTAAACTGATGAATGGAAGATTTGGAAGCAGCACATAGGAGCTATAAACACAACACTGACAAAATATCACCATATAAAGTTATGTCTGCCTTGTTAGCAATCAGTGCTAATTTATACATCCAGCAGATATGGAGAAATGTTAGAATTTATTGGAGTTGTGTCACTGGACACCTGATGAATGTAAGTTTAGTATCTGCACTCCCTTTAGCTCTGGTTTGCTCTTCACCAACTTTAGATGAACTTTAGATGCTAAATGATTCATTATGTTCACCAGCTAATCACTAACAGTGTCTGTGTGCTGTTGCTAGGCAGGGGGTGTCCAAAGGATTTTTAGAGCTTTCTCACTGAAAACCAATAAGTCCTCCAAACTAAGCGACAAAATACGTCATTGGTCCTTGCGCTCAGTATGACACACAAGCATTGATCTGATGTCCCTATCAGCTTGGTTAGGTTTAGGAGAAGACAATGATAAGGTTAGAGAAACATCATGGTTTGGGTTAATATGACTATTTCCTCAAGGTTAGGCAACCTCCATCGTCATGGTACAACAATAACTACATGGTTAAGGGTAGGGAAGGGTGGTGGTCATGGTTTTAAAAAAACAATGTTGACTCACAGCTGGAAACAGAAAATGAACACCGGTCTCTTGTGTTAAAGTCTGAAGTTTCCATTGAAGTCCAATGTTTTGTTGACCCATTTATCCACACTGACCTCCTCCCTACAGACTTTATCGCTACATAATAACATAATCTGATTTCCTCCTTTGCTCCCGTCATAACTACACGGCTGCTAGAGGGCCTCTGTCACTTGTGAATAAATATATGTTGTTTTGGGACACTTGCATAAATGACTGATCCTGTCATTTTTCTTGGGAGGACAGTCTCCTGACAACAGCTGCCTGTTGTGGCTGGAGATGACGCTGATGAGAGCGGTGAGACTGAACCTAAACAGTAAAGCTGCTAGCTGTGAAACCAAAACAATGAGCTGAAAGATACATAAATGCTCTGTAAGGCTGTGGGAAACCGCAGACTTGGATGATATCTCTACGAGCAATCCCAGATACATATAGTTATTTTATCTATTACCAATATAAAAATGTTGATTATAGCACCTTTAAGTCCTTGTTGATGCAGCACATCATGAATAATCCGGCTCCAATTGTGAATATCTGTTGTATCCATTATATCTACTAGATTGACCAGACGAAACTCTGGTGTCATTATGTAGACTTCCCCATCCACAAGAAGTGACAAATCCCAACTTGACAGACCCTCAGATTTACTCCCCTCTCTGCTTTGTAATGAATTGATAAGCCCAACAAACTCTGGCTGCAGATGAACAAAGACGTCACATCTGCAGTCAAGTCATGCAACACATTGATCCTGCTTGGCCTGCTGTTAATGATAAATATGCATACATACACAGTATGGCTGGAAGCCCATAAGTGGAGGGGGAACTGGGAGGAAGTGTATGCTAACTTAGAACATATGGAGGCCAAAAGCAGTAAAGACCAATGACTGCACACTTAGATGAAATGAAGAGCATTTCGTGCCAAACAGGAATCTTCTGTTTGGAAAATGTAATACCTGCTTTGAAGTTTGCAAGATTGCAGGTTTGAGTCCCCAGCCCGCTAGCTAAATCAGGGCTGGAGTGAATAAGTGATACCTCTCTTCCCTTGACAATCAGCAGTGAGTTGCTTTTAAGCAATGCATTAAACAGTGTGTTCTCATTTTTCATTCTTTTTAGTATGTCTTGTCATTTTGAATCATCCTCAATAGAGTCATAGCACACAATAAAGCCTCTGAAGTTCACAGAGTATGGAAACTTTTGAATCGCTGTCAGAGCTGAAAAGCCTTCTTTGCGTTAAGAATTTTTAGAGGTTTTTTCCATTTTTCTTCCATTCTTCATCCCTAAACTCATTTTTTAGCCACAGTAGCAACGTGATTCTATGGCTTTGCCAGTCTGACGGTCGGCCCACCACTTTGATCCAGACTGAAATACCTCAACAACTGTGTTTAGATGTTTATGTTCCCCAGAGGATGAATCCTAATGACTTTGGTGGTCTCCTGACTTCCCCCGTAGCTCCACCAAGAGGTTGACATTTTTGGCGTTTACGAAGATATCTCAACGCATGGATTACTCTAAAATTTGGTACAGATATCCAAGGTTCTAAGAGGATATATCCTAACAAATTTGGTGATCCTCTGACTTCTCCCTCTAGTGCTACCAGCTGGTCAAAGTCTTCACTAGTCACACCTGTGAAATATCTCAATATATGAATTGGCTCAAAGTTTTGTACAGTTATACTGACTTTGATGAGCCCCTGACTTCTCCTTTAGTGCCCACATGAGGTTCACATGTGTGGTTTAGAGTGAAATGCCTCCACAACTATTAGATTGCTGTGAAAGTTGGTACAGATATTCATGCCCTTCCCAGGAGTATTATAAAAACTTTTTATCTAGCACCATCATAAGGTCAAATTTGTATTTCGTCCAGTACCTAAACTAATAACATTCCTATCATCCTGAACTGCATTTCACTTTGTATTTAGTGCTATTAGCAAATGTTAGCATGCAAACACTCTAAAATGTATATATGAAGTGTTAACATCTGCTTAACATCAGCATCTTAACATTGTCATTGTGAACATGTTAGCGTTATGACATTAGCATTCAGCTCAAAGCATCACTGTGACTAAGTGCATCCTCACAGAGCTGCTAGCACTGGCAGACTGTTTGTCCCCCATAAACCATTCATCAGAGTTTCCTCTTTTGTTCTTTTAATAACAGAAGATGAAAATTACTTGCTAATAGATCCATTGAGGATGCTATAAACCTGGCTCTTCTCTTCACTCTGCAACACCTGGAATCAACCAACACCTACGTATGCATCCTGTTCATAGATTTTAGCTCGGCTTTCAACACAATTAATCCTCTCGCACTCTTCACCAGGCTTCAAGACATGAACATCAACACAGCTCTGTGTTACTGGATACTGGACTTTCTTAGAAACAAAATTCAATCTGTCAAGGTTAACAACGCCCTCCCTCCATCTACACTAACAATCTTAGATCTCACCACAGCTCAGTCAAAATATTCAAGTACTCAGACGACACCACTATCATTGGACTTATCAGTAACAATGACGAGACTCAACGGGAACAACAACTTTGCTCAAATACCTCAATAATACCTCAAAAACAATGGAAACAGCTGTAGACTTCAGGAGGAGGTCAAACATCAAAGCCCTGGTTCATGGGTTCAACCCATAACATTGACAGACTCCTTCAGATTCCTTGGCACCTATATCAGTAACGCCGACTGTACTTCCTCAGACAACTGAATAAGTATCATGTTAAAAAACACCTGTTGGTTCACTTCCATAAAGCCATCATAGAGAGCATCCTCACATCATCTCTTACTGTCCAGCATGGGAGTTCAGACAGTCAGACCAAGAGTGTATTGTCATTAAAGCCTCCAACAATAATTGGTTGTGACCTTCCCCCAGTCAACTCACTGTGTATAAAGCACACCTTCAACCGGGCAGCTAAAATAACCAGCGACCCCTCCCACCCAGCCCACCATGTCTTCCAGCTTCTCCCCTCTGGAAGGTGGTACAAGTCCATATTAACCAATACCACTCAATTCAAAAACAGCTTCTTTCCTACAGCAGTCAGAATGCTTAACACCTCTTGCTAGTCCCCCCTTGCTATAAGATCCCATATAATGACCTGAATGCTCTGTATGCATCGGATTGAACTCAGACTAGAGTTGGTGCACTGGTACATCAATCATTGTTCTTTTTGACTGTTGGGCTACTTGATATTCTGGGGAACTGAACTGTACATATCATATATATTCACTGTACATACTCTCACATTCATGTGTCTCCTTTTTGTGTGTGTTGTTGTAATGGTTTATGGTCCCTGTTGGCTTGTTTTGTTCTTTCTTTTGCACTGGAACTGAGCTACCATGCTGCACCAAACAATTACCACCAACACTGTTGCATGGAAATAATAAAGTATCTATCTAAATTCAAAATATTCATCATCTGTTTGCCAGCGGGGCTGAGGATCACCCAGAGTACTAAATTATACTGTCTGTCAATACATGGTCCACCATAATGAATTTCTTTTCTCTGTCAAACCCTGATGCTGTGAATGCTGCAGAGCCCCAAAGTACAGCAGTACAGCTGCTCAGAGCAGCAGCTGAAGACTGTGGTTATAAAGTGTGAATGTAACTATGAAGATGAATCAGCCCTGACAAAGAGAGTGTTTATATGTAAAGAAGTACTGCCAAAGTCCAGATTGTCTCCTCATTCACCTCTTGTAGGGAAAAGCTGAGTCATTCCCTTCACATCTCAGGTTTGGGCAACCACAAGCTAAAACAAATAGCACAGAAATCACATTTCCAAGTGCTGCAAATCTGCTCAGCAGTGACAGAAAGACCCTCCACCTCATGGTCAGGTGTTTTTGATTGGTTTTCTGCACTTGACGTTGCTGGTTTGATGTATCTAAATGCATTTATTTATTGTGATTGATTTTAAGATTTTCTTAATATGAATATGCTTTAGGTTTTATGCCTTTCTGCGCCCAAGTTTCCAGTCTGGCACATAAAATAAAAAGAATTTAAACTTTTGAACTGTGCTCAGCAAAGCAGACAAAATAAATATGTCTAAATAAAGATGAATACTTTTCCAATGGAATTCAACTGACATTCCAACAACTGCTTTACATGCAGTCGGTGCTTGTGTGAAATTTTGCAAATTGATGTCAAATTGATAATTATATTATGTTTTATATTTCATGTAAGAAAATAAGTTAGTCTGTTAATGACTTCAGTGATCTGATTACTTTATAGCACCCCTGGCACTTATTAAACAATTTGACACCAATTGATGGATTGGTGCAAAATTTGGTACAG
Organism: Thunnus maccoyii; assembly: GCF_910596095.1. NCBI lineage: Eukaryota > Metazoa > Chordata > Actinopteri > Scombriformes > Scombridae > Thunnus > Thunnus maccoyii. The sequence goes on along the minus strand of NC_056534.1, from coordinate 7,840,926 downwards.
AACTTCATGGTACCCTGATGATGAATCCTTCATCCAGCATGATGACAAGTCCAAAACTGAAATGACTTGCCAAGTGAAAAAACATAATTTGCCAGTTCCTTAGATAAACTAACCTGAGCAAACAAACTGCCAAATATGATTAATGAATCAAAACCCCACCTATTAAAGCTTCACAGCGTCAAAAGAAATATGAGCCAGAGCAAAAAGCCATTGTGTCAGCTCAAATTGTGTTTGGGAAAACGATCCGGCTCCTCCCTGCATCAGTATGTTAGGCACGTACTGTAATAATACATATCGCTCAAAACTCTAATTATACAGTGTCACTTTAAAAAGGCTGCACAAATGTAGGCCCTTAAATCTAAAGGGTTCATAATAGCATAGTTAATACATTGGCTTATATCATAGTTTATTTGATTCTGCTGCATTAATATAATAAGTAATTTATAGGAATTGTAAATAAGGGCTCTAGGCCATCAAGGACTCTGGATGGTTATGGCGCCTCAGGGCAGTTTCTCCTACATTAATCCTTAAAAGCAGTGAGGAACAGTAAGACAAATAGGTTTTCCCCATCTGTCAAGCTTTGTTAGGACATTCTGTCTTCACAAGGATAGAAATACATGCAGCTCCTACATCACACATAGAGATTTCCTTCTTCTTCTTCTTCTTCTTCGTCATGTGCTTGCTCTACTTTGTCTTTTCACCCCTGTGGCATCTGGTTGACTGACTGCTCTCCAAGTTGAGCAGGCCGGCCGACAGGAAACAGAACAAGCAGAACACAGCCAAGACCCTGAGTGAAAGGAGGAAAGTCTGGGTGATGGATAGCAGAGGCAGAGGAGAGGGAGGGCTGTGAAAGTAGGGTAAAGATAGATCATGGGAAATTGCAGAGATGAAATATGAATAGACGCACACTAAGATAAGATTAACCAAAAATATATTGGTGTGAAGAAAATGTTATTGTTTTCTTCCTGTCATTTCTAGACTGGACCAGAATAGAAATCTCAACAGTGTCAACAGCACAGTCCCTCTTCATACACTGAGAGCACAGTACAGAAATTCACTAAGGCAGCGAGTCAGAAAAAAGTACAGTTGGTACCAAATGATCTTTACGAGGCAGCACAGGGTGTACTTGCTGTATAATTAACTGTTTTTACCATCACAGTAATCCTTCCATGTGGGTCTCAAGCAATGAGAGCTCTAAATGCAAGTGGGCTCCAGGCCAAGGCCACTAAAAAGGAGCGAGTGACTTTGTTCCAGTTTGACTTAGATCACAGCAGTCTGTTTATCAAACGGAATTTCCCCCCTCAGTTGATCTTACTGTACACTATAATATATCATCAGGAGATATTTATGATGGCAGTGGTGGTGGGTTTTCTTACTGCATTTTCCAGATTGCCTTTCAGCAAACCTCAGAGATTGTCAAAGGAAGCTATTCCCTTCATCTGAATCTTTTTGTATATGTTCACGTTATACGGGATTGATGGGAGAGATTGGTTGTGTGAGAATAGAAATATTGTCCATCAACATTTAAGTCTGATTATACTGAATAATGATCATAAGCTGATGTGAGGCATCCATATTTGTTTTGTTTCCAGTCAGACATATCAGAGCTTTCAGAAAACTCGGAGTTTCCAAGTCATATTTGCAACTTGAATGCTGACAAAAACACTTTTTACAGGTCAGAAACCTGTAATTACAATAACTCATTTCAATTCAATTAGTCCAGTGAAAGTTTCTCAGTAGGTGCATACACATAAAAAGTTTTTGAGGCTTTTGTAGACCAATTGAGCATGCAGGCTAGATGCTTCTTCTGGCAGCACTAGTTCACTTTGCGGCTATAATGCTAGCAGAGAAACAGCCAGTCTCTTCCTGTGTTTAATCCCAAAGGGCCATAAACATGCAGTTTGTTACAGGAAGTGCATGCTTCATGACCCTCCTCTTTGTATGGCCCTGTTAATCAATCAGTTAAACACAGCTGTCATTTTATCAAAGTTTTGTTTTCATTTTAGTACGCCAATAAAAACATACATGCTGAGTGTGCTCTGTGCTGCTGGTTTTATATTTCACAGCAACTGCATTTTACCAAGTAATGATTATTTTCTCTGTGCACATGCGAGGTCCACGTCTGACGGATACAGTGCAAGTATTTCATTGCAAGTTACAGTAAGTGAAACTTTTGATTCAGAAATTCTGTGTGAGAGAAACCAAAGTAAGTTTTGTGATCTGGGTGTGATAAATTGTATCTTTGTTGCTCTACAAGCACATTATTCTTATGCTTTAGTAAAGCCAACTTTATCTATAGAGCAGCCAATCACAACAGAAGTTATCTCAGAGCACTTTTCACATAAAGCAGGTCTAGACTGTACTCTTTAATTTACAGAGACCCAACATTCCCCCCATGAGCGAGCACTTGGCGACAGCAACAAGGAAAAACTCCACTTTAACGGGAAGAAGTCTCGAGCAGAACCGGATTCTAGGTGGGCGGCCATATGAGTTGACCGGTTGGGCTGAAAGAGAGAAAGAAGGAGTGGGAGAGAGGAGAGAGAAACACAGAGAAGTATAACAATAATAACAACAATATCAAATAATCATGACATAACAACGGAGTCTTTCACCCACAGAGAGATAACGAATCAGCTGAGAGTGGAGAAAAGAGGACAGGTCTAATGATAGAGAAGAAGCTCCTACAGCGTGATTTAAGTACAACAGTGGGAGTTTATAAGAGGTGACATAATGAAGTTATTTTTGGCATGCAGAATAGGAAAGCACAGGACAAATGAAAGGAAAAGGCATTATTGCTATCCAGGATCTGAGTCATGGACACTGTAAAGTAAAATTCAGACAGAGAAGAGACAAAGGGAGACTCGACCTACATTCCTGTTTGGGTGGTGACAGTTCCTTTCGTGCCACATTTGGCTCTCTGTTTTGAAACTTGTGGATAAAGGTAGAGCGGTCTTGACTCCCTTAAGTAAGAATGATGGATGTGGAGTATGTGGAGGGGGGGAGAACAGGAGGTGATCACAGGAGATGAGGGGACATAATTGGGGTACGAGGGAGAAAGACTTACTTTTGATGTTCTTTGATGAGGGAAGGTGGGTGTAAAGGTGTGTGTGTCCTGTGTGTGTGTGTGTGTGTGTGTGTAGAGAGAGAGAGAGAGAGAGAGAGGGAGGGAGAGAGAGTGTGTGTATGGGAGAGAGAGAGAGAGAGAGAGAGAGAGAGTGAATGAGAGAGCTTGCTCCTCAGTAGTTCCTCCTCTCACTCTTGACACCAGCACTCCGTTTTTCCTCCTCTGCTGTAGTGAAACTTCACCAGGTAAGAAAAGCAACCAGACACTCAGACATGATGTGACAACGACTTTATGACAGTCTGTCTCACGACTCTGCAAAATAATCCTCCGGAGTTTTAAAAAAAAAAGAAGACGAAGAAGAAATACCCGGCGGCGCGTTTGCGTGCGTGCAGAGACGTGCAGGATTGAAGAAGTTACTCACAAGTCGCCAACTCAGCAGCAGTGTTTTTTTTTTTTTTTTTTAAGAAGTTACCTCGGCGTGCACGTTCTCACACGCGGCACGCGGTGTGTGTGTGCGTGCGTGTGTATGTGTGTGTGTATGTGTGTGTGTGATTTATCCGGAGTGCAGTTGCATGCCAAACTGATGCTCTGGCGTTGTAGACGTGGCTTCCTAAATGATTTCATTATGGCTGTTGCATATGTGTTGTGGTTGGGCTAATGTCAGCAGTGTGTGTTCAGATCATTAGTGGTGTGTAACTGGGTGCAAACTGTGCACACATCTCTGAGGGGGTGCCCAGTGGTCTCTGGGGGGGGAGGAGAGAGGAGGTGAAATCAGGCTATGATGTAATGGATTTAATTAGACTAACTTAGTTTCTGTCATACAAATACGTGAGGAAATTTCCTGAAACTGCAAGTTATTAAGCCGCTCATGAAAATGTGTCAAATGTTTTAAGCTTTTCTGTTTTTGTGCTTGCACAATTTATAGGATGTTTGTTTATTTCATTGGTATTCAAATCAGTAGCTTTCTTTTTTTTTCTTCTTCTTCTTTCTTGCACAAGTAGCCATGCATCCAGCAAATGCATTTAATCAGAGAGCATGTGCATGGACAATGATGGTGTGGGAAGTACAGTACCAGCACTGTATATACAGACAGGTGACAAATTAAAGGAAAACCGATACAAATCTGAATGCTAGACCCCCACAGTGAGGGGATCTGGTGGGGGGTATTTTGCTGGCATGGTTTCGGTCCACTTGTCCCCTTAGAGGGAAGGGTCACTGCAAATCAATACAAAGTTGTTCTGAGTCATCACTTTTATCCTATGATGAAACTTTTCTATCCTGATGGGAGTGGCCTCCTCCAGAATGACAATGCCCCAATTCACAGGACACAAGGGGTCACTGAATGGTTTGCTGAGTATGAAAATGATGTGAATCATATGCCATGGCCTTTGCAGTCACCAGATCTCAACCAAATTGAACAGCTATGGGAGATTTTGGGCTGACGTGTTAGACAGCGCTCTCCACCACCATCATCAAAACACCAAATGAGGGAATATCTTTGGGGCATTGTCATTCTGGAGGAGACCACTCCCATCAGGATAGAAATGTTTCATCATAGGATAAAGCTGATGACTCAGAACAACTTTGTATTGATTTGCAGTAACCCTTCCCTCTAGGGGTCAAGCATTCAGGCCTGTACCAGTTTTTTTTTTTTTTAATTTGTTACCTGTCTGTATATTAACCAGTAGTTTAATGGATTATATTATTGCACATCCATATTATTTAGCATCAAGCACTGCGAACAGGTCCAACAGAGTGGACAGATGTCAAGAAATCAATGTTGTGGCAGCACTTTGAAGTATACATCGATATGGGGAAAAAAAAACCTCAGCGCAAAATATTTCTGAGGATCATGGCTTCAAGGCATGAAACATAAATATGCAGAATCTTTTTGCAGGTTTTGCAAAAATCCCCTGCACTCCTATGCTATATTTTTAACAATAACTATTAACTAGTGTTATTTATATAATGGTAATTTCAGCAAATTGGTGCCTTTTCTGTCTCCAGGACATAACATGCGTATATATGCATGAAAAGTATCTGTATAATACATTATATTATCAAGCAAACCGTCCTGTACATTGTCCTAATTGCAATTTGAATGTATATAATGTAAAACCTTAATAAAAACTGTCTAGAACACTGAAAAAATAACATTTTAGCCCATCCCCACTCCCTAACACTACACTTCACCATGAAATATAATGATCAGAATCCTTCAGAAATCTTTTTATTTTTAATGATTTTGTGATTGTATTTCCCATTTAGACATAAAATACATTTTCTCATCAGAAAATTCATAATATGTTAGTTAAAATACACATTTTTAGTCGTATCCCCAGGTTTTCCCTCAGTCCTGTTACCGTGACACATTCCCCCCTCTAAAAATTGCGGACACTCCACAAGTCACATGATCAATAGAAAGCAGCATCATTTGAGTCTCCTGAAGGCCATGGGAAGAACAAAAGTAAGTTCTCTCACTCTGTTTTCTGTATTTTTGATCATATTGTAAGTATGACTGAAAATGTCATTCTCAACATTCAGTCCTGTTACCTAAATTATTTCTCAATGTTATGTTGTTTTTTTTAAATATAGTTTTGATAAACCACTTGAAGTTGTTAAGGGTCCTCATGCTATTAGCATTGATGCAATGTAACTACATTTCATGTATTTGCTAATGCTATGCTAAAAAGTCAGTCCTGTTACTTTCAGTCCTGTTACTCATATGAAGTATTTGTCATTTAGAAACCTTGTAAAAATAAATAAAATGGCCTGAGATTGACCATTACACATTTTGAATATTTAAACATTACACAAGACGCGTGTTATCAGATACAGTGCTAAAAAAAGATGAAGAAGTTGCAAATGGCACCAATTCGGCAGAATGACTCATAACCTACCTGCTGCTACCTGCTCATTTTGCACTACTGTATATTGTATATTTTGTATGTTTTTACTTGTGTGTAGCGCTATGCATAGTGTATGTATTTTGCTGTACTTTGGGAGCAGTCCAAGACAAATTTCCATCGAGGTGGACAATAAAGTCAATCAATCAATCAATGAATCAAAAAAAAGAAAGAAAAAAAAAGGAAAAGACAGAAAAAGCCATGATGTAGGACCCTCATGCTACATATTACTGCAGTCCCAGATGGGGAGTTGAGTGAAGCATATCATTTCTGCCATTTAATGCTCATGTTCATACCAACACACCAGATGGAGGTGCAGCAGTTGAAGAGATTTCATACATAGAGTATATGAGGTGTAAACACAACCTACACCAATGGAGTGTGATTTACACGTAAGTCAATAAAAATCTAATTTCTTTCATTTCACCCATTGTTGGCCACTGGGGGCCAAAAATATAGAAGCAGTCTTCCCTCCTACATCATTATTGTTGTAATACAACTTTGTTCAACAAAAGTGGTTGATGTTGATTGGTTTCTGATTTTTGCTGACAGCAGTTTACCTTTTCCACCTTACAATGTTGAGCTTTTCTCAGTAACAAGTAGCGTAATGGATTAAAATTTAAAATTCAGTAATTACATCATGGTTACTAATCCCAGTAATGATCTCTTAATTAAACATTTTGTGGGTCGACTTGTTTGCAGTCTTGCAGGGAGTTTGATGGAGGGCTATTAACAGTAACTACTGTAATTACTTTTACTGCTGAGCAATGAATAAAGTAATGCAATTACATTTCAATGAGTAATATGTAACAAGTAATTGATTACCTTTTTCAACTAACTTTCCCAACATGGTTTAGTCATCTGTGAATCCCTGTTTACATCCTCTCACCTCAGTGCACCCATCAAAACCCATATGTTGCATTCAAGTGATGTAGGATTTACTGTAAAAATAAACCCCCACAGGGGAAAACAGAGGCAACTAGAAGTAGTCAGGTTTTGTTTTGATGATTTAAAGCTTACAATATCTCCTCCCTATAGTTTCAAATACTGTTGACAGCTGTCCAAAATGATAAAAATATGTTATACTTATCCACACCAGTGCAAGAAACTCTCCTTGTTTTAACAACAAGATGCCATATTATCCTTCTTCCTACATGATATCAATGTCCTATTAGCTCTTGTTATTTTGATGGTTTGTAATGTTGACACCAAAGGAATTTGAGTTATCATTGCAAACCTGAAAAAAAAGAGTTTTACACATTCGGAAATGTATCCTCTGACATCTGACTGGCTGAGATAGTGAAGCGTATTCTGATAATAGCTGTTCAGATCATATTTTATAATCAGACACATAAAAATATTGAGGCAGAGTTCCAGTCATTTCATTTTTTTCACAGTCATGCTCCATCCATCATCTCAAATCCTGTTAAAATTCACCCATCACTGTAAAAAAAAAAAAAACCTCTGGGAATATCTCTGTTATCTCTCTCATGCGCCTCTTCTCGTTTTATTTTTTCACTCTCATCTTTCTCATATTTTTGTTTTCTCCTCTCCGTCTTACTTTTCAGAGGATTACTGCTACGGTTGTGAACTTCAGAGGCTTATGATGAAGATGGATGACAAAATATAGAGGGGTACAGAGAGAAATCAGGAATAGATAGAAAGAAGGAAAGTGAGATGTACTGTAGACGGAGAAAGACAGACAGTAGAAAGATGCAATAGAAAAAGAAGGAGAGGACAGGATCGACAAGTCACACGACTGTTAATTTATCTGGTGATTGTTTTAGTTCAGTGTTTTGGTCGTCCTCAAACTCCACTCTCATCAACCTTGTTTCCCACAACAACCCGCAGCTGTTTTTCAGGAAATAAGCTCCGATAAATCCACTGTATGCTACCTGCCCAGCACCAAACAGCAGACGCACAAAGTTAGAGAATAGCTGGCAAACATAGTGAAACATCTGGCAGCTGAAGACCTCGGTATTTTTCTCAGGAGTTGGTGAAAACCAGAATAGAGATAAAAGGAAAGAATACTGGATTTATATTTGTCAGGTGACCAGAAATTTGAAGTAATGCCAACAGGATCTTTAAATAGGCAACTGTTTCCTAATATGTTATTCTTAAAAACTTTATAATAGAGAAATATGTCAGAACTGTTGTCTGTCATCTTCTTGGAGTTCCTCTGCCCCCATGTGGACAAAAGAAATCATATAAAGCAGCTTTAATGATTTGATTTGGATGTTGTCCATTGTTTGTTATTGTATTAAAAGAACTGTCAGTCAATTTGGGAGAGATAAAAAAGTTTTGTAGTGGAGTTTTAGTTTGCATTTGGCTCAAAATACTGTATACAGTTATTATATACATTAAAATTGCACATGTAACTTCTTACATGGCAAATTATATACATTTAGTATCGGATGTATGCTTAAAGAAATACTAAGACATATTTAATTATTTTTTAACCAGCTGGGTTTAATGCCACATCATGGTCTTGTGTGATCCAGAGCTGGGAGTTCCATCCCCCTCCTGGATTATACATCCTAGAAACATGTGCACTCAGTTTACCATAAGGCTCTCTGGATCAGAGCATCAACTGAGCACCATATGTTTTGTGTTATGTAATGTTATGCTATGTGACACAGAAGGACGGACTAAAAAGCTTTCTGTAACTATGGATTTTCACTCGACCGAGTTTCATTATCGCTAAATACAATTAAAAGCTCTCAGGGTAGTCAAATGACTACATTAAAAGTAAAAAAAAAGATATTTTGTACTTCTATATGCAATGTTATTTAAGAAATTTTATTCAGAGGGAACAACAAGACACAATTAGTGTGTGTGCGTGCTGCACAGAAGAAGTGTGCCAAGAGTAACAGGTTCAGCAGCACATGTTGCCCTTGGAAATGTGTGTGTGAAAGTGTTTCTTGCTCTGAGCTCATGCAGAGAATATCAAAAGCTGCTGATGTTTTCATATCAAGTCAAGTCTATGTGTGTGTGTGTGTGTGTGTGTGTGTGTGTGTTGATGAGGAGCCACATACTTTTAAACCAACAGTTTTTTCTCCAGGGCTTATATTTCTTAATCCAAAACCTCTGGATCCTATATGAAAAATGAAGTTGTCTTCAAGATGCTGTATTTTCAGAAAGTTACTCGACATTGAAGTGTTGTAATTTCTTTCCTTTTCCCCCTTTTGCTTGTTTGATGTATCCCATTTTTTATTTTTTCTTGTGGAAACCTTTCAAAAAACGTCACATAATTGTTGTGAGGATGAGCACATTGATCCCTAGGTAACTACTTCACTGAGACATTTCCATGACTTCCACTGCACTCGTTATTCAAACCACAATATATCTTGGCTGCATTGCATTATGGTCTATTAAGCCAACTGTCATTTGAGAAATTGGTATGTCTACTACTTTTTTTTACAATGGATTTTTCTTTCTATGTTTTTCCCGTTGCACACAAAATAATGAGTCTATAGAGAAAACCAACGACAACCAACAAAAAAGAGGATTATTGTCACTGTTTTCAACCTTTGAGAATTATTTTACCATCAAAATAGCATAGAAATATTTTGAATTGCTGTCATGTCATCTATGATTGAACTTGAAATACACCACCAAACAACTAAATTGGCCCAAACTGTTTCAGTTTTTTCAGGACTTTTTTCTGGAGAAACTTAAAACTTGTATTTAATGTGTGTTAAAATGGATTTTAGAGTCACATAGAGCCAATGAAATCATGATTCTGCCCTTGCTTTATTTGAACAAACATTTAACTTCACCCCTATAACTTTTTAACTCCTCTTACTTTTTCTCCCATTCCACTCGTAGGTTGTGACAGCCATGTTGGCAGTGTGTTTGAGGCTGCTTTTGCTCCTCCCCCTGGTTTGCTGTGTCCCCCCCCTCTCCAGACCTCCTTCCAGACTCTGCAGACGTTGCTGCGATCACTCTGAGCCTTCAGCAGCTGCGGCCCAATACCAGATGCCAGAGGTCCGCACTGTCATCAACATGACCATCCTCAAAGGTACCAGAGCCTTGATTAGCTTCTGTCAGCTACTGAGTACTGCTCACTTCAACCTGTGTGCAGTTTAAGAAGCACCACTTTAAGTTAAGCTGTACATCCTGTCTGTTTGGCAAGTCGTCAGTTTTTCGGTTTCCACGTTCTTCCTCTGTTTCTTGCAGAATACAGTAGAATATGGAAAGTCAGCCTTTATCATTGATTTGTATGTCTGCATTTAGCAAAGAATACAGTCTTTGTTGAAAAGGTTGCATGTTCATTCACCAAAAACAATACATCCTAGAGTATTTGCGTCACTGTCTCCCAGTTACATTCCCTTAATCGTGTCACCGCTTCCGCTTTTCCAGATGGTTGTGTGTCTGGCAAGGCTACTGTTAAATCAGAAGAGTAATCAAGCTGTATATGTTATAATGGAAAAGTGTTGCTGAAGTGTTACCATGCGTTGATGGTTAAGTAGGAATGAGACAAAGTATAAAAGCGAGACTCCTTTGAAAAGGAAATTAGACACTCCACCGAAAGAAAAAACCTGGAACCACTTTAAAAATCAACCTCTATTCAACAGACAGAAACAGACTGCCAAGTATGAACAACTTTTACAGATTATGACAGCGTCTGTCATAGAAAATGCATATCAACATCTGAATTTTTGTAAGCCATGCAGTGAAGAAATTTAACTAGTCATGGAGAATAGCTTTCATTTTATTTGGCAAATTCTAGAAAACACATCCCTTCTATCTTAATGCATACAGCGGAAACTGAGTACAAAAAATAAACCACCTTCACCTTCAATTCATTTGTTTGTAGTCTGTCGAATATCATCTGCATATCCCCATGCCTGTATCAACACAACAAAGATAAAGGGAAGTAGCAGAATGGGTAGTAGAGGTAGATGTAGAGGTCTTCAAGGGTCCACATTTTTGGATCTGATCCGAAATGGACCTAAAGAGTTTCCTGAACCCAACGTATATGAATTCATTTTTTAAAAAAGGGATCCAATCACCCAAACCCAGTCCAAAAAAGAAGATATGATGAGTAAAAACTACCAAATACCAAATACAGAAAGAACACCAACATTGGCAGCACCATGATGCATCAGGACAATGGCTGGATTAGCAATCCAACCCATGTGTGGTTACTGTTAGTTTATTATCAATAACTTAGTGGTAATGTGATTAACTGTGAATTTGTTTTGTAATAACATTATATACAATATAAACTCGGATTTAAAGAGCCTTAAGGTGGCCGCGACCTAATCTTGAGGCTCTATGTTAAAGGTGACATATCATGCTTTATGTGATTGTATGTTATTTTTATATTGTTATGATGTCGGATGTCTATGTTATATATGGTCAAAGGTCCAAAACTTGAGGTGAACGTATTTAAAAATTTTCCCTGCAAGTCAAAAGTCAGGGCTTCAGCCTGCCCTGAATGCTCCGTTTGAAATGTCGCCTCTACTTCCTCCTCGTGATGACATCAGATTGTTCGTGTGTGCCCACAAACGGTCGTCTGTTGGTAGCCTTTGTTGCTATGGTTGTTCCACAATGTCCTCTCGCATATTTTTGGATTGAATTCTGGCAACAATCCTACTATTACTGTTTGTTTAGCCAAGGGGCAGCTTCTGAGAGCTAACCAATTAAAACAGAGTGGGCTCATCGGGAGGGGCGCCTTAAAGAGACAGGAGCTAAAATAGCCTGTGTCAGAAAGAGGCTGAACTGAGGGACTGCATAAAGAACCAGTATAAGATAAATAAGGAGTTTTTTAAACTGTAAATCATGTAAAGATATTCCAATAGAGCCCCAGAATATAAATATAGACCTGGAAATGTGCATGATCTTAAATATTTCGTGATGTTATGCTCAGCTGGTGTGTATTTCTAAATAAATTTGTGTTAAATCAAATAATCACAAACAACAGCAAACCCAGAGCTGGATGTTCAGGCGTAGGAATACTGGCTGGTTTGTAGTAAAACATCTGATTTTTTCTCAAACTTTTGGTTTTGCCTGAAACAACAAATTTTTTTCCTGTGGTTATTTTTACTCACTTCATGATCAGAGTTGATCCAAGTTGATACTCAATCAGGTATCAAACCTATTAACACACTCTGAGCCAAGACACACAGTCAAGTTTTTGACAGCTTATATGAATTAGTGTTTTGTAAATCAGTGAGGAAGTCCAATTGGGAAAACAATTGTGTCTAGTTGAGTGTGTGTGTGTGTGTGTGTGTGTGTGTGTCTGTGTGACTTTATTTGTTTGTGCAAGTGTGTGTTTAAACAGAGAAATAGTGATAGAAAAATGTGATGAAAGAAAGAGATTAAGAATACAAGGATTTTATATCCAGGAGTCACGCCATCACAGCTGGAGAGGGTTTCGTGAGAACATACAATAATTAATACCGAAGTCTTAGTGGCCAACTTGAAAAGAGTGGTCCAAACAATGTGTCATCACTCTGTTGTTTTATGTGCCGGTCCTTTGATAGCTGGACATTCCAGGTCTGTTCTGACCCACGATCAACCCCCAAACCAGTCCAACCGCTGAACCAAGAAAAGGAAAAAAATCTCATTTTTCTCTCTCACTCTCTCTCACACAGGCATGCAAACACAATGCATGCACGCACATATTTTTAGGTAATTAAGGCCCTTTACTGCAGAACTCAGGAACTTTTCCATGGAAGGGACCAAAGTCCAATTTTGAGTTCTTGGACACAAATCAAAAGCCAAAAAGTCTCTGCGGCTGAAGTAGAACTTTCCACATGGCCATAAACTAACTGGACTCTGCAGTATCAAAAAAAATGATGGGTGATGATGGTGATTGACACAATTTAGACACACATATGGACCAAGATGTATGCAGCCCTAAGAGCCTGCACACCAAAACTCAGTTTAAACCTTTACTGAAAATTGAATGATTAAATTCATGGTTTGTCAAAATGATATTATTTGACACTCGGAAGCCAGTGAGAGATCAAGCAAACGCAAAATATACTCTAGGAACTATTGCAGTTATTTATTTTTTTCAAGGTCCTTGATTACTTCAAAGGAAAAGGGTCTTTGTTTCAGAAGAAATAGGATAAAACCGATCTGTTTCTGAGAGCTGTCAACCCCTGAGGCTGCATTTTGTCCCACATTGTTGATTCAAATGAAGCAATAAAACAGAAGTGTTGCTGAATCGCAGCTGTGCAATGATGGAGGTCTCGAAAGGCGCTCATGTAAGATGTCAGTGTGAAGTCAAAGTTTTATATGTTGTGTCAACTCCTTCTCTTATCATCTCTTATCTTATCTTATCCATGGCTTATGGTGCAGACACACAGACTCCGACGATGACGGATCTGGATGCACCGGTCCACTGAACTCTGTGGCCAGTGGGTGATGTGGTGGGTGACGTATTGCGAGTTCGGCAGTGTTTGCTTTTTGCTCTGCCATTGTCAATATGGTGGCTGCATTACAAACGATGTCATTTTACAGCTAAATAGTAATTTAAAGTATGTTTCTGAAACATTTGAGGCAAGAAACAGGCAATGCAGTAATATATTGATTCATAATTGATCAGCATGGCCTAGCATGACAGTTTGATCTGAGTTTCATGAGCCGGCCACGTTGCGCTGGACGGACCTCATTTGCATAAAGTTGAGGTCGAGTTGTGACTATGCAAATTCAGATATAGTTGTTGGTCCGTCAACATGCTGTGCAGTATCCATCATGCACCATCATACACAGCCAGATCTCCTGCTCTCCATAGAAAATGACTGGGATCCGTTGACTTGACATCCATCAATGGATTCGGTGTGTCTGCACCTTTAGGGGTCATCCCAAGATCTGAGTGTGGAACTTCAGTGACGTGATGCCAAATGGTCACGTATGGTGGGGTGATGGTTACCTCTGTCTACATTCAAAGATGGTTTTAATCTTTCTCTGAACTTGCTTTGACTCCTGATCAATGACGAGGCAATGTCTGTTTTTAGTGTGTTGATCACAGACAGCTGATGTTGCCTGTTTCTGGTCCAGAGTCCGTGCTGTTTCACAGATGTAGGTTCAGTCTTAAGGGTATACCAGTAGAGTTTGTATGCTGTATGTACAATTTTGTTCATTTTTTTAATAATCAGAATAGACTGATATATTTTTAGAGGCTTTTGGCAAAACAGTTTGTTGGTTATATTACTGTGATACATGAGTTTACAAACAGCTTCAATCATCATCATGATGCTTTGTCTTTTTAAAAAGTGAGATCCAAAATAGCGCCAGATCTTGGATTTAAACTTGACAGATGTTTCTTGTGTTCCTGCTTTTTCCGTTTTTTTCCATCTGTACACAAGTGTGAGATGTTTTAGTCCAGAACCTTTAGCACTTTGACACTTCAACTAACTATTGGCAACGTAACTTCCATATCTGGAACCATTTTGTTGTTTTACAGCATATTTGTCTTGTCCTTTCAATGCAAATAACAGATCCAATAAAGACAACGTGATGTCACATTTAAATTAAACAGAATGTCAGGTTTTAATCCAAAGAGCCAGCGCTTTTCTCTAGCCTTTTTTTGTTTCACTCATGCAGAGTGGAATCAATGATGGATGAAATAGATATGCAATTTTCACTGTCTCAACATGTACATTTGCAGTGTAGCCATGGGGCATATTGGGTATTTTGAATAATATTGTGAATAACCAGCCCAGTTAGAAGAAATGAGGCATGTTGATGGTAAGGGACTGAACCAGAAAATAAGCATTAGTTGTTTCAAATGTGCTCCAGGAATTTATTGGACATCACAAAGTGGTATCTAACACTGTATGAAGGTGGTTATTGCTCTTGTAAACACTAAGAAATAAAAAAGAAAATGCAGAATGTAAAGTTGACACATCAGTCCCATATATGGTCATCAAGCGTAGAGGTGGTGCTAAGCTGTTGTTTGTGGAAACTACTATAACTGTCCTCTTTCTGTGGACACTGGTCACAGCTGGACAGATCGTTGTGGATCTGTAGAGAGGGATCACTGGTGTTTACCTCAGGTCTGCAGGAAGTGTTGGTCACGCTGTGGAGCAGACAGCGAGGGCAATGCTGTGGCTTCTTCCTCTGTGGTTTAACCAACCAAGAAGTGTTTAACTCATGACCACATTAGGACCTGCCTGAAGGGATCTAAGTAAAACAACATCCCGGAGACAACATAGCAAGACTTTTTGAAGTCAAGTCTGTTGGCTGCGTCGCTTCTGTTTGAATTTACCCAGATGATTCGGGTTAAAGATGTTATGTTATGCCTCAACTGCAAATCACTAAAACTGTCTTACTTTTAATACAACACTTTCAAAAGGCTGTTTTACTTCTTAGTTTATTTGCTTCTGTTTATTATTAAGGGGATGTTTGCTTAGCTCCCAGGCCTTTTTTGTACAGCTGCTTCATAGTGATATGGATAATGAAGTTTATAAAAGCCTGTAAGCATTGTCACTGGATTTCATAGCACAGCACTGGCAACAACAGCAACACTCCAAACATTCACTTAAACAGAGATGTTTCACTTAGGAGTGGTAAGAGAGGCTTATTAATCATTTTTAGAGCTTGCCGTCAAGTCTCTTATAATTTTAAAATCCGGAGATGTTAGGTTGTTGTGGCGGAAAACTGCCACATGTCACAGAAGCAGGATATAAACTGTAAACATGAGCTGAAAAAAGGAATAGTTCAGCATTTTGGGAAATGCAGTTATTCACTGTGTGTTAGATGAGAAGATTCATATCACTCTATGGAGCTAGAGCTGGGAGTTGATCATCTTAGCTTAGCATAAAGACTAGAAGCAGAGGGAAACAGCTATCTCTGTCCAAAGTATAGCATATGTGAGGTAGACTGTAGAAAGTAAATGAATGGAAATGCCTGAGTAAATAAGCAGAGAGACGTTATGAATGCAGATGCTTCTGTACGGGGCATGCAGGGTCACTGAATGGTGAGATGAGGATGAAAATAGTGGTGCTTATCTTGATTACATGTGCTACAGTGTTCCAATCTGTTGAACTCAGAGTTTATCATCTGTATGAAATTGCTGTTTTGACGCTTAAAGTGTATAATTTTGAAACCAGACTATAATTCTCCCGTATGAGATTTGTTTTTGTTTTTCAGCCAAGTGCTTTCAGCCAGGAGATTTCTAACTTTCAAAACTCACCTTTTATCCTTTTCTCTCTCTCTCTCTCTCTCTCTTTTTCTCTCTCCACATTTTGGCATTACATAATCTTTCCTGAAGACTTTAGAAGAATTAAATTACATCACTGTTATTGCGGTTCCTAGTGCTCCACAGTTGAGCTCAATAAAGGTCACAGATTATTTAAATGATTCAGCATTTAAAATTCCTAGCACTTGAATACAACTCACATTTTTCAGCAGACCCTCCTTACAAACTTCTTTTAGAACATCTTGTGTTACAGTCCAAGAGAGGCTTAAAATTAAGATAAATACAAGTTTAGATTTATAAGCAGGATTTAGAGTTTCAGATGTGAAGGTCTTGCAGCATGTTGTTGCCAATTCTGGATTTGAAACCATCATAAAAGAAAAAAGCTTAATGGTATTGTGTGACAAAACGATCTGTCCTGCACTAAAAGCCCGGATAAAGGCTTTGACCTGTTTTCTTTGTAAGAGCTGCACTCGACTAAATGGCAAGATCACCTCTGTAAATCTGCAGTGTTCTTCATGTTCTTAGAAATTTGAAGTTACAGCCGCTCTGGCCAATCATGTAGTCTGGACCATTCTTGAAAAAAAAGACATATTAAGTGCTGAAATATTTAAATTTCCTTTATACACCCAAGTTAAATAAGATAAAATAAATCCAGATTAAGTGGATGTTTCCGCCTGCGCTGCTAACCTGGCTTTCCTCTCATCCCTGCAGGTGATAAAGGGGACAAAGGGGATAAAGGTACACCCGGAAAACCAGGTCTGGAGGGACCCCACGGGCACCGGGGACCCATGGGCCCTAAAGGCAGCAAAGGCCAGGCAGGAGCCCCGGGAGACGCCTGCAAGATACCTCACTCTTCCTTCTCAGTGGGACGTCGCAAGTCCCTGCACAGCGTGGACTACTACCAGGCTCTGGTGTTCGACACGGTGTTCGTCAACCTCCACGAGCACTTCAACATGTTCAAGGGCAAGTTCTACTGCTACGTGCCGGGGATCTACTTCTTCAACGTCAACATCCATACCTGGAACTTTAAGGAGACCTACCTCCATCTGATGCACAACGATAAGGAGCAGGTGATCCTGTACGCTCAGCCCAGCGAGAGGTCCATCATGCAGAGTCAAAGCGTCATGCTGGATCTGGCTCTTAATGACGAGGTCTGGGTCCGACTCTACAAGAGGGAGAGGGAGAACGCCGTTTACAGCGATGACGTGGATGTTTACATCACCTTCAACGGGTACCTGGTGGCACCTAGCGTCCAGTGAAAATGGACGGGATGAGGGATGAGTGGAGTGGCAAAATCTCTGTGTCGGATTATTTCGTCTTTTTTGCCGTGGATACTGCTTTATGCCAAGAGAGGAGAACTAATACATGACATTACAAGTTTGGTGCTTATTAAATATTCATTCCATCCGGGAGAGGAACATGCTGTGTTTTCTTAAATGAGGACTTCCCTTAAAAAATCTTAAAACTAAAAGGAACCATAATATAGTGAAAGGTAGCACAGCACATAATTAGGAAAGAAAGTCATTACTTCCTTTGCACTAGAAAAAACTGTTGTACAAAGTAAATCATTTTTCCTACTCCTGTGCTGTGCTAGTTTTCCCTCTTGGATTACTCCTTTCAGGGACTTTGTGTAAAAACACAAGTTAAATCATTTATCAGGAATCATAAATCTGTGTAATTACTTTATATATCTGTACTATGACGGTTCTAAACGTGCATAGAGTTTCTGTCAGATTAAAATGTGTTCAGACAGATTGCTGTCTTTAACAAATGTTTCCTTTGTGCCTCTCAGAAGAACACTTAGCTTTAAAGGGTTTGTTCCCCTAAATTGCAAAAACACATTCTCCCACTAACCCCTAATGGTGCAGATAGTTTCAGTTTTATTTGCTGAAGCGTTGCTGAAATTTTTCCCACCACCTTGATATAATAGTGCCACACAGCGAAACATTAAAATACTGCAGGAAATTTGAAACCATGCCCAAAACCTCAGAGCACGGCCCTGCATGTTTCAAGTTTGATGTGAGGATGTTCCTATTGGTCCCACATGAGTGTAGGAGTAAGGATGTTGTCTTATCCTGTTTCGCTGACCTGGAGGAAGTGGTTTCACTCACCGTCCGTCAAACGCCCAGCAATAGTGACTGTTTCAGGAAGGCCTCTTCTGGCATAGGCCTGCTTTTCTCTGGAGCTTCTCTTCTCAGTTCAGGTTTTGTTTTATGGTTCAAGACATAGATGGTAAAACATTAAACTGATACATAGTCTAAAACATTTAATCAAACACTTCATTCTCTCTGTATTATCTCAACATTGCACACCTCAACATCTCTACCGTTGCTGATGTCTTCGAGGTGTGTGGTGGCTAATTACAAGTCAGACCCTTCTTTTCATGTGCAGCGTTAATTCCAACTTTTGAATCTCTTCCTACACACACCCTAATCTACTAAACTAAAGGACTCAATTATAGAGATGAAACGAAATTTTGTTTGGGGTGCTGAAAAAAAAAAGCTAATCTCTTTCCGTGATGTGGTTACTCTGGAAAATCTGCACCGTCAACAGTTTTTATTGGAACTATTTTCCACTGAAGAAATAGTCTCAATGAAAACTGTGTTGAATCTCTAAACACCAAAAATATCTGCATAGGTAGGTTTAGGTGGAAAACATAACACTTTTTTGTGATTTGGGTGAACTGATTCTTTAAACATGAACATTTCCCAACATATTACAATGAAATTTTAAGGTGCTTTATGACAAAATGCAGGAATGCATTAGGATTTAAAGATTTCATATTATGTAGTCTTACAGAGACTCCAAACTGCAGAGCAGTTTATGTAAATAGCTGTATAATAACTGTCTTTATAGCTTAAATCTGTGCTTCCGCTCATGCTGTTGGGACTGGACTATACTGTATATGTTTGTGTGTGTTTGTATATGTTAACAATATTCCCTCCTTTAAAGCATTGCTAACCAAATCTGTCTTTGTTCTGTTTGTTCTGTAACCTAAAAGTTTTCATATATTTCACAAAATCATGAGCCTTTACAAAAAGGTCACTTGTTTAGCCACAAAGCACTTGCACATTGTCATTTCTGCAGGAGAATTTTCTCTACCCTTCTAATTCTTTACAAATTACACCATGCAGCATAGGACTTGGCTCACAAATAAACCGCTCAGTCCTATGAGGACATGGTATTTGAGATTTAACCCCCAAAATTGGCTAACTCTCTAAAACAAACAAACAAACTAGAAAACAAAAAACCCAGCTCAAACTGTCAGAGACAGAGATGGGTCTGCAGCATGCCAGCTCCATCTGTTTGGCCATATCTCTCCCATTAGCTGTAATACCGTCCCCAGGGAGGTTTTGCTAGAGGAAAAGCAGACTGCAGTGTTGTAAATACTTTAAGCCTTGAGTGGAGTTCTGAAAAGCTCTATTGGGAAACAAAGCAGGACATCTGAAGAGTTTCCTGAATTGCCAGCCCAGACTGGTGGAGGCTGTTCCAGCATGGACAGTAGACAAGCTCTTAGTTTGAATAAGAACTGGTTGAACCAGCATTTCACTTGACCTAGTTTAGGTTTGTCTTAGTTTTATCATTAAAAACTTGACAAGTGAAGTGAGCAAACATGAATCAACAGATTTGTGCAGGTGATAAAAAACCACTCCACCTCAAAAACAATGAAATGCAACATTAGAGTGCAAAGTGGTAGAAAACAACGACAAAAAATGCATCAAGGGAACCAAATGAATTGAAACCAAACATGACAAAAATCAACCCTTAAAAATAAAATAATAATAATAAATCATTGTAAAACAAGTGTATGTCCAAATCTTTTAAACATATTTGTGCTCTCTTTGTTGCTCATTGAAAATAACAAGTGCACTTTCACAGTCAGCTTCGACGATCAGCCTAATTAACTCAACTTTTACAAGACTGCTGAAAACAACCAGCCAGGTTCAGGCTGTTTCACTTGTTCTTATTAAACAATAAACAAGTGGCAAGTGCTAAATTCACTTTCAATTATCCCTGCTGGGTGTAAAACACTGGCTAACAAAGAGAATAGAAGGATTATTGGTACAGTCGTTGTCTCCCATCAACGCTCAGCCTGTGCACAGGGATGCACAGATATTAAAGGATGGGTTCACAAGTCTATCTTAAAACAATAGACAGGTGTCCGTAGGAACATTGATACAGGTTTTTCTTGCTGTAATCATTCCTCCTGCTCACACTGACCATCAAAAGATAACTTCCTAATGTACCTTCGATGTATGTGATGACAAAATTCAGTCTTCGTTTTGTGCAAAAATGTATTCTGAAGTTTTTCTGAGGCTAATATGAAGCTTCATCCATCTGGATTAGTAAAATCAAGGGGATATCTTCCAAAGTTACAGTCTTTAAATACCAATCTCCCTTTTTGTTACTATCCCGTCACTGCCACTTAACAGGAAACACTGTCCAAAGAAACCCAAATGGGGAATTCTATACCAAAAACTTTGGAAGATTTGCATTTGATTTGACTAATTTGGGTGACTGAAGCAGATCTGTAAAAATCAGATTTTGGCAGATGCTATTACCCAAAGCAACTTAACATAAGAACTTTCAAACTTAACATGAACAAGAGCTATTGCAAGAGGTATCGCAGCTCTCCCAAACACTACACTTCAGCACATGTTGTTTGTTAGAAATGAGAAGTACTTGTCTTGTAAATGAAAATGACAGTATTAATCCTATTTTAACTATGAGTTTCCTGCCAACTGCCTGTCCTTGGAGAAACATACTAGAAATCTGACAACTGCGGGGCCAGTGCTCTTTACTTTTCTTGTCTTTTGATGCCTTTGAGCAAAGCAATCCCTGTTCACAACCCTTAGTTAAACTGGTAAATGATATTCTTCTCTGAGGTCACATAGAATGAATTATCCAATTAGGCTTCGATCAACTTTACAATACTACAAGTTATATTACATGTTTGTAGCAGTATTATGTTTATTTTCCTGTCAGGTTAATCACTTTCTCAGCTGCCCAAAATGATTCTCAGAACACCTTGAGGGTCTTTCCAAACCTCTTCCTGGGTGTCCTCTCACTCCCACATTCACCAGTGAGCAATTTTGATGAAGGATCTTTGTGTTTGGACAGGTTGTAGGCAATGCCAGAGGCTTCAACTGCATCTGTGCTGTGGTCTCATGGTTAAACACACAGTTAAACACATCATACTTTTACACTGCTTTGGTATTATGTCATTTTGATGGCGACTAAATGGGTACTGTTAACTGGAAAATAATGAAATTACCATTTTTACCAACAAGGGAAAATGCAATGCAATAAAATAAAAACTTACAACAAATGAATTGTTAAAAATGTAGTTCTTCAACTAAAAGTTTAAAAGAAGTGGGCCTTAAATCACTGTAATTAAATCCACATTCATTTTGCACATGTTCATGATATAAAATGTGGAGATTAAAGGAATAGTTGGACAATTTGTAAAACATGCTTTTTCACTTTCTTGCCTATAGACTTAGATAAGAAGATCAATTCAGACTATTCTGACTATTGCCTAGACAATTTTTTGGCACTTAAGCCCATGAAACACCATAACTTCAGATTTAATATGTATTAATGAGTTTAAGAGGTGCTGGAAGGCAGATTTTGTTACCGTTTCCCCCTGTTTCCAGTCTTTTTGCTAAGCTAAGTTAGCTGACTGCTGGTGGTAGTTTCATATTTAATATGAGCAATCTTTTCATTCTTGGCAAGAAAGCAAATAAGCATATTTCCTAAAATGTCAAACTTCTCCTTAAAGGAAGCATAAAATTCAGATTGGAAGCTAAACTATGACCGTCTCTTCTTAGCCACAAAACTTGAACCGACGACCCTGTTCCCTCTTATCAATAAATACTCTTCTCCTGACTTGTTGATCACAGGACTGAAGTGAAGCCCGCTTTATACTGCCTGACTCACTGGAAAGGAAGACTGAAGGCTGGAGAATTTCCCAAAGAATAAACCTGGATAACAAGAGCCACCTGTAAAGGAAAGTAAAGCAACTTCAAAACAGACCAGAAGATATTGGACATGGCAAAAAAAGGAAAATCTGGATTATAACCTATGATCCTGTCTAATGATCCAAACTAACACATTCCTCTGTAAAAAAAAAAAAAAAAAAAAAATAATGGATCTGATCTCAAGATTTACAACTCAGTAGATACCTTGCTGATAAACGCAGTATCATTGCTGTGAGGCCTCTGGCATTCCAGCGTCTCTCTAGTTCTGCAGTTATGTAAGTGATCAAGTGGAGGGAAAATTGGAGGGTGGACCTGGAGTAGTGTGGGGAAGGTTGTGATAAATGTTATGAGACTATGAAGACAGGTTAAAGACAGTTTTATTTAGGTTGGGGAGTTTGAAGGCTGAGCCCCGAGGATAACAGCTGTTTTCAGGGATGACTGAACCGAAGCCCGTTTTCTCATACATCAGAAACAGGAAGCAGGGCAGAGTGCCGAGGCAGCGCTCTCCTAATTACAACCACATGACCTCTGACCACACTCATCTGTCAGAGGGAGACAGGATTGAGGTGTAGATGGAGAAAAAAAAAGAGGAAGGGGGGGGGGGGTAATGGAGAGAAAAACAGGTAGGAGCAAATGAGCGGCTGGGAGGTTTATGGAAAGAAAAAATAATGAAATTGGAAGTTGAATGAAAATGCTGCATGTTTGGCAAATCAAAGGTCGCAACTTGAAACACTTGAAATCACAAATTACAACTCTTTAAAACAGAACACCCCAAGATATATGATATAAATCTCCAAAATCTACAGTTACTACTCAATCTACCACCGCTATATAAATAGAGCAGACAGGAAGGCCTGCTGAGGGAGAGATCCAAAGTAAGCAACATAATTTCTGAGGGTTGGAGAGTTATACTCCTTTCAGATGAAGTGGACTTGCTGCAGTGCGTATGTGTGTTAGCTAATGGAGACTGAGACATTGAGGTCATTTGGCTACTTTCTTTGCTACACTGTTGAAGGTGAGTGACGTTTTCTTGGCATGTTTGATGGCAGTCGAGGATTTTCTCTACAATCAGTTAGCAAATGTAGAAATAGAGAAAGTGTCACAAGCACTGTATATTTAAATGGGTGCATGAAAATAAAGCGCAAAAATATGTGTGTGTGTGTTCAGGGCAGAATGTTAAAAATGATTAAAGTTAAATTAAATGGAGACATTGATTAATGGACAAATTTGGATCATCAACGTTGTTACAAATCATCCTCTTGGTAAATGTCTGGACCGAATTTCATGGCAATCCATCCAATAGTTGTTGAGAGATTTCCTTAAAACCACAAATGTCAAACTCAACTCAACTTTTTAATCTTCAAATTTCATGGCGATCCATCCAACAGTTGTTGAGATTTCTGCCTGGACCAAAGTGGTGGAGCGACCTGCCAGCTGACAACATCGCTATTAATAAAGTCATGCTGCTAGTGTGACTAAAAGGTTATAGCTGACATATTGCTAATTACTTGTTAAATGTGGAAATATTGCATTATTTGGAAACTTTTTCTATGTATTCCATATGTATCATGTGTTATACAGTGTATACCCACATAACACATTATAAAAGTTGCTGTAAGTCATCATAATGCATCAACAGTCACATAAGTATGATTATGACACTTAACAAGGACAAGCACACGCTCTCTGGTTAACCATCTTGTTATTCAAAGCCATAATGACTTCAAGTCAGAGTGTATTGGTATCACAGTGTCATAGTGAGACAGAGGAAGAACATAACAGACATAACAGACATAGCATATGCTGATCGTAACGCCAGAGTCCACATTCAGAGCCTTAACCCATTAAACGACACTGTCTCACCCATGGGACATTTTAGCCTCTGTAACTTTGGTTCAGGATCGTTTATACACATTCTGACCTTTTGGTTGTAAAATTTAAAGAGTTGCCTTTCAAATGAGACCACAGTTATGAACCGTAACCTTTTTTATTTTGGGTACATTATTTTCGGGCTTCTGCAGAAAAATGGGGTTGCATAATAAGAGGTTAAAAGATCAGAGCACTGAAAGTGGAACCTTGGCAGCTCAAGCATCACAATGTTTAAAACACCTTATAACCT
This sequence comes from Thunnus maccoyii, assembly GCF_910596095.1. Taxonomy (NCBI): domain Eukaryota; kingdom Metazoa; phylum Chordata; class Actinopteri; order Scombriformes; family Scombridae; genus Thunnus; species Thunnus maccoyii. The sequence continues at coordinate 7,816,697 of NC_056534.1, read as the reverse complement.
CTTATGTAAAATAAATTTAAAAAACGATGTGATACCTGAGCTTAGAGTTTCCGAATATCTTCAGTGTATTATATATGTTTTATAATATATGCATAATACAATCTAATTATCTATCAGTATAGATTACTACATGACTAATGACTATATGATTGACTATTGAATACGTCTGGCTTTGTCCATCTAAAACACAGTTATAAGTGGAAGAAACAACTGAAATGTAATCCATCATAGAAACAGAAACTAAGATTGAAAATGAATTTTCATAAAATCACAGTAATTAAGGTGCTTTTCATCCTTTAAAACGAGACCCTAAATAGTTCAGGATCCAACTACTGTACCTATCTTTTTTCACATTTTCCATCTTAGTGTCTCTTTGTTTAGCACTCACCCCTCTCTGTTTCTCCTGTAAAAGCTTCACTACCTAATAATTGGGTAATGGCTCCTAGGAGAGAATTGCCAGAGTGCTGCCGGATGAGTCAGATACGAGGGAGAGTGGGAGGTATGTGGCACTGCCAGACACTGCTCCACGCTCTGTTGGCTTTATTTTATCTTGCAGTGAAGGTCATAAGTTGAGTCAAGAGAAGCAGATTCAGGTCTGTGCAAATGAGGTAAAAATCTTGTCTAGAGCCAACGGAGCGGGCCGGTCAGTGGAGGACAGAGGCAATGACTTGTTCAGAGCATGATTTACACTTTTAACGACAAAATCTAGCATCTACTTACGGTCAGTTTGACTGCTGCAAAGTTGAAGTTTTTTGGTCCATGTTTTAGAGATGTAGATATCTTATTTCTGAGGAACGCAGTGTTGGCATCTCTAGATTTAAATAGGTCCAACCAATCAATCAGTCAGTCAGCAAGTCAGTCAATCAATCAGGTTCTCTCTTCTTCTTAGGATTTTCTGTTGATGACATCAGGGTTTCTGTAAATTTCCATATTCTGAGATACGAAGGGTCCCATCAGGAAACTACAGTACAAGGGCTTAATAGGATATGTACTCGGTATCTCATAGGAATTATATCCATATTGGATGATTTACATCTAATACCAATGTCAGTGCCAGTGCAGGAAGTAGTGTACATGCTCTTTTTGTGGCGAGGCGGAAATTTATGGAGCGTTCACACATATGGCTACAAAGTAAGAGGCAATCTCTGGCCTCTCTTGAATCTGTTGCCCTGTGGTTATGTTGCGTTGAGTAATTTACATATTCTGCTGCAAATGGTACCAACAACACCAATAAACAACAACAATAATTTGTTTCCACGTGCTGTTGTTCTTTTTTAATTCCCATTGAGCTTTTCTTAACTCTCTCTTGTAGTAACTGGGCACCTTGTAAGTCTATAGGGTGGCAGGCTGCAATGCAAGGTCCCAGTCATAGTTTTTGAGTTCATATATGCGAATAGTGCAGTGGTTTATATAAGTGTTTAGTTGTCTAACCCCACCAAATCTTAACCATAATTCATTTGCTTTGCACAGATATGGTAGAAAGCAGGAATTTTCAAAAACATTAGCATTGGATGTAAAACAATGTTGTTACTGAATGGTGCAGTTTTGCAGAATCATCCAATAGTGGCATTCTTGTCTGGCGATAGTGTTGATACTTGAAATGTCGACTTATACAGGCATTAGACTGCATGTTGTCTGCACAAAATGGCACAATCTAACTCACAAGTGGCATAAGGAATGTAAATAACAACACAGAAATAGTTGTTTTCTTCCGTGTAGTGTGTCATAGTGAGAGACAGTCGACTCTGTGTCCTGAGGCCCAGATAGGAGGACTTGCATGTCAGAATGTTTTTACTTTATCTTGCAGAGTCTGACTACATCTACAAAATTATTCTATGGTTGTTAACATTCCTGATCCCAGAAAATTGGCCCTTCCTCTGCAATCACATAAGCATGTCATGCAGTTTTTGAAACGCCGCAAGCAAATTCTCCGTCAGGGTCGCATCAGGACCATCACCGTATCTGACATAGTGACCATCTGAAAAGACATAAATGTCGTGTAGTCTGATCCTGCCATTGGTGTACCATGATTAAATCATAACTGATTGACCTGTTGCATCTACCACACAACATCGCACTGCCAGTATTTCTGTAAAATCCCTTTTTAAACTGCAGTGAAAGCAAGGCCAAGGTTTTCTGGAGGACATACATTGGCAGATGTACAGCCAGAAAAAAACGCTTATCTCTCTATCTGAGGCTAATTCAGTCGTTTAGTTTTCTGAGCCAGAGGAGGCAGCTGACAGGGCAATCCTCGAGGAGACGGATAAGGTTTCTCTTCTGATCCAGGCCCTGATCTGCCCCGATGCTCTCTGTGGGCTGAAGAACAAATGCCGACTCCTAAAACACACGCCCCAGGTCAGAGCTCTTATCAGCTCCCTGCACAGTGTGCGGTGTCGAGCTGGGAAGGAGTAAGCTGATTCTCTGGTCGATACTTGAAGACATTTTGTATATCGGAGTCTGCATGCTGGGGTGTATGTGTGAGCTGCCAAAGTGCTACAGTATATGCAGATAATATGAGTGTAATTTATGCGTGAACAAACTAGAGTCTCATTTGTCAAACTCCAAAAGACTATTTTGCTCAGGATGTTCTTACACAGTGTCCTGTGATTTGAATTACTTGAAAAACTCATTTTTGCTTTTAATCTTGTGTGAATCTGGTGTCTCTGTAACCTGTAAAATGAAAGTTCCACAGCAAATTACCTACCTGAAGTACTCTGTTGAGGGTCCTGATTTCTTCTTAAAATTTCAGATCGAGCATAATAGTAGCTGCAGTGGAAATTCACAAGGCTCATCCAGGCACACGGCATGAAAACACATCCATTTTCCATCACCTATCCAGCTCTGGGTCACGGTGCCAACATGCTAAACTTGGTAACCCAGAAGCCCTTCTCCACAATCATATCTTTTTATTCGTCCTGGGGCATCCCAGGCCAGATGGGATATATAACCCCTCCAGCATGCTCTGAGTCTGCCTCAGGTCTCCTCTCAGTTGAACGTGACCTGATTACCTCCACATGGAGGCATCCAGGGGGCATTATGATCAAATGAGTGAAACACCACAACAGGCTCCTTTCAGCAGGAGGAAGCAGCAGTTATACTTGTGGAGCTCTTCACTCTAGCTTAAATCAATGAATTAGTACACATATGCTTTTGTTTGTCCCACAAATGTGATGTATAAATCACAGCTGTGTAGGGTAAATTCTTAAATCATGTCAAGTCCTCATGTAAAAGTCAACCGCAAACAAGGCTTATAATAAACTACTCAGAAAGTAGACAATTCAACCAGAAGTTGCGAACGCTGTATTTAAAATACAGGCCAATCGGGTCACGTCCATTCTTGACCTTAGAAACAGTTGTTGAGAAAACATTATCACCACAAGGTCCGTTTAGTAGCGTGGATGTCTGGATGGAGGATGGGCAAGTAGAGCATCAGATTTTCATACAGGAGACCAGAGTTTGAGTCCTGACCTGTGATTATAACCAACGTTTTATCAACCGTCATTGTCATATGATTATCAGTCAATGTTCAAATTTCTATTTAATGAATGCATTAATCCACTAAGTGTATGTGAAAGGATAAAAAGTTCACATACAGCTACGGTATGCAGCTTTTCTCCCCCCAGGCAGCTCAATGAGCTTTATCTGGTGAAAAGCCATCCAGGTCTTGGGGCTATGACTCCCCTTCATTTGGATGAAGTCAAACTTTGCTAGATGTCTCTCATGGCAAGGCAATCTACAACCATGACAGAAACTATCACCCTGTGCTATTGCTGAAGGGTTAAAAAGTGGTAATGAATACAACAACACACAGCTTGGAATGAATATTTTATTTTGAAAGTGCCGGGAGGCAAAGCAATTTTCTCTCAGAAGGCCCAGAGTTTGTTGCTGTTTATAAGCATGTAGACTCATGTAGTTTTGTATCCCAGGTCCTGCAACTGGGTTAATAAGAGACAGTTTAAGTCTGTGTCACACTTGCATAGTTTTGTTCTGGTCAATTACAGGAGCAGAACCAAACATTATACAGTATATATGCAATAAAAAGTTAAAACCTTGGTGGCTACAATGTAATTAGATGTGCTAGTTTTAAGGTCTTGGTATTGTGGATGCTGGCTCCCTGCCATGGCTTACTGGAACACTTAATTTGAATGAGGTCATCTTTAATGCTATTAGTAACAGCTATGCTTGTGTGAGCAAAGTAAAGAATACATTTTACACAAAGTTAAGTGGTTTTATCCTTCAAATTATTGTATAAGCACAACAAAATCTCACTGTGCAAGTTACCACATTTGGAAATTTTGTAGTGACTGATTGAAAAACAGCAATTTTGATGTGATTTGAACTTTTGACCATTTCAGTTACTTGCTGCTACAGAGTTCAACAGCCTGCAGAGTTACAGGTTTCAGTTTTAAATCACTGCTGTATCATCAGGATTTTGTCTTGTTGGGAGTTTGGAGATGGTTCCTGCTGGTGTGTGTCTCAAAGCGCCTCAATGGATCCTAACTATTAAATATCTTTGGAATTCTGAATGAATCAGCAACATTTTCCTGCAAACTGAAGTAAAAACTAAAAAAACAAGGGACTGGATCAACCTTGTCGAAAGGGATTGAATTTTGGCAAGTGTTTATTTGCTGTAAGCTGCTATCTCTGCTTTGTCATGACACCTGAGGAGAGCGCAAACAATCCCTCAGACGAAACCATCTCCGTGGCACAGGTGCATGAACTGCTACATCAACAAAAGTATTTGTATAAGACACCGCTGCATCAGCAGGAGTGAAACTTTAAATCTTGTGTTGAAATCTTTGTTGATTCCTCCTTCAAGAAGATGGATGAGTTGTTAAAGGAAGAACGTGATCTCAGAGTGAGTGTGGAGTTCACCCAGAGGAAATTTGATGATTCAAAGCTGATACCAGTAAAAATATCAAGAACGATGATGAAACAAGCTGCAAACGTTTTTTCTCTTCGCTCAGTGACAAAATGGAATATCCCGACGGCCAGACAAGACAATGGGAACACTGATGGCATTCAGGAATTTGTCAGCGAAAAGTGGTTTGATACAGAAGACAAAGTGAGAAAGCAGCTGTCCGAGAAGCTACGAACTGACTCCCGGAAAACTGAGCTGGAGATGGATGCCAAGCCCCGGTCTATTAATGTCAAGTTTCTTCGTAACAAAGATAACTGGACATACGACTAACAGTAATAAAACCAAATTCCTGAAAGGCTCACGTGTTTTCATCAGTGAGTACTAACCAGAGTGTGTCCGCCAAAAGTGAAAGGAATTTTTACCAACTATCATCATCCAGCTACAAGGACTACAATAGACTTGAGGCCACAGTGCCCTCAGTTGCAATGTAACTTTGTATTTAAATTTTGGTTCTCATAAGGGAGTCATGAACTTATCCAGACCAACTTTGCATCAACAACCCTCGGTCAGTCTGTCTGACTTCCGGTCTCTCCTCCATCTCTTGGGCAGCAGCAGCTCCGTCTGCTCTGTTTGTGGTGTAGACAGCCAACTACAGCTACGCTTTGCTGCCCAAATGTCCTGCTAATAGTTACAGAAGCTGAATCACTCACAACAATGTTTGTATCTGCAATAAACAACAACACACAGGTCAAAATACACGCATATACCCACTCACATACACTGCAGGCACTCATTTGGTCATGCACACACGCACACACGTGCATACAAAATGATGTGCTGTCTGGCTTCGTTTTTGTGGTTGCAAATTACAGAGTGGCTCACCCTGGTTAGCCTGACCCGGGCTTTACTGAGAAGAAGCTTGACTCAAATACACACACACACACATACACACACACATATGCACACACACAGCAACGTGCAATACAGGAGCAATACCCATCTATTCAGCCCGAGGCCTTCTGTAATCTCTGCCATCCAGCTCTGCCGCAGCTATCCAGAGTTTTCCATCTGCAGTAGGTTTATATGAGTTATTGTCATTAACATTGGCACAGGCCTCTGGCTCTCCCCAACCTGATTTCTCTTTCATTTTTGTGTCATTTCTACTCAGTTTGATAGGAAACTGTGAAGAGTGGCAGGAATGTACTGTAGGAAAGAGGAAACTTAATCATTTTAATCATTTAGAAACCTAATAGACAGTTAGTGTACGCTGTGTGGAATGTGTTCAAAGTTTGCCTTTATTCATTTTCTGAGGGACGAAAGTGTTTTGCTTCTCAAGGGATTGTGGAATAGCAGGCAGAGTGAGATTCACCAGCACTGCAAGAAAAATGAGAGGTCAAAGGTTGACGAGTGAAATTTGACTTGAAGCTTGTAGTAGTTTGGCACAAAGTTGCCTTCTCAGCTCTCCTTAACATCAGGTTAAAAATTTCCAGTGTGAAGAATAAATGCTTGAATGAAGCATTCGCTTGTGTGAGATATATTCCATTTCCAAATAACAACAATATTCAATAATAGTCAATATTTTTTATAATAACAATGTATCAAATAACAATGTGTAATGTCAGAGGCATTGCTCATAGTGATGAACCTGCAGAGAATTATCACCCGATTCTTCAGATCATTTTTCAGAGTTTTAGTTCATTGTTCAGCTGTCTGGCTGCAACTTTACTGTTTTGGTTCACTCTCAGCACTCTCATAGCATTGTTTTCGGCTGCAGCAGCATTTTCAGAGAAAAATCTCTAAAAACCCACAGTACACTACCTGCTCAGCACCCGACCCAGTGGGTTGGAAAGGAATGGGCCCCCCCCCAAAAAAAGTTTAAGAGTGGGCTTAAAACTTTCCTTTATGATAAAGCTTGTAGTTAGGGCCGGCCAGGCTCACCTTGGACCAGCCTTTAGTTATGATGCTATAGGCCTAGACTGCCAGGGGACCTCCCATGATGCACTGAGCTCCTCTCTACTCCTCCCCCTCTCCATCTGTATGCATTCATGTACAATTAATGCATTTTACTAACTTGGCTTCTTCCCTGGAGTTTTTGTGCTTTCTTGTTTCACAGGAAAATCAAGAGTTCAAGTTGTGGGCCTTGGCTGCGGGGGTGATGGCTATTATTGCTATTAGTATTATAAGTCATATCTCTATTATTATTATCGTTGTTATCATTATTATTGTTGTTATTATGCTTCTCTGTGTCTCTCTCCCCCCTCCCCCTCTCCCTCCTTCTTTCTCTCTCAACCCAACCTGTCAAGGCAGATGGCCGCCCACCTAGAGCCGGGTTCTACTCGAGGTTTCTTCCCGTTAAAGGGGAGTTTTTCCTTGCTGCTGTTGCCAAGTGCTTGCTCATGAGGGAATTGTCGGGTCTCTGTAAATTAAAGAGTACGGTCTAGACGTGCTGTATGTGAAAAGTGCCCTGAGATAACTTTTGTTATGCTATATAGATAAAATTGAATTGAATTGGAGGCAGCTCACAATTTTAGAGCCATTATTGTGAAACTAACACGTTTTGTACTGTGGACCAATGTAGCTATTACACATTTTGATGTGTGTGACTGGGTTGCAGTACCAAATGGCAAACAGATCAAGTCAGAGACTAGTTGGTGAACACTGTGGAGCATTTAGCAGCCAAAGGGTCACACTAAGCTAGCTAAAGGAGACTGAACATTGGACAGACACATGACTCCAAATGAATAATCATGTTGCACCGTAGCTGCTGGATGTGGAAATAAGCTTTTTGCTAACAAGCTCAACTTATCAAAAGGTGATGATATGTCAGTGTTGTGTTCACTACTTGTTTCTGCTGCTCCCGATGGGCCCAAAAAAAAAAAAGAAATCAGTTACTGCAGGTTTAAATTTATTTCTTGGAACAATCATAGAAGAACTCCAAATGGAAACATATGACAGCTTTTCCATGTTGTTGCCTGGTATATTCCCTCCTGACTACGATGCTTCCAAATGCAGCTCATGTTTCCATCATATTAAAGGGGCCGTATTATACCCCTTTTCCACAAGTTAACGCAGTTCCCTTGGGTCTATAATAAAGTGTCTCTGACATGCTTTGGTCAAAATACCACAAGGATCAAACACCACAGCAGCCTTCTCATCCTGTCTGAACAGCCCCGTTCAGAACGGCCGGTTTGGGTGTAAATAAACTTAGATTGTGCTGTGATTTAAATCAATAAACAGATCAAAAGGATGCCGAAATAACTACATCATGATGTCGATTTGTAAAAAGTCTGAACTCATCCTTTGCCAGGTCTGTCCGCCAGACGACAAGAAAACAACTTTTAAAATGCTTGTTTTCTTAATAGAGTTCCAATTGATCAGAGCTATGCTAACACTGTAGCTGCTCCAGCCACGCTCAGAATAACGTCATCTAAAGGCATGAATATGGCAGCGATGTTATTGTTTATACACATAGATATCTACATACTGTGTAACTTTATATATATATATATATATTAACTATAGTAAAACTTTATATTGAAACTGTGTATTGTGTAAAACTCACCGGCATTTAAGATGTTTTTTATTGATGACAGTAGCTGAGGTAGAGTGTGACTCCGGTGTTAGCTCCAGCTAGATTGAGAAGTGAGATTAAAGATAAATCCACTTAATCCCGAAAGTTTAAAATACAAACTCCTCCTGCTGGTAAACTGCTCCAGATCAGAACAGAATCGGGTGTTTATTCCTCCAGAAGACAAGACAGCAGCAGCGACGCACAACTCTTCGGCTCTGCTTCTCAGCCGGTTCTCTCCTGTGGAGCTTGCCGGCGCTCAGCAGCTGTTTATCGGCAAGCAGCAGCTCTGTCCTCCGTTCCAGCCCCGCGATGCGTGCAAATTATTTGCCCTTAGCGTAATTTAGCTCAAATCTGAATGGCTTGTTGAATCACAAGAGTAAAGAGCAAGTCATCCCACACCAAATGGACTGGGTGGTCTTATTTCACAGTTTGTGTGTTAGTAGGCACATCAGTGCACAAGCACTGAAAAAGTGAGTTTTCCTCAATATGGCTACTTTAAGAAACCGGGTGACAGATTTTTTAATGCTACAAAAAGTAAAATTGACTTTTCCAATGGAAGAAGCATCTGATTTCACATATGCTTGTTAACTGTATGTTGCATGTAGTTTGTGCCTAAAGTACAACAAATATAAAGTTCATTCATCCCTCAACAATTGTGTCTCATATATATGAATGAAGTTGGACAAAACACCTGCACTGTTAACTGCATTCTTACGTCTTCCTCTTACTTTCAAGACAGTATCAATGTTCTCTTAGATATTATCTTTACATTACATTATATTATACAGTATTAACCATAAACGGTGTAACAGGAACATTGTATACTGTACCTCTCTGATCTACCAGACAGCCCATCATCTTCCTGCAGGGATAAATTATGTGTCTGTTTCTTTGCCAGTCATTTCCTTCCTCAAAATCAATTTTGCCAATGTAGTACATTTAATTTTCTGTTCTGTTCCCAACACATCACTTGTAATTTTGGAGAAAAGTTTTTAATTGAATGATCATTAGCTGCAGAGATAGTGGTGTAAATCATCAGCAATTAGGAGAATCACAAAGAGGATATTGCAAGTTGATGAGATTACCTTTATTGATTGATGCTGATTCAAAAGTGATGGCATTAGGCCAACAAAGAATACAGATGTTAACTGCTTAATAAAGACGTAGGAGAATGAAAGGATAGTATTGGGATATACCTGAAAGAAAGTATTAATTATGTTGATGTATAGTGAGGAAAATGTTCTTTATACCTAACGAAAATGGATTTTTTTTATGGTACAATTCATAGTCCAAACTAAAAAGCATCAGGCTGTACCAATTTCCATCAAAAGATACATTTTTATTTGATGTTATGGAGAAGAAACAATATGGACAAGGTATAAAAATATGCCTTGACTGTCAGTTCTGTCCTGTAACAATCTGTGAATTATGACTCAAATATCAGCTTTAATAATACGCTGCTGTTGCTGTCTGCAATTATTCAAATGCTACCAGTGAAGGAACTTCCTGCCAAAGTTATTCCCTGAAAGGAAACGCTAAGTCTCAACAAACTAGGCAACCCTGCTGACTGCTGCATGTTGGATTATAGCATTGGACTGATGAGGATGTCTGTCTGTCAGCAGTGTGTTTGATTGAGCTCTGATGGAGCTTTTCAAACAGAACAGGGCTCCTGAGAGGTAGAGAAAGTAATGCGATGTTTGATTTATACAGTACAACTCATGACACGTTGTACAAACAGGTATCTGTTAAGAGGTGTGTAAGTAAAGGGAGAACTTGACAGTGGTGCTGCTGTTTTAGTTGAAAACACTGGAAACTGGCTGCAGCAGGAGGTGAGATCATACAGTATGTCTGCTGATTTGACTGGTTATAACTCTGATCATGTAACTATAACAAACCTTTAATCAAGGGGATTGTGGGTCACATTCAGCACTGAACATGAAACATTAATTTTATTCATCTACAGCAAGGTAAATTATTTACTTGTAGACTTAGTAGCTAAGTCCACTATATCCACTCAATATATAAAGACAAGAGAAGAAAAATGAGTAGAAAAAAAATATAGGCTACTTGATTACACTGTATATATTTTTTAACACTTCAAGGGGGCTAACATGCTTTTTGAGATTAATTTATTCATTTATTTACTATTATGTTGTTGGATGTCTATGTTAAACAAGGTCAAAGTTCAGACACTTAAGGTGAACTTATGTAAAAATGCTCCCTGAAAGTCAAACACTAGGCCTCAGCCTCTTCAAAACACTCCATTTGCACAGTTACCTCTGCTGAACTGACGTCAGGCTGTTTGTGCATACCCACAAACGGCCATCCGTTACGTAGCCTTTGTCACTCAAGTTGTTGCTAAAGTTGTTCCATGTGTTGTTCGAGTTGTCCACTCGCATATCGGATTCAGGCTCCAACACGTATGGATGTATTTGAGAAGTTGACGTGATGCAACTGTTTGTTTCCGAAAACTGGCCAATCAGAACAGAGTGGGCTTATCAGGGGGAGGGCCTTAAAGAGACAGGAGCCTGTTTCAGACAGAGGCTGTAAGTAATGCAAAGATGTTCCAGTAGAGAACATAAATATAGATCTTGAAATGTGCGTGATACGTCCCCTTTAAACAAAAAATAAATGTTTGATTCTAATGCTTTACGATGGGGAAACATTACTATGCCGAGTAGTGACCAGAAACAAGTCTTTTAAAGGGAAATACTGACATCATAATAATCTTGGGGGTCACCAAAATTATTGGAGAGTATCCTCTGGCAACCACAAACATAATGATAATATGGCCAGTAGTTAATTTTTAGAAATTTAATTTCTTTTGCATTGTGTTTAATACCATCCAGTGTTAATACATTTGCTTCTGTCTTTGTGCATATTCATGCATCTTGCTGCCTGTCTGCCTTTATGCATATTTTATATCTGTATTGTGCGTGCACTCTACGTGTGAGTGTCTTCAGGTATTTTAAGGCCATTGTTCAAGGGTCACTGCCCACCTCAGACTCAGAAAAACAACAGCAGTACATTCCTGTGTGTGTGTGGCTGGGACGGGTGCTGTTACACCCTTGTCCGTTGTGGCCGATCTGGCACTTCAACTGGACATTAACTGGATGTTTAGACTCACAGTCGTTCCTTCTTCCCAGCTGAATGTCACCGTGGTGTCATGGCCTCAAATTACCCTTTTGTTGTCCCTTGTGTATCCCAAACATGGACCGCTGCTGTTGAATTTGTAGATATTTTAGGATGTTTTATATTTAGTTTGTTTTTCACAGTGCACGTGTTGTATTTTTGTATGACGTCTATATAGGCACAGTTATTGCCTCCTGTTTTTAGCGCAGTGTTTTGTTGTGTCAGTAATTTGGTGGTGAAGTTATCAGTAATCTTGCAGATGAGTGCCTTGATGTATGATAATTATAATAGTTCAACAATCATTTTGCCCTCTGTATGATGTATGATCAATAATGCTAAAAGGTCCAATAATGTACAATAATTTGATCATTTTGTGACAGTATCATGCATCTCTTCTCACATGATGTCTTTCCAGCCAATCTGGACACTTGCAGATTTTGGAGCAGCCTGTTTGAAGATTGCACAGCGGTGGGCTTCAGCTGATCAGGTGAGCGTGTAGATGCTACAACTTGTTTTGTTAGAGTTTACTATTATAGCCTTTAGTTTATTGAACAGCTGTGCTTTTGCTTCAATGTTGACATTTTTATTTGAGTGAAAGATTACGCCCTTCCACCTATCATATAACTACGTCAGCAATTTTTTATTTATTCTTTTTAAACAATGTGACTGGATCTGTAGGTGGTTCATCTCAGTAAATACCAGTTTTCTGAAATGACACATTTAAGCTTATTTATTCTCTTGGCTATGACTTGCGTACGATAATTTTCCTCAAAATCAGATAATTGTAAGTCTCTGGTACGACAATTTGGTAATAAGTATCAATCTTGAGATCAGTTTTACAGTCACCTTAGCTGACTTTTTTAATTTCAGTGATTAGAAGCATGGCTGGATTACTAATTAAGGGTGGGAAACAGGTACCCAAGACCCCCAGAAAGCCCAGATTCACCTCATGCTACTTGGTTTTGGTAATTTAATCAACTCCAAATTTGTAAGGGAATTTGCACCACTTAAAAGAATAGTTCAACATTTTGGGAAATGTGCTTGTTTGCTTTGTTGCTGAGAGTTAGATGAGAAGATTGATACCGATCTCCAAAAACAAAATGTCAAACTATTGTTTTAAGTACAATATCTGTACTGCACTATTACTTAAATTTGAGGTCCAACTTGTGGAAGGGCACTGTGTCAAAATCTAGTTTTAAGACCTTATTCACTAGCTGAGACCATGCCAAGAACATTAGATTTCAAATAGTTTAATAGAGATAATAAAGAGAGCTGATATGTTGATGGATGGGTTGGAGAACCTGATGAAGGATTAGGGACAGAGGGATGAAGTGATGGGGGGAGGAAAGGGGTGAGGTGTGAGAGTTGAGGAACACAGAATGGAGAGTTGAGGGTCGATGATGGATGTACGGTATGTCGACTGGACGACGACTGCCGACGGTGGAAAGGTAGGAGGGAGACGGTTGAGACTCTGAGTGGGGAAACTGTCTCTCCAGTCCATCGCCTGGATAGAGCCCCCTGTTCCCGTGTTAAAACGGTTGATGAAAAGAGAGGGGTTAGGGTGGGAGGGACTTGCAACTGAGACGAGGGGAGAAGAACTGATGGGGTATGCCTAAATACTCCGTTGTGCGGAAGTGGGATGTGTACTTGACGTGGTCTCTGTTCCTGAACTTTGTTTATAAATCTATAAACTTCAGTTATAGTTTACATTTTGCTCACGTGGTGCATATTATTAAAAAGAAGTCGTTTAATCAAATTGCATTGCAACTAATTGACACTCTATGACCAATTAGTTTTATTGTAGCATATGAGGAACTTAGAGATGACAGGGTACGGTACATACACAAAGAGTGGGAGGGGGGTCAATAGGGGCCTAACCTGTAATAGTTTAATCCAACCATGATTAGAACTTGTGTTTCTAGCCTGGTCAAAATGACTGACAGTTTACCAATGTTGAATTTGTGATCAGTTTCCAGGTATTAAGAGCATGTTGAGTTTGTAATTTAGAGGTATGTTTTGTTTTTTTGTAATTAAGCACAGGATGTATAATTTAGTGTAACAAAAGACTCCTGGACATTAAAAGTCTGCTGTTAAAATGAATCCAAAGCAATACAAAGTGTGCATAGTGATGCATCCTAATGAGCTGTAACAATGTGTGCTGCAGTGCTGCCCTCTAGTGAGACGACGGCTGGATGATGCAAATCACAGCAATCTAGCAAAACTGCATCTGCACACACACACACACACACACACACACACACACACACACACACACACACACACAGAGTTCAGCATCCAAACCTCAACAAAAGCCTGGAAGTCAGAAACAAACAAGACAGCGTTGTTAAAATTTTAAAATTAATTTATTATATGTCTTTGTCATAGAACTCATTACTTTTTGTTCATGGTTAACATACAGCCATTCATATAGAGAACAAATGAGCTTTTTTTTTTTATTCATCATTTTCAATTAACTTAAGAAATTTACACTCTTCTTTGAGACCCCGCAGAGGAGAAAAATATCCTTTTTTCAAAAGTATCTTTTCTCATTTGTGTTTTTTTTCCCCCTGAGGGAAAAAGGCCCTCTGCCTCCTCCTTCTCCTCCTCCTCTTCCTCCTCCCGTTCTCTCTCTCTCTTTCTCTTCCATTTGGATGAACGGATGTAGAGGCAAGGGAACACCTGAACACACTGGCACAATGATGAACACAGGCAAAGGGCTGATGCGCATCGGGAGCCCAACACCGAGCCACTGAACGACACACCCGATCCCGCTTTCTTTTACTCTCTCTCTCACACACATTCAGTAAGCTACAGTACGTACACACTCTCCCGCACACACCGATTACAGAGCGACAGACCCATCGATCCAATTCATAATAACAGCACAAAATTAATCAAACAATCCCAGAAACAAAACGAAGCCCCAATAATGATATAAAAAATAAAACTATGCGACCATATACAATCATTATCAGTGCATGGGGACAGAGGGAGGCAGGGCGTACAGGTTATGTTGATGTACAATGTCACAATATGTAATAGGGTATGCTCATATGTAGCTGTTGATAGAAAAAAAAAAAAAGTGATTTCTTTGCTTTGTCCTCTGCTGATAGCAAACGTTGCTTCATATTCTTGAGAAGCTCCTGGTTTTCGAGTTTTAACACGTGGACGTGGTTGTAAGCTGCTCAGGTAGGAGTGTCTGTGTACGTTGGGCTTTTGTATTGTTGGACAAAGATAAACAAGAATTACAGGCTTCACCAGTTTTCTAGTGATCTCTCCAGTTTCATGTAGGTCAACTAAAAAAGTGCAGACAAAGCGCTGCAACACGCTCGCTTAAACCAGGATTTTATCCAATAAAAAAAAAAAAACACCCAAACCGAGTCATCTAACCTACTTTCATTATCCCTCTCTAATTGTAAACCCCTTTTTTTTTTTTTTTTTTTAAACACAATAAAGTCTGTTTAAAAAAGTAGAGGGGTAAAATCTGGCAACCTGGCAGGAGGGTGGAGAGGATTAGATGGATATGGACCTGGCAACCGGCCCTATTGGTTAATTGGCTGCAGACAGCACTCTGCCCCGGGGACATGAGACCGGGTGGCAGCGCCATGCCTGCTGCCAGTCATCTGCCAAGACCGTATTGTTGATGTGTGTGTGTGTGTGTGCGTGTGTGTGAAAATCTGTATGAATCAAAACAATGTGGTGTCTTTTTTCAGCTTGTCCTTTTTCCAAGGACAAGATGGACGGAAGGAAATGTGAAACGTGTGTGTATGTGTGTGATATGTGAGAGGACGAGCAGGACGCCTCCTAGTGGTCACTGTATGAGGACAGGCCAGTGTGTGTTTGTTTGTGTGTGTGTGTGTGTGTGTGTGTGTGTGTGTGTGTGTGTGTGGGCAAGGCTCCACTAAGCAGCAGCAGTTAGCCAGGCAGTTACACTTGTCTTTATCACAGAATCATTCTGTCTGTACCAACAAAGAAAACCTGTTTATGCTGCATGTGTGTAGAGAGGATTTAAGTTCATGATCAGCTCTCTGCCAGGGTGTTTGTTATTATATTACTCACTATGAGGCATCTTGGATTAACACAATATTAAGTTCTAAGGTAACACATATCTCATTTTGGATTACATTTGTATATTATGACTCGATTCGAACCTTAGTTTTGAGGTGTGTGTTACCTTAAAGTCTAGTTTTATGAAGATCTTTACTAGTGTCTCCATTTTTTGGATATGTGTTGGACTTTTTTTTGCATGCTCACCAGCCTCTGGCTTATTTTCTGATGCTGCTTAATGAAGCTGTCCCAAAACAAACACCAGTGACTGCATCAATTAAAATGAAACCTTGCATTAATAAGCATTAAAAAAATAAAACCCGGTTTAAGATACATCGCCTGACAAGCTAACAGTTATGTCTTTTATCAAAATTTAAAACAAATAAACAATATACATATATATATATATATATATATATATATATATATATATATATATATATTTGTGTATGCATTAAAAAAAATAAACAAAATCAAAACCACATCCCTCCAATAAGGTGCAATTCATAGATTTATAGGCAGAAGTACTATCTGCTTTTCAGCATGCAACTCAAATAAAAAAAGCTTTTTTCCAAATGAGATCATCATCTCTTTGTTTTTGTTTTTTTTTTCTGTTTTTTTGACATCGTTGTCTATTTGGAGGGGAAAAAACACACAGAGGATATCAGTGATAAAAAAGAGGAAAAATAAAGTAGAACACAAAAAGCATCAAACCAACATCACACTGCTGTGTGACAAACATAGAACATTAAACAAAAAGCTGAGGACAAAAATGGCAGAGTTCTTTTTTTTTTTTTCTGTATCCTGGGTTCTTCTTGTGTCGGGACTCCGGCCCAAACCGGTTCTGAGTGGCTGAGCGACGACAAAAATGGTTTTTTGGTCACACAATGGCGAGCCTTCATAGCGATCACATAACAGCGAGGGCATAAACAGAGCGGCTACAGTAGTCTGACTGTTTGACCAAGCAGTGGACACGGCCACAATCAGAGCACAGTAAAAAAAAAACAGAGGCTGTATTATGTGTGTGTGTGTATGTATATATATATATATATATGTGTGTGTGTGTGTGTGTGCTGTGTTTGAATCTGTATATATGCTGCCATGTGTGAATAAGAAGGAAAGTTAATTGAATAAAACCATAAAAGAAGAACAACATAAAAAAAAACATAAAAAAAACACCATAAATCAAGTGGTTATGTGATGCTGTTAAGGTCACAAAGAAAACATGATGTCATCAAAACAACTGGCGACAAAAAAAAAAAAAAAGTCACAGAAAGCAAGATGGCCGCCACAGTATATGACGCCCCTTTTAGCGGCATCGAAGGAGGTAAAAGATCAGTGAGGTGGAGTAGAAGTCTATACTAGCAGTAGGCTGAGACAGTGCATATGAGCTTACACACACAATCACACACACACACACACACACACATACACACACACACACACACACACATCGCCTTAAAAAGACATTAAATATCAAGCTGCCAAGTGGATGAAGTTACAAAAAAAAAAAAAAAACGTACAAAAACAAAGTTAAATAGAAAAACAGAAGGCCGGAGACACACTTAGCCCCTCCCTGTCTGTTTCCCAGGAGTTCCACCAAAAACAATATTAAAACAATACCCCCAGAAAGAAAGACACATCGATTGACTTCACACAAAAGTGCAAAAACAAAACCAAAAGTAAAAAAAAAAAAACGGGGGGGAAACTCTAAATGTGGAAAGTCTGTGATTGTAAGGAATCGGTCACTCCCTCTTTTCCGTCTGTTTCTGATTGCGGGGAATTCAAACCCCCTCTGGAGGCTCGCTCTCGCCCTCTTTCCCCTCGCTCTCCCCCCCCTCTCCCCCATTCTCTTCTCTACTCTTCATTTGCCTTTCTGTAACCCCCCGTCACCCTCTCCCTCTCTCCCTCTCTCACCCCTCTCTGTCTGTCTCGGTTCAGGCCGGGGCTGCTGAGGGAGAGCGACTTTCTGAGAATTGCAGGTAGGCTCGAGTTACACACACACACACACACACACACACACAAAGGCATAAACACATACTGTACATGTCCAAAAGACACCTGAATGAAAGACCTGTGTGTGTGTGATTGTTGTAAATGTCATTCTAACAATGGGCATTGATATGAAACTATTACAGCCTCCATTCTTCTGGAAAGGCTTTATGCAATATTTTGGAACCTGGCTGCAGGAATTTGCTCCCGTTGGCCCCTGATGTTGAGTGATAAAGCCTGGCTCGCAATCAGCATTCCCAAAGGTGCTGGATGAGGTCGAGGTCAGTTAACTTCTTCCACATCAAACTGGCAAAACTCTTTATTGGCTTGGCTACGGGCACTCAGGCATTGTCATGTTCAAACAGGAAAGAGCCTGTTAACACAAAGTCAGAAGCGGTTTAAAATATCTCTGCTGCATTAAAGGCCTTGAAAACTATTTTTTACCCTAATCAGCTTCTTCCTATGAGTGACGGAATGCTGCGTGAACACACTGTTTTCAGTCAAAGGTAGAGCAGTTTTCTCTGTGCTCCTCTCAGTTAGAAAAAAAGGTGATGTCATGTACATCTGTGTACCGATGAGGGTTTATCAGAATCTAATGTGGGTTGTTTAGTTACTGCCCATTAAATCTGATCAAACCACATCCACACGGGCCTGATAAAGCAGATAAACTTCAGTCGAAATCCTTTAAAAAACTGACCCGAGGATGTTGTTTTCTAACTTTGATAGAATACCGATTACTCACTGTAAGAGTAATTACATTACTTTTGATACTCAGCTGCCAGCTTCGTCCAAGTCGCCTTTAAACAACTCAAAATCGTGGAACACTAAACTGTGAAAAACACTCCCGGACCACAACAGCATAAAAGTGGGTTGGAAGGGGTGTCCAAATACTTTCGGCCATATAGAGTAGCCTCACACACACACACAAAAAAAAGAGAGAGAGAGATCCCTTCCCTCCAGTTTCTGATGGCATTTGAAACGCAGCCAAGCGTCGGCCCTGTCTGCGCGCCTGACTTTTTTTTTTTTTTTTTGCGCACGTCGTATGTGTCATTGCGTCCATCTGTCTCTGCAGCGTTACTCTGACTTTCATCTTTTTTGATCTGCAGTGTCACAACATATGGACTCCCGGACCAGACTCGTCCCACACCCGCCCCGCAGCCAACAATCTGCCCTGGAACACATTCAGACGTGTTATGAGCCCTGACTTACCAACATATGCTCTCGCACACCTCTCCTGTTTTGCTGTCATGCATACCAGACGCATTCATCAGTTCGAAATGTGAAATGGAGGAGGAGTTTCCCGCTCATCATTATAAATTTTCCATTATTTCATTTCGACACTGCTTCGAAACTGCTGCTTGATTTGATGCCTTTTTTTTTTTTTTTTGCTGAACTGAAGCACAGTTCAATGTGTGATAGAGGAAATTATACACCAGTGCTTTTCTGTACAGAACTGGACCCGATTGATTTACTCATTAAAAAGAGCCATAAACAATAAGAGGCTTCTAGCTCTCAGTGGGAGAATACAACATTTTGAGGCTTGTTGTTAAATTACCAACACTTCTTAATGCTTTAAATGGTCTGTTTACCCAAATAAAATTAAACTTTTCTAAGGCTCCCGAGTTCATTCTCGACTGTGGAAACATCAGCTGAGAAAAAAACACCACAAGGTCTATTTAGCACCTGTTCTGATCTCTCAGACGCGTAGGGGTTAAAATTTCCCCTTTTTCTCTGAACTCTTCAAGAACTCGAGGTACTTCTCTGCCATGTTAAAAGCTGAAAATAACATTTTTACTCAGCTCTAGAGATTTGTATCTATCTATGCAGATACTTGTGGTTTTATTTGCCCTCTCTGATTTCTGCCTCCGCTCCAACAGTAACAGTAACAGAATGGAATTTTGTTTGTGGTGCTCAAAGCGTTGCAACTTGAAACTTGTATGACAAAAATTGAACAGCTTCTCCCTGTTACTACGCATAATCAGCAGAACACCCAGTCGACAGCTTTCAGACTTGACTATTTCCTGGGTAGAAGGGAGTTCAAATGAGAGAGCTGTAAACACATTCACCTCCATTACCAGAAAGGAATTTTTAGGTTTTTGGATATTGCAAAATCTGGACAGATGAAACCAAAACTATTTGAATGGCTGGATACTGTGGAATTACAAGGAAGTGGAAAAATATGTCTCTTTTTTGTGTAATTTGGGTGACCTACCCTTGAATACCATTTGTAGGTTATCAGGAATCGGTCTAATACGAACAAATCTAACCCTGACGTCCAACTGAGCACAGAAAAGTAGGTTGAAGACTTGCACTTATGGGGCGATGCTTGTGTGTAGTAGGGCCGACCGCTTTCCAATCAGTGGTGACACATCGCTGCAGCTGTCAGAGTTAATGTGATCGCTCAGCTCGGGGAATGTGAATGCTTTCCGTTGCTTAAGTGAAGAGAATAACAACATTTTTATTGCCAACAAACGGCAGCAGTGTTCTGTTTCTGCGGCTTGATGGAAGGCGTGTGCTGGTTTCCATTTCGAAATCCCATTTTACAGAACTTAATTTCTTTGATTTGATTTGAAGTATGATTTACAGTAGTGGTAGCGATGTTACATTAATGAGGACTGTTCTTCAGAGCTATAAACATCAGGCGTTTTGAGATGACGGGTTGAAATCAAGGGAAAAAAAGTAGTCTTTAACGTAGCAGCATGCTACATTAGCACTTTTTCATAAAGAGTTTGGTCATTTAAAGAGTTTAGAAACTCTACCAAAAGTACCAGTCTTTTTCCACACTTTCCAGACCTGCACTGAAACCCTGCAGACAGAAAGAAAAAGGAACGACAACAAAGTCAAAAAGGGACCCTAGTAAAATGACCCTCTATTCTCTGCACCCCCACACCCTCCTCCTTGATTTCCTGCCTGCCTGCCGCTAATGTTTCTTGGAAAAGATCAATCGGTGGAAGCCACAGAGCTGGCGGGGGGCCAGAGCCGTGAAGGCATGTAAGCCCCTGTAGACAAGCAGCCAGTCAGCCGCTTTGCAAGCACAACAACAGATGGGTGGTGATGGCGGCGGTGGGGCAACACAGCCCTGCGGACACACATCTGTATGGGATACGCGCACACACGTGCTGAACGCTGCAAACATGTGTTGATGGTTAGTGTGTGTGGTGAGAAGAGGGCCGGACCAGTACTGGTGTTTTTGAAAGCTGATACTGATTATTTCAGACTGACAGTGATTTTTTTGTGATGACATTCTGTATCTTCAAAGTTGTCTTTAGGATATATAAGAGGTGCAATCCACTGATTTTACACCAAATATCAGTTCACTAGTCATGGCTAGTTCTACCAAGCCTTTAAAAACAATTGTATGTCTTCTGTGTCTCTGAAGTAGAGGACTTCAGTGAGATTAAATCATGCTGGAGAGGATGGTTTTAACTCTGCTGTGGGCGGACAAAAAATAAACTGCGGGTCCCAGGATTTAGCTAGCGCTAACCAGAAGGATGAAGTCAACAAATGAAGTTGAAAAGAAGATCAAAGCAGGTCACTATGACACAAAAGCAAAGCAAGGCAAGTCTGACATTTGGACAAATTTCTCAGTTGTTAAAGACAAAGGTGGAAATAAACAAATGTGCAAAAGTATTGATCTAAAATGGGCACAAATCTGGCACCTCTGGGCTGAGGTGACATACCTGCTCTGTTCTCCTGGGTCAAAGTAAGGTCTCCTTCAGAGATAAAGCACTTCTTCCTGCACATATTAAACAAGATACTGTTGATATGTGTTGATAAAATAATAAGTAAAAAAAATAAATGCAATGTGATTTTACCCTAGATTAGGTGTACTTATTGCACTAGAATAACTGTAATTATTGCACTAGTATGAACTAGAACGTAATCTCGCTACGTTGTTACCGACAAGTATGCATCTCTTTATTAATACTAACACAGTAAAATAATGTGTTTTCCCTGCAGGATGGAAGAATACACAAAATCCATGGAGCTCTATTATGTGGGTGTGAATGGAGCGGACACACACATTGCGGAAAGAGGTGGTAATGGTCAGAAATCAAGCAAGAGAGGCCGGGAGAGGGATTAAGAAAACAGTCCCGTGCAGGGTTCTACTCTGGAGGATTTGCTTTGTCAAGTCTGGGAAAAAAACTCCCAGATGATGTCATAGTGATGCCATCAGGGTTGGAGACAAACTTCAAATTCAAAACAGAAAGCCTGCGTTATAAGGCGGTGACATAAGACTTTGTAAGATGTGAACATTTCATCAGATAGGAAAGGCCCTAATGAAAAGATGCTACCAAGTTGCATTATGGGAAATGTAGGATCCAGTGTTTTAAACTGATCATCTAAATATTAGGATATCTCAGCCTCTGATGCACCAATCCAATTTTTATCACTGTTTTAAGCCCCTTTAAGCTTTTAGGTACATAAATTACATGCAAAAACATTTCTACTCAACTAAATTGATACTTTAGGCAAAGAAAATATGTTGTGTGGTTTATAAACTATTTAAACCAGAGAGGAACTGACTGATTCTGAACAGTTACCAAACAAAAGACACTAGTCTGTTGGATACAGGCCTGCAGTAATATGCCAAAGTATACAGCAGCAAAGCTCCACATACGGAACAATGTCAATATGTCTTTCTCTGACAGCGCTTACATCCTCACTTTAAACCACAAACATTAACCTTCCAAATGGGTCCCAGTTTATCTCCTATTGCTAATATCAATAACTGTAAGGAAATACAGACGGCGCAGAGCTGTTTCCTAGCAACGCAAGTCCAAAACCCCCCCCCCATCTGCAGTTGTATCACTGCGTCTCATTTACAGTTTTGCATTTTACACTTAATTTATTCCCTCAGTTCCAATCACCTGAAGCAAGCAGCCATGTTTATTGCAGATTAGTTGTTGGTGGAGAGAGAAGACAACCTGATCAAACTAATAGTCAGAGCTTGTATCTTCGGTTGGTGTTTGTAAAAATGTTGAAAATGCTGCGAATAAGCTATAACACCCTCAAGGTCAGGCTGTGTTGTGGTTACTGGCTGCAGCTCTTTTCTATCCCATATGTTATTATTTTGTTGACTTTATGATTGTCACGATTGGACGTGACAAAAGTGGCAGCAGGCGTTGAGCCAGAGCAGCGATTAGACAGACTGTCCGCTGACGCAAATGTCACAGGTTTTGTTTAAGCGTTTATAACAGGCCACAATCTGCTGAAGTGTCCTTGAGCAAGATGCACTCCTCCCCCCCTTTCCCCCACCACCACCACTACCTACCCCCACAATTTGGAT
This sequence comes from Thunnus maccoyii, assembly GCF_910596095.1. Taxonomy (NCBI): domain Eukaryota; kingdom Metazoa; phylum Chordata; class Actinopteri; order Scombriformes; family Scombridae; genus Thunnus; species Thunnus maccoyii. Next base: position 7,793,804 of record NC_056534.1, on the reverse strand, counting down.
AACACTTTGAATCCATTACACGCCCATTCAGGCGGCACAAACACCGCTCAAATCTTTCAACATCACAGCCTCGTTTCCACTTTAACTGTCACTAGTTTATAGATTTCCTTTTACAGGGATGATGAGCTGCTCCCTTCATTTGGACGCTTTTCATTTCATCGCCGCGATGACTTTCTCTCATCAAAGTGAAAAATCAAAGCTGTTCGGTCAAGCTTATTACCTCCCTCCTCTCCCCGTGTCATAATCACGCTTCATCCAATAAGACTGTCACTGGGAACGGCGGCGGAAGGATTATTTCTCAAATGTCTCTTTTTTGGATTTGAGTCTCCATTCATCATGGCTTGGCTTTGTTTGCAACAGGACACACTCTCTCTCTCTCTCTCTCTCTCTCTCTTTGCTCGGTCCAAAAAAAAAAAAAAAAAATCACATTCATGTTTTATTCCTGGCTTATGATAAATAAAAAAAAAAAACGTGTTTATGCTATCTACCTTTTCTGTTCCTCATGCAAATCATCTACTTTCTGTGATGAGTCAGTCAAATCAATGCAGAACACAAACAAATTGGAGGGTGTGTGCTGGTTAATTGTGTACACAGCATGTATCTGTTACTATTCTCAGCTCTGCAGTGCTGTGACATTTATTGAAAGCAACGGAGCGATGAAAGATTTTGCATTTTTTACTGTTTTATAAGCGTGCGTAGCCGAATGGGATCGATAGCAGTTTTAGGATTTCTCAAATCATCTCCCCGCTGCTCTCCCTCACCTCTTATTCTACTGGGCCGCTATCTCGTTGATGACCTCAGGCAGTTAGGGATCTCAGGAATTCATCAAGAGGATCGTTGCTATGGTGATAACAGGGCAACAGGCCGAGCGAAGTAACCCTGGCTTCCTTTTCAGCCAGGCCAGACACCCTTATCTAGCATGACTCACTCTAGTCTTTCACACACAAATGATATTAAAAGTGCACAGCATACTTACAGATATCCAAACAAGTGCACGCACAGTTCACCAGATGTGCAGCCTGATGGCAGCACACTCAGAGTTGGGAGTTAACTCTGGTTAAACGCCTCTTGGCAAGAGCTTAAATACAAACACACACCCCAACCCACAATGGGATTGAACTGACACCCCTGCGGTCACATTTCTGAGATGATGTTAAGCCATAAAGTGCAAACGTCTTGTTTTTGCATGTTTGTTTGCATCTAAAAGATCCACTATGTTAAATTCCCAGGACTCAAGTTACCTAATTTCCTTTCAAGCCTATCATCAGCCTCAATCATTGTGAGGAAACACCCTTAGTTTCCTCACTTTGATAAGGCAGAAAATCTAATTTGGTAACAAAAAAGCTTCGGTATTGTTGTAGATTCTTGTGTCGTCTAATGTCAAATCCTATTTAAAGCTTGTTTCTCTCCGCAGCCCCTCTGGGGTTGGATGGGAGGTTTGGCTCTCAACACCAACACCAAACCCCGAACAGCTGCCACCGCAGACCACGCTGCCATCGAGGCAGCAGCACAGACCCAACACAACTGTCAGCAGCTAATCTGCTTTTCCCACCAGGAGCTCACAGCCATGAAGGGCCTGAGTGGTGGTGGACATCGGGACGGAAATGTTTAACCGGTTTTGCTAAATCACTGTTCATCCGCTGATCCAATAAATGGACCGAGGCTTTTTATATCAAACCCGGAGCATTTTTTTAGATTTCAATATATGCCTTAGGGTTTTACTGTGGCTGGTAATATTGTACAAAGGAATATATGATGAGTGAGGAGGTTCAAACTCTTACTCAGGACAGTTGAATCTAAAATCAGAAAAAGTATGAGGTGAAGCTGAGCTGGAAATCAAGGCCTTCTATATTGAGATGATAATTAAGGCTACAATATGGAACGTTTGCCTTCTCCTTCCCAAAACTTGTTATTCTTTTTGAGGAGCTGTTCACCTGGAAACAGCTTCTATCCTGAAGCTCAGGTATCTGTAAAACCCAGACAGGCGTTGAAGAAGCAGATGCTGGATGCAGTCGATCTGCAATTAAAAGAAAAATCAATCTCTTTTCTGATCGGTACTTGTCTGCTGCATGTTTAGCTTCCTTAGCTGCAATCTAGCATTGTAAATATTGCTGCTATCATTTCCTCGTCCTTGACAAGAGCGCTAGCAACCTGCTACCCTCAGCCCACATCATGCACACCCGCAGGGAAAAATATGCGTGCCAAATCTTCCACAATGTCACCGGAGTTCAGCCAAACAAACAATGTTTTTGGGGGGTGGGGCAAAAGGCAAAAGACAAAAATGAGCACTCATGCCTAAATGTTCAGATGACAGTGATCTGTGGGCAGAGGGAAGGCATCGCCATGGTGATGGCTGCCCTGTCCTATAGGGACACGGGGAGAGAAATGAGGCACAGAGAAGATAAATACACCATTTACCCCATTATTGAAATTGGGCGTTTTTGTGAGGATTAAAAGGAAATAGACGCACACCCAAAATGGAGTGTGTGTGTGGGCGGGAGAGGGAGAGTTAGACAAAGAGTTGGAGACACTTCAGAATGTTTGACAGAGAGGGAAATGTGTAGAGAAAGAGAGAATAATAATGGAGTCGAGGAGAGGAAAAAATATGCTTTGTTAATGAGGATTAAGAGGAAACAAGTACCAAAGACAGAAAAAGACACTTAGCAGCGTAAAAAAGAGAAAGAAAGAAGACAGGAGAAAGACAGAAATGCTTCCAAGAGTAAGTGGGCGATTGACAGCTGAGAAGAAAGAGGAATATTTAACCCGTGGGACCTACAGTCAGCGTTGACCTCGTCTGAACGCTGCAGCTCCTCGCCTGATGTGAACCCACCCACTCATCTTAACAACACCCATCCCGTCTCCTCTTTCACATACTTTTGTTTCCAAGGAAACAAAGTCATCTCAGCTGTTGGATAGACAGAGAGATGACTGATGAGCGATCTCTCCCCAACTGGTCTCCATTGTTCTCATTGGACAAACAATAACGGCGAGTTTCGTCCGTCTCTGATGCCATTGACAGGACATGATTTATTCAGAGCTGTCTGTAAGCTCTGGGGGACACACACACGTTCACACATGCAGTTTCTGCACACTCATCCCTGCAACTCTCGTGCGTCAGCAGACGCTGTGGGGAAGGGAGCGTCGAGAGAGCCTCCTTTTTTTTTTTCTCCTTTTCATCACCGCTCTCTTCCTCCCTCATTATCCTCCTTTCTTTCCTGCCTTCTGTCTCGTTCGTGCTGTTTTCCCATCTCGCTGTCTCTCTTCACATTCCTTCCGTTGTGCTCCCTCACCCCCCCCCCGATGTTTCTTTCTGGCCTTCTGTTTCCTCTCGCTGATCTTGTCCCCCTTTCACAGCCCAACACTCCACTTCAATATGCTGCAAAGACAGGCCACACACACACATACGCACACACGCACACACACAAACACAAACACACAGACATAAAAAGGTCTAAGGTGCGTGTGGGATGAGTGTGAGTACATGAATGAGCTGAAACATCTCCGCTGAGTCGTTCCTTTTAATTTCGTGGTGGGTACTCCAGCGGGGTTTAAATAGGATTTAGAATTTTCCACTGACACCCAAGAAAAGCGTAATATATGAATGTGTGTTGTGGCTGCATTTCAGGAAAGAGGTCACCAAATATGACAGGAAGACATTTGATGGTGGAGGGGTGGATCAGGAACATCAGCCGGTTCGTAAACTTTAGTAAACACAGACAGAAACAAAAAAAAAAACGAAACAATCCTTCATTTCCAAGTTTTCTCATCCCCACAGGTTTCACACGCCTGCGAAATATCCCTCGCTTTGCTTCGAAGCGGCTGCCCTCTCTCGGATAGCATGTCGAATCGGGTCGGGTGAAGAAAAGGGAGGACAGGGGCGGGCTGACGAATGGAGAGATAGCTTGGCACCTCCCCCAAAAAGGGAGGAATGAGGAAATCAATGACTTTGTTTATCCAGTGGTTGTGTCCTCTCAACGCGTTCTCCGTAAATCCATGGTGGATGTGATTCAGTGTTCCCTTTGAACCCCAAAAGAATGATTTTTAAGAGATTTTAAATCCCTGCAACATCAGTGCTGCCTGGTGGAGATACATTTAGTATCGCTCCAATGAGAGATGTAGTTCGTCAGTACCATACTGCCCCCCCAAAACTCTGCTGAGGCCTCACTTGGGCCTTGTTAGTTAGTTCACGTATTTATTCCCCGCTGTACTCTTAGCCGTCACTTTGTCTGGACACTTTGCTATAAGGGTTCTCCAGGAGGTAGTGGTACCTGTTGAAGTGCTCCAGCATGTACTTGGGGGCGTACATGTGCTCTTTGGGGTCCACAGGGGGATATTCCTGCAAGGAGCCATCGAACCAACCCCCCGTCCGGATCAGATCGCGGATGTAGTTGAGGTCTCGCTTGTCCTCGTAGTCGCCCCAGCGTGGGAAGTCTCCGTTCTGCGCTGACACCAGCTTCAAGTAGATTCCCTCTGGCGTGAAACACCAGGAGCAGTGCCAGCCAGCGAAGTGGAAGGGGCTTCCCACCGACCACTGCACCAGGATGTGGCCTGTGTCGTTCTCGTACTTGCGGAAACCTGGCATGGTGTAGTATTCGCGACGACGCAGTTTGATACCGTCACCATCGTAGACATCGCGGAGCATCCCCACCGTGCAGCCCGATACCACCTCGAGAGAGCCAAACTGCTTCCAGAAAAATCCATACAGTGACTGGATATGGAGAGATACAGTAACAGAAAAAATTTAATTATAAACAGCACAGAATGCAGTTCATTAGTTGTTGTCCACATAATCTTAATGGATTTGTAGACAAGTGATTCAAATGGAGATCAACTTCATGCATAACACACCCATCTGCAGTTCGACTGACCACACATTCATATTCATAAACACAAACAAGCTAACATATCGCTGCTACCTTGCGCATGTGGATGGCGAAGGGCTCTGTCCAGCCATCAAACAACTTGAGGAATAGGAGGCCCTCATGCGCTGGGATTTCATCAGCGTCGTTGATGACGAAGACGTCGTCTGACCTGATGCCTACCACCCTGGACATGCCGTTGCGTGTCAGGAAGGTACGCAAGTAGTCATCAGCGATCCAGCCGTCCTGCCGACCGCCGTCTGGGAAGTGGTCGAGGAACACGTACAGGATCTTGTGACGTATGTAGTCATATGTACCATTAAGGAGGAGCTGCAGGAAACTGAGGAGGAGATTGCAGACGTTATAAATGTTGTTTCGTTGATTCTTTAATTGAAGTGCAAAGAGATTGTGCTATATAGGATTGTTATAAAGACCATGACAGTGGTTTTGCAGGTTTTTGCTGATTTACTACAAATCACCTTACATTGTAGCTAATCCTCATAAAAACACTGCTGTTGTGTTTTAGATATATAGATGCATTTTTCCTACCATTAGTTGGAAAAATGGTTCCTACCATTTGGACTGAAAATCAATTAGCAATGAATGAGCATCAAGTCTGCATTATTTTTGTCGTAAAAGACAAAAATGTGAAGTACACAATGAAGACCAACAGGTGATAAAGGTCCATGTTTGATAAATGATGCCTTTTAGCAGAGAAAATCCGCTGTCAGTACAGCAAACTCACTGAAAGAACAAGTCAATTAACCTGTTGATATGCATAGCGAAAGACACTGTTCACTGAATGTAGCCACTTTCATGCAGTGTCACATCCCATGATTGAACACACCAATCTCTCCCTCCAAGGCCGCGTGTAGAGTCAATCATGTCGCTCTTGTCATAATCTGCTGTAAAATTGCTCCCAAGGCATTTCATGTTGTTGCCAAAGGAACTTCACTGTAATTGTTATTCAGCACACTGATACTCAAGAAGCACGAAGGTTGGCTGCAAACAAAGACTGTAAGATGCAAACAGCAATGCAATGCACCATCAAAGTATCACAGTTTGGCCAAAATTTGCAATTGTTAGGATTTTGTGTGTTTGAATTCTACACTGATGAATATTACAAAAACCAGAGCATAAATTAGGTGTCTCCAGTGTACAGTAGGACCTCGACTGAACTCTTTTATCTATATTAAGACATGAGTATGACATGACCCTAGTTTTATAAAATATATACTACTCTCATGACTGGACTGCAATAAAAGTCCTTTACCTTTTTTAAATCCATCTTAAAGTTTGCTGAGCATGCATGCCATACAATGCAATGCTCAGGCACAAAGAGTCATCTACTGTTGGCTACAAAGCAGCTCAGTTGAGGATTACACATTTTGCTTAAATACACATTGACCTCAAGGGCATGGCTCTTCATATCTCCACATGGTAATCCAGAAGACAGTGTCTCACCTCAGAGTCCGTTTCTCTCCATAGGCAGTAAAGTTGGATTCACAAACGAGGAACAGATCAACGGCTTGGGAGAGCTCATGAAAGCGTACGTGCAGCAGGTCAAACTCGTGGTTAACATTGATGGCGTTGATCACCCTCCTCGGAGTCTCTCTTGGCGTCAGCCGCTCCTTGGTGGGCAGATTAGAGTGGTACACCATGGTGGGAACTCCACAGTAAGGTCCGTGCCATCCCGGCCGACACACACACTTGACTAGTCGCTTCCCGTTGCCCCTAGCCCTCGCCTTGGCCTTTGGAGGGATGGAGGGCTGCTGCTGGACCTCCAGAGGTTTCCGTTGCCCAACAGCCCCTGCCCGACCACCTTCCCCAGCTCCATTGGCTGCAGCTCCCCCTGATTTCCCAGAGTACTCCTTTGGGGTCGCCACCTCGGTCCCCTGCCTGAAACAGAGGGCTCCAGCTTTGGTTCGGACAAAGTAAGGTGTTTTGTCATCTTGAAGCTGGTGAGTGCGGGTGTGGAGGTCTCCCATGGATTCTATAGAGTCTAGTACTTGATCCTTGACCACCCGGTGCTCTTTTCCCACTAATGGGACCTCCGGGAGGTCTGGTCCAGCAGGTTGGGCTGGATGGCTGGGGTTCCGAGGTTTCAGGTGGTCAGGAGGTTCAGCTCTCTCCTGAAAAGGACGATGAAGAAGAGAAAAGAGGGCAAAGGCAACTTTCATTTAAAAGAAATACCCAACATCTGTACATCTCATTGTCATTAATTTAACAAATCGCACACAAAGAAACAGCTTGAAGTTTAGGTCGATAAGAAGTGCACACCTGAGAGATATTGATACAAAAGGAGGGATGTGGTGACAATTTTGAAACCTAATTACATCTGAATGAATATACATGATAAAACATAATATTATAATATAAAATGTAATAATGTAACAGAAGTTTACATGAAGCTTGCAAACAATTTGAAAGATGAGTGAATGATGATAGTACACAATGAATGACACACTTCAAGTTTCTGACTTATACCAGTTTTGCCCATTTTTAAAACTTAAGGAGATCTGAAGTTGGTGGTTTGTCAGGTCGTAACCCAACTACTTCTCTCTGTGGATTTTTTCGCTCAATAACAACGTCACAATACTTCTTCCTTTGCTCCAGAGGGACAAAACTAATAATTACTGCAGCCGCTAGAAGGCTTTGTCACATGAATGTAAACATATGCTTTTTTTGGACATTTGTTTAGACATCTGAAGCTATTGTTTATTGTGGGAGGACAGTCTCAGAGAAACATGTGTGCACAATTCTTGAAATGTATGAAGAACACAGGTTTATTTGAACAGCAAAGACAGTCAATAGCTAAAGGCCGTCAGGTCAGCTATTTAAAATACACTGGTTCTCAACATTGGAGCTTTGAGAAGCTGGTGAGGACATTTGTTATACTTTATCTTTGAAAGAGCCACAACTACATATGTGTTCACCTCACTGTGGAGCATTGACAGGTTACTAGGCAACCTTGTCAGTGACATTAAACAAACTAAAATGGGATTGAATGAAATGAGGGCAGTTAATGTTTACATAAAATCAATAATGCGTGAGGTAACATACAATTACCTCAAGAGGGTTAAGAAAATATCTCTACTCAAAGGGAACACCATTGTTAATTTCTATTCCTTACTTACATTATCTCCTTTAATTTGAAAATGTGTACTGTATGAAACTATATTGTTGTTGTGTTTATCAGCCTCACTCAGCCTCCTGTATTAGGTTAATGCTAATGCAATCCAAATGCTGCTTGTTCACATTTAAATTTTGAGGCTGATACCAACACGTAATGACATATCTGCTTCTTGTCATTTATCAGATGACACACAGTATAAACAGATAAGATATATCTGCAATAAGCTAATATTGGCCTTTTTATCATGACAGCGATCATTCATAAAAAACGCATCTACAAAACAAGACATCTGTCATTTTTTGCAGGCTGTGTGTCTTGGACCTGTAGTGTTAAATTGTACTTGTTGTTAAACCAGTAATGTCAGTCGTCGCCAAATCAGTTAGGACCAAAATCTTAGTCAACGCGGATATAACTGAAGTCGGTCTCAACAAACACTGAACATTTTGAGAAAGGTGGCAGGGTTGTTGTATTGCACTGTATTACACGGTACAGGTGTTTCTATTTTTCTGATCACTCTGAGTATATAGGGTGATAGTAAATGTTTAATCATCTTACCTCATTTGGAGCGTCTCCCCGCTGGTTCTCCTCTGGTTTCTCCCAAGGGTGAGGAGGCGCTGGCTCCTCCCTGAGCCTCATCTCTAGCCCTGCACTCCCAATGATTCCGGCACCACCAACCACAACACCCCCAATCCCCAAATCCATCCCTCCGCCCCCTCCTCCTCCTCCTCCCGCAGCACCCGCCACACCTCTAGCTTTGGTGTCCGATGGGCGGAGAACAGGTAGGGGAGGTGCCTCTTCAGGGGAGGCGGGGCTGAGCGGGGTCGCGGCCGCACCCTTCTCCCTCCAGAAGAAGCCGGTGACCATGATGAAGGACTTGATGTTGGGGTACGGGGCTGAGAGCTCACGCAGCAGGGAGACGTAGTGGAGGGCCTTGTAGTAGTGGAGGAAGGAGATGACACACAGGCCCACCGTGCACAGCAAGAACACCCTGTGCCGCCGCATTTTCATCCTGGAAAGAGAAGGAGGGAGGGGGCGGGTGGGGAAGGAGAGAAATGAAGAAACATGAGTCCGACTAATAACATCAAAAAACAATTTCCGTTTCCAAATAATCTCTTTATTCCTATCTGTACTATTTACCTCTGTGGGTGAAACACAATTAACTTAAGAGTAATTTCCTCAAGGGTTGTTAAAAAAAAGACACACAAAAAAAAAAATCAATCACCACCCTTTGGATTTGGTAAAAGCACAGTCCAACTAACAGAAGGAAGGTGATAGCCTCAAGCGCTAACCAATTAGATAAAAAATGTTCACTATTTCTCCACTCAGACTGATGTTTTCTCCCCTGGTTACAGGAAAGTAGCTAAACTGGGGTAAAAAACTTGTTGAAATGAAAAGCAGGCTGGAATTATGAAACTTTTAACTGATTTTTACATGCAAGGCCCCTCATGGCTAATTGTTCTTTAATGTGGACAACTGACTGAGCTTGATTTGATTGTGTATCATGAATGAGCCATGAGCCTGAATTTTTCAGCTTTACAGATGGATCTCTGTTGACAAACAGAGAAACAAGTAGAAGTGCTGATTTATTCACAATTTTGTTCCAAAACAAACTCTAATCTAAAACACTGAAAAATGAATTGTTATTATGTATGAGTTGTGTAGAGATATACAGAGAAAAGAAGAAACAGTGAAAAGAGTAAGAGTAAACTAAATGCTAGCATGCTTATGCTAAAGAGGTATAATGTTTACCACATGCACCATCTTAGTTAAGCGTAATAGCATGCAATGTCATTAGTTGTTTTGCAGGTATTGATGACCAAAGTATGTGACAAACAGAAACTCCTGATGATGGTGGTAGAGGCAGAGTTAAGGGATCACCAAAGTGATTACAATTCACCCTGAGGAGGACAGGAACGTCTGAACCCAATTTTGCTTAGATGACAATCTATCTGATAGTTGTTGAGGCATTTCATTGAAAACCTCTTACGTCAACCTCACAATGGTGCTAGAGGAGAAGTGAGGGAATAACTGAAGTCAGTAGGATTCACCCTCTTGGTACAATGATTGTCTGTACAATATTGAGTGGTAATTCAGTGGTAGACAACCACTTTGGTCCAGATTGAGATATTTCAGCCTGGACCAAAGTGGTGGTCTGACTATTCGATAGACCCACATTGCCATCCATAGAGCAATGCCGCTCACATGGCTAATGAATAACACAGTGTTCAATATCACAAGGTGACACTGATCAACCACAGATCATCCTAATTTAATCCTGTGCATTCACCTCACATTTCCTCTCTGTTACAGTAAAAAGGGATTGAAATAGAGCACAAAAGTGGACTCGAGGCATCTGAAAAGGAACGCCTGTCTTGACTTTTGAGTGGGATTTCCTTTCTCGCCAGGCACAGGCAGTACGGTCAAGGAACGGGGACACTCAGTGCTTACGCAGCAAGATTTATTCTGGTACTCTAATCCATCTTCAAAAAATGTCGGACATCTGAACACATTAAGCATACAATGTGCAGGGGAATAAAAAAAACAAAACACTAAGGTAAAGAAAAGTGCCAGTGACCTCCCAGCGATGCATTGCATGAATCTGAAGTAGCTTGTTCAGCACAGCCCCCCCGCCCTCGAGGGTCTCAACTACTGGATATGAAGAGAAAGGTGTAGAGAGAAGATGTGTGTAAAGAAGGGCAGGGGAAGAGAGATGTCTGGCTGAAGATGGGGGAGGAGAAAGAGGAGAGAGGAGGTGGTTGCGAGGAAGCATGGAGAGATGTGGTCCAGTGGAGGGAGGAGAGGAATGAATGAGGCATGAGCGGGAACCGAGAGGAGTGAACATGAAGGGAGCAGAGATGAAAAGAGAGAGAGAGGGGGAGAGTCCTCTGTGAGAATACAACATTTCACAAGAATGTGCAGTGTTAACAAGACAACCACAAGTTCAAAAAGGTTACCAGCTTAAAAAAATCAGATCTGGAACTGTGAACACTGATTTCAAGCAAAACTATCATTATCATACTGGTGTCAGTTCATACCTAATTTTTTATACTGATACCAAAAAGATTTGTAATTTTTGCTTCCTCACTTTGTGGAATAACATTTACAAAACAAACAAAAGTTCGCAAACATAGCACACAACTTTGGCTCAATAAAACACTATAAACTGACAAGGTTATGACTGAAAAGTAGCTATAATCAATATTTCAATATTGACAATGGATCTCATTTCAACTGGTATGTAGAAGGGGTTGCTTGTAGTGACAAACACAATGATCGTCTAACTCTGCAGTTTCCCACAGTTCTGCTTCACTGTTTCGGTTTACTCTCACCGCTTGCATAGCAAAATTTACCGCTACAGTAGAGGTGTCAAAGCTCTAAAAAACCCCCACTGTATACTACGTGCCGAAAACACCAAGCAGCATACAGGTGAATAGCAGGTGAGCATAGTGGAGCATTTAGCAGCTAAAGAACCAGATATTTCTCTCAGGTGGGGGAGGGTCCGAAAACAGAGCTAAAGGTGGCTAGAAACTCAAAATGAATGCTAATGTTGCTACTTATCTGCTGTATGAGTAACTGTCAGCTGAAATGGTTACAGTAATGTCAGCTTGTTTCTGCTGTCCCCAAGTTCACATCAGGAAATATGTGATCTTAGAGAAAGTGAACAAGACCTGACAAAGAATTATAGGCTAATTTTCATGTAATTCTCTCTCACGCACTCAGAGCTAACTAATAAGCTAACTAATAGCTTGTAATTGCAGAAGTTTATGAACAACAACAATCCGCACCTGGACCTCAATATGAACTAAAAGCGAATCACTTGTTCCTTGACCTATATGATAGGAGGTTGTTGAGACATCAACACAGACAAACCAGAAATTGATTGACAGAGGTGAGGTAATAATTCATAGCTGACAAATCTTATCAAATGGAGATTTAATACAAATGTCGCCAGAAGTGATGGACCTTTACATGAAAGGTTTGGGAAGTTTAGGTTAAAATTCATCTTTAAAACACATTACTCCATCAACCAAAGAGGTTGCCACTTTTTTATTTTTTTATTTTTACCTACACCGTATTTTTTGGGGAAAAAAAAAAAAAGACATAAGCATCCCTAAAGGAGATAGTGATGCTATTTTCAATTTGTGGGAAGAATTCCCATGCTTCCTTTGTTTTCAGTCAGACAGAAATGAACAACCGTATACTGATAGAGATATGTGTTGTTGTATAACTGCTGCATCTCCTAACGGAAAGAGTATATTGCCTTTTTAAAGTATTCATTAAACATAGTCAATTCCTCTGTTGCTAGGAACACAATCATACATTAAAGGGAAGAAAGGAGAAATTGAAGGATTTAGAGGAGGTGGTGTTAACAGGAGGGAGGGAAGAAGTCAAAGGAAATGAGAAGAGGTGGAAGCTGGTGGTGTTTGGTGTATTAGTGAAGCACAGCGCCACCTCATCTCGCACTGCCACATCCTCTCTTCAAGTCTCTCAATTCCCCACTATTATCTGTCATCTCCAATTCCCCTTCACTCGCTCCCTTATTCACTCCACTCTCCTCTGTCTCCCACACAGCTTGCCATAAAAGGACAAAGAGGAAGTGAGGGGTGAATAAAAGACTCATCTCTTTTTACCCCCTCCCCTAATATGCAGAGAAATCACAAGAAACAGTGACAGTGACGCAATGATACTCATGCCTGTTCACAGACACTAAATATTTTCTTACAAGTGGTGGGAAACAGCAATGTTCAATGTTCATTTGCGCACCTAACTATTGTTTTAAGACAGACTTGAACCCATCTTTTAAAGAAATTGTTCTATTTATAGCTTACTTGCTGATAGTTGGATGAGAAGATTGACATCACTCTTATGTCTGTATGCTAAATGTGAATCAAGAGCCTGGATACACTTAGCTTAGCTTAGCAAAAAGACTGGAGGCAAGTGGAAACAGTTAGCTCTATCTAATAAAGATATTTTTAGATTTTGGTTTTTGTATGGATAACACAAACAAGACATACTGTGTTAATTTGTGAGCTTTAGGGGTGCTGGTAGGTGGCATTTTTTTTTACCTGTGGACAAAACCAGGCTGGGGAGAGCAGCAGGTGAGCTAACTGTCAATCACAGCTGTCAATCAACACCCACAAGGCAGACATCAACGCTACAAGTCAAATCTTATTAACGGAGCAAAAATTCTCAAAATGACCACCAGTACACTTATTAGAGGGCCCAAATTTAGTGATTAAGACCATAATGACCATAATGGGTATTTCTAGAGAGAGGTTGATGCTTTTTGAATGGGAGTCAGTTGGAGCCAGGGATTTCTTGGAGCCAGCTGGCCATTGGTGACATTACACTTTGACCTACTTCCACATTGGCTTCAGGCTCAAGTTATCTCTAGTTGTCGCTTGGTATTTACTGAAATGTCATACTAGTCCTTTAAGGAAATAAAACACAGTGTATCTTGCTCTCCAGTTCATTGTAAATGTAGCAACAGAACTGTGTTGTCTTTTATGTCTAAATCTCTAGCACCCCGGGAAAGGGTTAACTTGCATCACAATAATGTTATTTCAATGAAGAAAACTTTCAGTTTGGCTTGTTGCTAATACTTTAGTATTGTTGATAGTAGATACAGGGTAGCATCTGAACATCCACCTTTTTTTGGAATTTCCACCCATTTGGCATACACAAGTGGAAAGGTTATAACAGAGGAACTAAAAGGCCAAAATGTATGTATTAGGTTTAATTTGAAAAGTAATAGTTTGTAGTTTGGCTCAAAAAAGTGTTTTGGTTCTTGTTTATAATGAGTCATATTTAAATAACAATGCTTAAAATAAGCAGAAGTTACCAATATCGGTCACTTGTATTAATGGAGTTATCACTACAATTAAATTTCATCCTCAAAAAAAGTTTTGGCCATTTGGCATAACCTTTTTATAACGTTGTGATCTTGGTGATGTTAATACATCCAGCAAAAACATTAGCTTTTATTTCAGCCTGTCCCCACAAGAAAAACGACAGTATAGGTCTAAAATTAAGGCCAACAAAAACGACCTATAGTTATGTTATGCAATCATTGAGTGAACTGGGGTTATTGATGATTGTAGAGGCGTAGTAAACATTTGCCTTCTGCTCATGTGTCTGAACTATTTTGTTTTACTGGCAGCTCAAAAGAAATACTCAGTAACTAAGGTGGGTAGCCATTAAAAGCTGGTCTTGGACTATACTTAATAGCTACATATTTTTATACTTTGTTATGCAAGTGGTTTTCCAATGGGGGTGTGGAAGCACTAGGGCTTCACTGATCTGACATTTAGTGAAAGGTTACTTGGTGTAAAGCAGTACCTTCAACAGCTTAAGGACTCTTTCATGGTGAAAAACACCTTTTTTTCTTTTTTTCCTGCCAGGGAATCTTGCACAGCGGACAGTTTATCCAACCTGAATTGAAGTTGATCATTGTAAATATTATTCAGAACTGATACAAAGGATCATTAGAGAGTCCAACTGTCTTTTCTTTAAACGTACTGTATGTTGTCTGACTGAGAAAATGTCAATGTAAAATAATTTTGGCACTTTTATTTTTATTTTGTTGGCAACAAAGGCTGATTAATGTGCAATGTCTTATCTGTTAATGCACTTGACTCATTATGTTACAAACACTGCAAGCAATTTCATGGAGAACATTTTAATAAAAAGTTGCTGTGTATAAAATGTCTGTTATGTGATGTGTACTATCCCTAAATTAGACAGTTTTGTTGACAAAAAAAGTAAATTATTAATACTGCACAAATTAAGAACCGGTGCTGTGAAAGGAAGTTTGAATAATATGCAATGTTACCCAAATGATGCAAAAAATAGAAATTAGGTCCAGCCAGTTAAAAGCTTTGAAACACAACAACAAGTATTTTTTTTAAAGTAATTTGTGGTAAATGCAATGGTAGTCTGAATAAAATTTACTGGTGAAGAATGAGTAAAATTTACTTATGGAAACAGAAATTTTGCTAGTAAACTTTACAAGTATTTCTTGGTTAAACTTAATGCTTATTGGTATGTAGACTTTGCTGAGAATACCTTCTGTTAAATTTACTAGGAACTTCTGTGTGGAAATCTTTGCCAAGGTTTTTCTACGTAAATCTTACTCCACAATTTTTTTTTCAGTGTAAAATACTAACAACTAACTACCTTAAAAAATACATAAAAGGTTAGTATTTTTGACAAACCTTTTCATTTACTGCTGAAAAGGTTTTGAATATAAGAGAGGAATCACAGAAAGGGCAATAACTTATCCCCATAAGTTACTACAAAATTTACTTAAAAAACGACTAAGCCCATCACCATTTTATACAGCCCATCACCATCCATATTCAAAAGCACTTACAAACAGAGTATCTGCAGGCATCGTGTGGGTTTTTTCTGTTGATTCAGGGATGCCCAGGTACCTCTAAGCCAAGACATCACTGTAGAAATTATTCCAATGTGCTCATGTCACCAGTCGTTGTAAGTGTATTGCTGCAAACCTCCTCTCCCCTGCGATGCTGCCTGTCAGATAATGCACAGGGTGGAGTTGTCAAAGTCACAAATAGCTGACAATGTCGGCATACCTGTTGCTCAGACAAATTAAAATGGGTGGAGCAAAATATTGTTGACAGTAACTTTTGTTTGCTCTGGTTTTCATAGGCTGACATATGACAAAGATTATATGCAAATGTCAATTTGATGCAAGAGTGATTTGTTGAAGCACCTTCCTGGTTTCCACAGTGTTGTCACACCTGTACTGTACTGTATATATTGACCTCCTGTCACTAGTTTATTTCCAGGCCTTATGAAATGCACTCACTCAATTTGCAAATCTGAACCAACCAATCTGAACCTCAAGCAATATCATTCATAAATGTTATAACTATCCTTCAGTTTCCACTGTACTTACATCTTATAACACAGGTAACATGCAATGTTAATACTGTAGAGCGACACTGACAGAAAAAGACGACAACAATTATTAACCTATTTCTACAAAGAGAAAAAATAAATAAAACAAAATAAAAAGGGTGGTACTTTTCCACTGGTGCCCATGTTTCAGTGTATTCTCTCTTATTATTTTGCGGTCTTAAAGCTTCCTTTTCTGACTTAATCATTTCTATTGCTTCAGTGATACATTCACTCCCGGTTGTACAGTATGTTTCCTGTAATACAAATGAGCTCAAGCTGATAATCATCAGAGTATGTCAGACTTTAGAAACCTCCTTCAGAGGCACAGGAAACACTATAGAGCTGGTTTAACCGGCTGAGTAGCACCTGCACTGAAATGTTTTCAGTCCTAGTAGGACTCCCAGTAGGACTGAGTATGCCTCACTGGGAGGGTGCAGGTCTAGATCGGTCCCTGTCACAGGTGGTGTTTTGCATGGATCAGTTCTCGGCCTCCTCCTGTTTACCCTCTATGTAGCCCCCTTTGGACACGTCAACAGCAGACATAGGATGTCTTTTCATTGCTATGATGATGATACCCAGCTGTACATCAAAACTCACCAAACCCCTCTGCAGCCATGTCATACCTCAGCCAGATTCAGTCATCCCTTATACCTCATCTCACCTTTGACAGCCAAGATATCCCCATTTCCTTCTCAGTCACTAGGTTTGACCCTCAGCTGACTTTTGATGACCACATAAAATATCCAGTGTTTCCCCTATAATAGTACAGGCCTCCAGGGCCCCCAGGCCAAGGAGAACCCCCACCAGGCCAAAAAAATATTTCTTTTACTGCCAAAAATAACGCCAAATACCCATTAATTCCGCAATCAATAGCTTTTGGGAGTCTGTGCAGCGCTGTACAGAAACGTGAGTTAACCTCTGTACCGTTGCCTGGGAAACTCCTGGTAGCGTAGCTTCTTCAAGGAATGGGGAAGTGCGTAATGTGTGTGTATAGCGAGTGAGTGGTTGAGTGAGTGAGCGGGTGGAATGCCAGCAGAGCAGAGGAAAAGGTTAGCAGTAAGTTGGTCAACCTGACAGTAAATGTACAGTACAGACTACAGCGTTTCAGTTAATAAATGCTGCAGCTTCTCAAGACCAAGAAAAGTCACATCTGTTGTTTCCCCAACTGCTGGAAAAGTGAAGGGGGTTAGCTCCAAAGGGTTAGCCTAACCTGATGATGCTAAACAGAGAAATGGAGTAAAGTATGGCTGCTGAGCTCCCCCCGCCCCGCCAGGACAAAACAGTCAACGTAGTGGAAACACTGATATCTATGCAAAACCTCTTAGCGCCATCACAAAAACATCTCTAAACTCTGCCTCTCTCTCACCCAGTCAGATGGAGAGAAACTTGCCCATGCCTTTATCAACTCAAGACTGGACTACTGCAATAATGTGCTCTTCACAGGGAACCCCTGGCAGGAACACCCAGAAGCTCCAGCACATTCAGAACCAGCGCTGCCAGGATCCTGATGAGAGTGTGAAAACACAAACATACAACACCAATTCTGTTTTTATTGCACTGGCTCCCTGTCTCCTTCAGGACTGACTACAAAGCTCTGCTAAAACTTGGATTTTTTTTTCTCCTGTGTTGTAATTGTTTTAACATTGACTTCTTTGTTGAATGATCTACTGCAACAACAAAGCATCAAACCCCAATATAACACATTCCTTCATGTTATTACTCCTGTGTAGAGCTGCGGTTATTTTTATTATTGAGTAATCTGATAGTTTTCTTGATTAATCCGTTGGTCCATAAAATAGTAGAAAATAGTAAAAAAATGAATAAATAAATAAAAATCACAATTTCCCTGAGCCTAAGATAACATATTCATATTGCAAACCCAAAGATATTGAGTTCAATATCATAGAAAACTAAGAAAATCTTCCTGATTCATTTCCAGGCAATAAACTAATCAATCAATCACCCAATCATTTCAGCTCTACTCCTACATGTATTGTTTTTAATTTCTTATATAGTTTAACTTCTATGTTTTGCATGTCTTATCATGATTTCAGTTTATTTCTTTGTGTCATAGTTCTATATGTAGTTTTACAGAGCTTTATCTATAACTGTGGTTTTGACAGGTACTAAACTATCATTACACACTATTATCACACTTGGACACTTGGACAGAATTGAGCACACACACACACACACACACACACACACACACACACACACACACACACACACACTGAAGCTATGGCCTCATCATAACACCTTTTTCTTTCGTAATCTTTGTTTTTAATCTAAATTTACATTCCTGTCCGTGGTTAAAAAAGCACTTTTGGACAAACCTATCTAGTGAAAGCACTTTAAAATCCTGCCAACCAATGGGCAACACCCAGCAGCTATCTCTACGTTGATAAGCCAGCCAATCAAAACTGGGCATGTGTTCAGGACTGGAATGCACTGAATTGAGGGAAGAGGGTATTTTCAGAAAACTGCTTTTTGTGTTATTAATTCCGGCTGGGTTGAGTTCCTGTGTTTATACAACTGAAAGCTCTTATTTGTGATATCAGAGGAGGCAGGGAGTGGAGAAATGGCTGATCTTCTCCTACAACACTGTTAGTTTATCTTGTCAAACAGGTCTTACTTGTAGATTTCACACCTAAACCTTACCTACCTTATCTCCAAAACAAAACTCATTTTGCTCTCAGCTCTGCCTCTGTGGGAATTTTTTTGAAAACTTGTGGGAGTGCACTTGTACCCCTGGAGAGTTTAGAAAAGCCCCAACCACACAGCCCAAACATTTGGTTTGGAGAGGCGGATGCCGATTCAAGTGATAAACAATCACAGAGAGAAAGAGAAAGAGAGTACGTGCCGAGAGGAGGAGTTCTCCCAGTTAACTGCTCCTAATTTCATCAGTCTGGCTGTGTGGGTGTGTGTGTGTGTGTGTTGTGTGTTGTGTGTTGTGTGTTGTGTGTGTGTGTGTGTGTGTGCACTGCTACAGCTGACCTGTTGAACCAGTTTCACATTGAACTTTGTCTGTCTTAGATTTTGGGGCTGGCGGGCAGAGGCGGGGGTGGGGGCGGAGGGGGGGATCTGTCTGTTGTCATGGCTGCAGTGGGAGGAGGTGGGAGGTGCATTAGGAGGTGCTGAACAAATGAACAAGAGGGGAAACTGCATTGTTATTTATAATTTTCAGCTTGTATTCTCAATAAACAACATATCTGTGAATTTATCTTTATTTAAAATTGTAAAGCAAACTCTCAGTAGTCGCTTTATTCTGGATTTCTTTTTTCTTTTTTTTACTTTCTTAAGAGGAAATCTGGTGTAGGGCAGGGTGATATGGCAAAAAATATGATCACAATAATTTTTTCCATATTGATCAATATCAATATTTATCATGATATATATACATTTGATAATGCTGCCATTATATCCTGATAATGACTGAAGCAACCAGAGGGTTCATTAGTTAAACTTTACAGTAGTTTATTAACATTAAAAAATAGAATAACATAATGTAAACATTTAACTGTGCAAACATGCTTCATCTGCCGTAACAAAACAATACAAGTTAGCTTGCCTTGTAACTTATTGAAATAATGTAAATAAAACTAAAATCTGTGATTACTATCACGTCAGATTCCTTTGGCAGACATCTCAAATGTTTGCAGAGATACAACCATGACAAATAAAGTAAACAAGTGGATCACAAAGACCCTGGCACATTCATACACTCAACTGTAAGATACAATAGTAGTAGTAGTTTTAAATTTCTCAAATGTTTTAGAGGTAGAAATCTGAATAAAAAGTGCAAAATTGTAATCCAGTCATTATGCTACATCTTTTATATATATATACAGTATATATTCTGCTGTAACCTCTTCATTTATCTTACTGACTACATTATTTTCTGTGCTTAGTTCACATATCATTAGAGTCACTAGTTTTCTTTATGAAACAACACTAGTGTTGGTGGCTAACTAGCATTTCATTGCTACTCTGTTTACTAGCTTTGAGCTTAGCCTAGCTTAGCAGTTAGCTTTTGGCATTCACAGTCAAAGCAGCCTCGTTAAAACGATGGCATGTGATGACTGTTGCAGACTCTACTAGAGAAACCTGTCTGTGAATTAGAGCAGCATTTTTCCGCTTACGTTACTTCAGACGTGACGAGCACAGAGAGTCATAGCCCTACTAATCATAGCACTAGCGTAGCCTCGTCAGCTGCAGTAGGAAACGGGCGTGTACTTTGACGTGCAGGCCAAAAACTGCAGACTGACTGGCTGTTGTCACATTTATTTCTGCTGTGTGACAGGCTGTTAGATCAAGTAAAAATGTCCAAAGTTTATCATGGTTATCGACATACATTTTACTGCAACCCTGTATCGAGATCGTTTTATCAACCAGCCCTAATCTGGTGCATAATCATTTGCATTTTACTTCACGTTTCACTCTTCACTTTACAAAACCAAAAGCATGTTTTGAGCCGTCAATGTCAAAAGAGGATCTCATTTCCTGTAAATTACCATGATCAGTCTCCTCTTGAAACAGGAAATGTTTTGGGACGTGAGTGCATAAAATCAGGGTGATAATAGGTTAGGACCAAACAGCTCTTTTTAAAAAAAAATATGGGTATTTTCAGTTAAAATTTGTAAAAAACAGACAATGAGCTTTACGTACAGTCAACACAACAACTTAACATTTTCTCAAGGACGCTTCCCCTGTACACGCATATGAAAAAGCGTTTGTTTATTTTTTCCATTCATCAAAATAAGCCAAACTTTTCATGAGAATTGGCATTTAATGTTGTCTTAAAACAGTGTTACAAAACCTTTATCCAAATAAAATGAAGTATAAAATTGTCATTGTCAAAGTCATTCAATATCCGATCGAAGAATAAATCAACATTTAATGTCAACTTTAGGTTCTGAATAGTTTTCAATACTTGGGTATTAAATGTCTAAAATGTGTCAGTACAGGAATATTCAACCCTGCACTACAGTTATGCAACCGGAATATGTGCATATGTGTAAACCTTTACGCACACACAGGGTGACAGGCTTCAACACATACACAACCTCACACTTGGTGGTTTGTAGCTTTAAAAATTTTTGCCTCATCAGCAAAACAGCTTCATAGGTGGAATGATAAATGATGCACTGCCTCTCCAAAGTGCTTAAAGGCCTTTGTTTTATAAGGACTCAGGGCAGTAAAGCTCTGCTCAGTGTGTGTTTGTGTGTGTGTGTGTGTGGATGCTCTATGAGAAGAGAGCCGCCACATCTAAATCCCCTTTTCTTCTTTTTCAGCACAAAGTAAACTCACAAACATCTTTCCACATGGGAGAGGCTTTGGTATCGTCTCATCTGAACTACAAAGTGTCTTTTGGCTCATTCGGTACCACCCACAGTCTCTGACCAGTCTGTTGACCTCACCTAACAAGCACCCAGGGGGGATATCGAAACAAAACAAAGCACCTTGGGTGCAGCAGTTAGTGAGACCAACTTCCAACCAGACGCTCACAAGCTCTGCCCAATCAGAGTGTCCTTATTTAAGGCCGTGAACTCCTCTCCGGCAGACAAAAGAAATAAACTCTTAATTGCGCCGTGTGCAAAAAGACGACTGACCTTATCAAACTTCAAATGAGTCACAAACTTGAGTCACCATACTTTAACTGCTATAACCAGGCCACCTATTGTTCATGCTAACAAATCATGTTAACTAATTCTAAAATACAGGACAGCGTGGGGATTCCCCATCTACTGTATATTTTAAGCAAAAATCCATTGTCTTACTGTCAAAAAAGAGAATAGAGAAGTATCAGTATCGGGCATGGGTTGACTTGGACACAAAAGGGCCGTAAACATTCACAACCACAGCTCGTAATCTCATATCCCTTTACATGCTGAAGGTCAGAAACAGAATAGCACGGTCTGTAATGGAAAACCGACAGTATATAAAGGTGTCGGGTTGAAGCAGATGGGGCCACGGTTTAACACATGGAGTCCATCTCCTCCACCTGATCCTCAGGACAAAACACAGATGAAATCCATTAAAAAAAAATGTTGAAAAGTAAAAGTGTCCATTTTGGAAGCATCTACTTTTGAGAAATACTTTTGTTTGTCACTGAAGCACCAGTGATCCTCAGCTTTGTAACCAGACCATTAGCGAGAACTGAAAAGACTGAAAAAAAGTCAGTTTTCCAAACACATGGAGGCAATTGACTGGAAATAAATCAATGGTATTTTATCAAAAAAACAAAATAAACTGTGCCGATTTGATTTCCTTTCCTTTTTTTTGTCTTATCCCTTTCTTCATCTCATTGTGAAGTTATTATATTTGGATTTTTGACTATTGGTCAGTCAAAATGCATTTGCAGCCATCATGGTGGACTCTAGGACCCTGTGTTGGGCATGTTAAATTACTTAAATAAAGAAATAATGGAATAAACCAACCTAAATACTCCTAATTTTCTGATGTAAATTAACTAAATTAAACCTAAAATCCCATTAACACGCAACTCCTAATCTGATAAACAAGCACTGGCATGAAATTGAAACTTACCGAATATGAAAAAAACATACTTTTTTATCTAAAATCTTGAACATAAGGCGACAACTTCTTCTCAAGATGGATGTGTTTCAGAATGAAATGCTTCAGCCATAAAGTTTTATGAGCCTGATCCTTCCACTGCCAGAGTATAAAAGTAAATCTCTCACCATGCATCACTGACCGCAGTTTCCCCTCTTGTTACTGATTTTAATGCCTGCCCAGCTCCCTTTCTTATGCTGTAGGTGGTTCCTCCTTTAGCGTGTTTCAACAAACAGACTGTGAGAAGATGACTCTTCACCAAGGCAGTCACCAACACCTCACCAGCCTTTTCTGACTGAATTTCCTGCTCTCCCTCATTTAAAAATCCCCATTCCTTCCCCAAACGTGTCAAATGCAAATGCGGCCACATACTTTGCCAAGCCTTTGACGAAACTCATCTTAAGTTTCCATTCATGCTGTGTGTGTCACTCTACAGTCATATCTACATCTAGCAACAAAAGCCTCCACTGTACACTTGCTGGCTTTTCTGCTTATTCTTGTCCCTTTAGAATGCATGACTGTAAAAAAAAAGTCATATTTTCCTGTCACTGAACCACCTTTTTCCTCTTCTGCCCTTCCATTAAAAGTTAAGCTAAAGTTAGCAGCACAAGCTAACAAACAGCCACAATGGGTGTGTTTCCAGAGCGTGAAAAGCAACACCTCCCACTCCTTATTTGGAAGACTACAAACTGAAAAGTTGGCGTCCACCATAAGCTGCGACTCTGGGGTTCAAACCAGCTCCAAACCAATGGGTGACGTCACACCTAGCTACGTCCATCTTATACCAAAAACTACATTTTAGTGCTTGGTGTATGAGTTTTGGAGTTTTTAAGAATATTTTCAATTGAAGCTGTGACCAGCATGTGTGTATTAATCACCGCATCAAAACATGGCGGCCCATTCATGCCAATGAAAGCTAGAGCATGTGGTCAACATCGTTGTCTTGCTTCAATACCCATAATGCCAGTGCATTAATGTCTGGTCTCCACTGGTCCAACTGCCATACTTGATTGGTGGCTTTTAAGTTATATTGGGCCTACAGTATCAGTTCAAGTTGTGATGAGTTTTTTTGCAATGTATTTGACATTTTGAGCTGTTATTTTTGCCTTTCTGGTTTATATTTCCAGACTTGGTAGTTCCTTCTTTTGCCTTGTCGCTGTGGTACTCGAAATACAGTCAGAATAAATAGATTCTGAGTGGACTTCTCCCATTTCACCAGTAACAGTATCATAAGCAGCAGTTCTCTCCCTTGTTTCCTTCCAGCTGCGCTATCAAAGAATGGCTCTTCCTTTCTTGTCCATCTCTAACAGTAGCACATCAGAGAGCAGAACTTCTTCTCTCATCTCTTTTGCAGCAGAATCAGAAAATTCAGCTCTTCTTCTCCGAGCTTACGGTCACTGGTTCGGTGAGTCAGATGTCAGGAGAAAGCCAGCGTGCTAAGTGAGTTTCAATAATGCAGGAACGTTGAGGGCCTCCGAAAGTGTATGTGTGAGTGTGAAACGGTGTGTATTTTGAGATAGAACCAGGGTTTAGGTGTACATGAATATTGGGAAGTGAAAGGCTGGAACCGCAGTGAGAATGTGCGCTGACTCTGAGAGACTTGGTGCGTGCAAGGAATATTGTTTGGGTGTAGTAGGCATGATTCGGTGTGTCTGTATGTGTGTGTGTGTGTGTGTGTGTGTGTGTGTGTAGATTGAGGTGGGAGGATGGGAAAAGCCGGCAGAGTGCCTCCATTCCTCCGACCTCATCTATAATTCAGCTCGGTAGCGGTCCGTGAGGTCTCCCTCTCGTTCCCCCCGTTTGCTCTCTGCACTGAAGGTGGAGACAAGTGTTGCACGGTACATTTCACGGTCTCTCCCCATCTATCCATCCCCATCTACCGCTACCTCTCCAGAGGCGGAGCAGCTGTGAACAGCAGCTCAGTGAACTCTAGTGAATGAAGAAGTTTTGAATGTATAGAACAAATGGATGATATAAGACTTGGCCTGACTTTGACTACCTTTGAAACCAGGTTAAAAACATATGTTCTCTGACCCTTATGAGGTTCTACTGTGAAGTTAACTACCTGCTACTTATTTGTTTTAATGTCCTATGTTGTATTTTCATTTTAATATTGCATATGAAATCTGTTACGTAACTTGCCTTGACGACTATGGTTTGATTCTTTGGTCAAAAATCATTGCATAGGTTTGTAATGAAAGCAAATAAAGCACATTACCACTTTGCTCTGGCATCATTGAAAATGATAATGTCTGGCCCACAGGGGGTGCCACAATTACAGGCCAATACAGTTGGATTTTTTGATATTGCCTCGTCCACAGGGACCTGTAACTATTACCTTTACACTGTTTTGTTTTTTGTTTTTTAAATTCCAATTAGTTGTAATCAGGATAAAGCAACAAAACTCTCCTTGTAGTTAATATGAATATATACACTCAGAATAAGAAATGTGTTAAAAGGATACTTCAGGGGTTTAGTATTGCACTTCCATAAAGTTGGAGTCAAATCGATCAATAGCAAAGCAAGAGATATCCTGAATCTTAGACCTTTATATGGATGAAGCTCCAAAAACCCTGGATCCTACACTTCCCATAATGCAACTCTATCATCTTTTGTTAAGTTGCTGCTTGATAAAAGCCCATATCTTGAAAGCACATTGTCCCTAATTTATAATGTATGCTTTCTGTTAAAAGCTTGTAGCCCCCCCCATCCCAAATTACTGAAGTGGTGTCACTCGAGTAATTTTACAGGTTTGACACAGTTCCTCCAGAGTTACAGAAGATATTATACAACTGTTTTCACAGGATGAGTATTAGCCATGACTGGTGAAGTGACTTTGACATGTAAAATTTGTGGACTTTACCTTTATCAGCAACAATCTCCACCTATTTGGACAATATTGTGAGTCCCTTTATCGGCAATGGCCTCCACCTATTTAGACAATATTGTGACTACATCAAACACAGTCTTATCTTTAATAGTAGTAATAATAGAAGCAGCAGCGACTGTGCTAATGGGTTGAATTGTAGCTTTAGCAGAACACATATTTCAACGGTTATAATTTTGCATCTGTGTTTTGGTTTTATGCACTTGTATATTTTTGTTGTGTGTAACTGTGAAAGCTGCACAGTCATTGTACCTCGGGGACAATAAAGCCTCGCTCAACTGAACGCTCTCTTTTCCTCTATCGCAGCTGATTCAGCCATTCTCTCCCTATTCATTTTCTTCCTTCCTTCCTTTCAATTCCAACTTTCTCTCGTTCCAACACCAGCGGTTCACAGAGGAAACGAAGACGTGTTCAGATCCTGAGCTTCCTGACACCATTTTCTCTGTTATTAGTTTTTTGCTCCGCAGTGTGTCGGAGGTGGCTTTTTAATGGCGCACGGCCCTCTCTTCCCTTCCATCACTCCGCTTCCACTTAAATGTCACACGTTCCTGAAGATTGCTATGATTTCCCTTCTGCTGAACCCTTCGTGCGCTGTTCAAAAAAGCTGTCGAGTGTGATTGCTATGATTTATTATTAAGCTTTCTATTTTAGTGGCAGTGAGAGCAGTTACTGGGGTGGTACTTCAGGCAGAGGAGATGTTTTGTCGTCCAGGTGATGGTGTTACTGGTTTGAGTGTACGGGTCCATTTGGTGCATTTTTAAAGATCCCTTGATCTTGAGCTTGACAGTTCCTTCTTGATCTGACAAAACAATTTCCACTCAAGGTCCACTTAACTTCCTGAAGCTCAACTTTAAGTCAGCTTTGATGAGTGCTCAGAATCATGCTAAGTTTGAACATCTGCAGTTCCATGACAACCAAGTCAAAGACTGTGATATAGGGGAAATCTGGAAAGCAGACCTTGAGCTGAGGTCATTTTGTCAACTGCTTCACTCTAAAATTTCATTCTGCCACATAAAATCAATATCGCACAAATACAAAAAGGATCACAGACTAACCAATGTGAGAAAACTGTGTGTGATGATGTCTGACTGGTTTGTAGAGAAGTAGAGCATTTTGTTCAGTCCTAATTCATATGGTACTCGTAGATATAGAAACAGGCAGGTTTACTGCTCTCCCTGAAGAGAAGAGACTGTTCGTTGCGTCATATAGGTGAGACTGAAGAGGAAGTCCACTTTATGTTTTATCGTTGATGATTTAAGGGCGCCATATATTTAAATATCCATAGTTTCTGATGACTGACTCTAAAAAGACTGAGCTGTGTTACAGGAAGGGAACCTTTTGTGTGGCTGATTTTATTTGTAGAGCTTGGTAGAGAAGACAGAGTTCTTTGTTTGTCATGTAATGCGAGATGTTTTATTCTAGTCTACGTTTGACATGGTGTCACCGCTGCAACTGTATTTTGATGTCTTTTAAGTCCATATGTGCTGCGCACTTTTATGTGGATGACACAATGACTAACAAAGTAAGTAAGTAAAGGAGTCAATCATAAGACCTGCAAATCATTCTCACAATTCAAAAGTGAACAATTTGAATTTTTTTTTGACCATATAAATGACAAGTTTATTTACACCTGTACAGTAAACTGAAAAGTTCAACCTCACTTACGCTGTATATGTTTTTAACCTGCTCATAATTGAAAATTTTGATGTAAACAAACCTTTAACAGCCTTAACTTTGAATGCTTTAATAAACTTTCTCTTTAACTGAGAAAACTCCATTCGCTGCTCTGGAAAACTCTAGTTTAAACCCTTTGTGTTTGGATTATTTTGTCAAACTACTAATTCCAGAGTCAAGAATGAATTTTCATCCTCTAACTTTTAACTGTATGTATGTAGACAATCTAAATCTGAGTCTTATCTAGTCTAGTCAGATCAGGCTTCATACGTGTGCTCTGAATCTGAAATACAGTGTAACACTAAATAACACTTCCCATAATTGACAGTCTTATCAGCCATGATGTTACATAAGATATGTTACATATTTGATGAAGTCGGTCATGATTGAAAAGCCGAGCAATGAAGTCTTATTTTTCAGGGATAAAGAACGTCAGCAAAAGGCCTCATGAGTCCAGATTTTTTGTGATAAAGACTGAATTGCGCTGTGCAGTGAAATTCCTCCCTGATTGCCGACCTTCATCATCCATGTTCCACTGGAGGAATCTTTTTCCCGATCTGGGTTCCCTCCCCTTAAAGCCTCCAGAATATTCTTTGTCCTGAAAAGTCAATTAAAACTCCCCGTAGCTCGCTGATCTCGGCCAGTTCAAGCCTTCTTGACTGAAAACCAAATTAAAAAGGTAAGCCAATATTACATCTGTGGCCTACGGGAAAACTTCCCTCCACTAGAACGGCTTAAAGTGATCTTTCCAATTTCCTACAATCTCCCCACGCCGTGCATCACTGTGCAGCTCTGATAATGAACACGGCTCTCTTAAAAAGCAATTTTATACCGCGGTGATTCACTCCTTTAGTCATCCGCTGCATCCATCCTCCCGTTTTTTGCCACGCCCACTCACTACTCTATCACAAGCTAAGAGGCTACTCGTCCGCTACCGTTAGCTCGTTACCACGCCGCATCGTGATTGCACGGCGGACCGCGGCGATGAGCGTTTGCATAACATCGGTAGTGATGACAGGGCTCGGCGGATCATCTCGACTGTAAACAAAGATGCTCTCCTCTTTGCAATCCCTTCCCCAGGTGTGTCATTATTTTCAAGACAGGATGAAAATACCAATTCTGTTTTTTCTATTCCTCTCCCACCTTCCTGTCCTCCCTCTCTTCCTCCCGGATGCCTGCTGAAGTGAGAATTGTTTGCTGCGAGGACTACTGCTTCTATTTGTGCCTGAAGTATTGAAGTCATTAGTTTTGTTTGTGTGTGTGTGTGTGTGTGTGTGTGTGTGTGTGTGAGAGAGAGAGAGAGAGGGAGAGGGAGAGTATGAGAGAGAGTTAGCAGGGGTGACAATGGTCTCTCCAGTGGATCTGTGTGGGTATGAGCTCTACCTACTGAAACTACAGGCCCCACTGTGTTTATCTATGAGGGGGGAAAAAAATGAAATGGCAGCAGACCCGAGTGGGTTTACCCGTGATTTTCTGTGCGTGTTTGTTTACCCATCCCCAGTACGAGCCAGCCTTTGTGGAAAAGGGGGAACCTGCTTGTACTTGCCTCATCCTTTCATCCTGTTTTTTCGCTGCCCTCTTCAATCCGTAGCCGTTCTGTCAAGTTGAAAGCTGTCACGACATCAGACAACCGGTCAAATCGGTGAGGTTCACACTCCAATCAACATAGCTTACTTATAAAAATGAGCCCAATCACACAAAATACACACACATGCCTGGGATTAGCTAAAGTAGGTCAACCCCCCAAAAAACACTACATGTAACAACAGGCTGAAGGATTTGCAGACACACTATTGTCTGTGTGGCCACTTTATCCATTGTTATTACGGGAACAGGAAGATGGAAGCCATTAGAAAGGTTCCATTTTGGCTCTGGTTAAGCCTCATGGTCTTTGCATTAGTCTACGGTCCAGGCAGTAATTACTTGATGCACAGAATCAGGCCTGACGGACTCAGAGAATGGCGCCATTGTGTCCAGTATTGTTGCTATGCTGTCAATAACAGGATGCTGAGAAGTGGCAGTGTTGGTTAAAAAAGTAGCCCACAGTCATGACATTGACAATCATAGATTAAATTCGTGCAGCGGTTGCTCAGTTTAACCCTCTCATCCGACAAATAGGCGTTTTGATGCTGCTAATGTAAAGCGTTCTGCAGCAGCTTGCAACTCAGCTCCATGCTGAGGGACAGGAGAGCAGGACAGGAGTCAGGCGTTACACCTGAAGGCAGCTCGATCAGCCCGGGCAACTGTTTTTAATTACAGGTCGATGGAGGCACTCGAGGAGAAAGAGCGATCAGAGCGAGAAGGGAGCGAAGCGGTGGTGATCAGAGAGGCGAGCGAAGAGAGCTAAATCAAAAACGAAACGGCTCGGGGGAGGAAGAGAGGGGAAAAGGACAGCTTTTAAAAGGGGAGGCACGAGTGTGAGAAAAGAAGGGGAAGGTTAGCGGCGGTGGCGCAGCAGCGAGATGTGTGGTTGTAGATGTGAGTGAGAGAGGGAACAAGGGAGGGAGGGAAAGAAATAGAAACACAGAGAGAGAGAGAGAGAGAGAAGTGGGGGAGGGATGTGGTTGAAGAGCTGAATAAAGAAAGAGCCAGAAGCTGTGTGTGTGTGTGTGTGATCGAGGCTGTAGACGAGATCACAGATCGGAGGAGAGCAGAATGGCGGGGGGGGAGGGAGGGAGGGGTGTACGAAAGCAAGTTCAACAGAAAGATGAAGCATTTGCTATGTTTACATGTACACAAACAACTTCCCCACTGTGGATACACAGATTAAGTGTAATAGTTGGATTGAGGCAACAACAGGATTTGCAGCCTCATGACACCAATAATAAAGCCTGAGTGATAATGGACTTTTGGAGGCCGACATTGATACATCCACCGATATCTGTTGTCGAACATAAACACAATGTTTAAGATAAGGATTCATTTAATTTGGATGGATATGTACCTAGTGGGATGTTTAACGGTTAAAATGTATTCCTATCAACATAAAGGCACCTTTAGACTGTGCAACAGCAACGATGGTGTAAATTTATTGCATGTTACGTTGTGCAAGATGCCCGTTGTAAAATCTTGGCCACAGTCTGTGTCAGACAAAATCAGTTTGAGGCGTGTAATTGAAAGCAGGATGACTCATCACACAAACTTTTAGTTTTTGTGTGCGATGAACATATGAAGGAAAACAAGTGTGTTTATACACTTAACCTTTATTCAAAAACACCAGCCAGTGTATTCTATGTTGTTTCATGTCATATTCTGATTGGTTCGTTTGCAGACGTCGGTCGTAGCAGCGGTTACGTTGAGAGAATTTGGTCCAAAATTTCTAACGCTGTCTGAATTTTGCCTTTGGGCTGTCTTTGGTTGCCAAAGCTCCAAATCAGTCATCGGTTGACACGTCTAACAGAAGATTTCACCATGTTTCTCTCACGATTGTCAACTTTCGTCTCAGACAGCCCAGAATCACACAGTGTAAAAGGAACTTTTAAACAACACAAATACAACAAGTATTTAAGTTGAGACAAGAAAAGTAAGACTCATACATAAATAAATGCAGGTATGATGGTAAATGGACTGTACTTGAATAGCGTCTTGCTAGTCTTCCAACCACTCAAAGCGCTTTTTACACTACAAATCACACTCACCCATTCACACACATTCATACGCTGAATGGGTACAGGAGCTACCATGCAAGATCCCAACCTGCCCATCAGAGGAAACTAACCATTCACACACATTCATACACTGATGGCACATCCATCAGGAGCAATTGGGGGTTAAGTATCTTGCCCAAGGACACATCGGCATGCGGACTGGAGGAGCCGGGAATCGAACCGCCATTCTTCCGATTAGTGGACGACCCGCTCCTGACCCTACTTCCTGAGCCACAGCCGCCCACTGATCAACTATACTAATCTATAATAAACATTAAGTAGAGTTTGGAGGTTAAACAATTTCCTCATTATTAAAATAAGCCATCACTAGACCTGAAACGATGATTGGTGCTTCTTTTACCAGCTCACTTACTTACAGTGTTAATTCTAACATGAAAGTCATTGTGCTGTCACCCCCCCAACACCCCCAACCCCTCTAAAAAAAGGGCTATTTCTGAGCCATAGCTGGTAGCAATGACATTTTTTTTTCCTTCAGAAAAGGAAATCACTAAGCTGTATAGGTGCCAAGAAGAATTTGAGTAATCCAGCTCCGTTAATCGAGTTCTGCCTCTGTGATTACAAGCTTAATGCGAGTAAGATAACTCAAAAAGGGGGTTTATCTGACAGTTGCAATATCGCCCTACCGGCTCTAATAAAATTATTAAAGTGCACGTAAACACAGTGAGTGACAGAAAAAAAAAAAAAGATGCAGGGTGAACGAGAAGCGCAGTCGGAAAGAGAGACCCCCGCAAAGCGAGATGAAAGAAGAGAATCAGGTGATTTCTGTCAGCTGCGTGATCTTGAGAAAGCAGCGAGCAGTCCCCGGTCTTCCTCGTTCTGCTGTCATCTGGTCTTCACTTACTGAAAGGCGACCAGTGAAGAAGAGCCTGGAAGCACTTGGCACACAACTAGCAGTCCCTCCCCTTCCCTTTGGATGTGCTCTCCACACAAGAAGTTCCTCTTTCATAGAGGAGAGGGCATATGAGAGAGAGGCCAAATGAATGGTTGTTCAATGTAACATTTTGCTCTAAAATAAATGCCTCTTTAGCTACTTTCTCTCTCTGTAACAGTTTGGATTTTCACCTTATCTCCGGTCAGTTTCTGTTATGCCTTTCTGGATGCACAATAGTGGTTCGGTTTGTTGGGAATAAACAGAAGAAGCATGACCGGCAACAACAGCCATCACGGGATGAACAAGTCGACCTTGTCAACAGGAATTCATGTCTAAACATGTAGACGTGATATGTACAGCTGATATGATTCTAACTACATCTACTGTATCTAGACCGTATCACATATCATGCTTTTAGGTAAGGCGGTCTTTTAAAAATGATTTTAAACAGTACATTACAGACGGCGAGGCCTGTGTAGGCGTATAAATATTGAAGCATATCTGGCGGTTTCAGTTCTGCAGAAAAGGAAGTGTGACAAAAGTGCAGCTGTGTGTGTGAACTGAGGGAAACTGAGTTTATCTGACGAAAGCGAAATACGTGAGACGTTGCGGTGCGCGGTGTCATTTGACTCGGTTGCCAGGTGTCTCTCTGTTTATTTGCATTTGTATGGTCTAGCACATGCTATTTTAGTTATGCAGGCTCCATGCTTATCTAGTTACATGTAGATGTAGCGACACATTATTGCACAAAAGGTGCAAGATGTGTTATGGTGAGAGCAGTGTTTTGAAATGCTTCGTCTGAAATGTGTAAAGACACTGGACCTGCAGTTCGTTGCTGTATAAAGAAATAACAGGAAACCACCTCTGCACCGCGTGCAGTGACGTATTACACCGTAACCAGAGGGCAATGAAAACCTGGGAGTCTGAACTTGTTTTAAACGGGAGTATTATGTTGGCATACAGCTAAATTATGAGGCTCCACACGGTCCAGTAAAGCAGCTTTATATTGCTTGATTGCTGACCTGGCAGACCAATAATCAGAGCTAATAGTGACCATAATATGGCTGCACAAACCGATACAGGTCTATCAGAGTGTTTAACAGTTGGTAACGGTTGAGGACGTCTTTCCTTTACTGTAGTGAATATTCTATATCTTTGCATGTGGTTTTGAATAGCAGTTCAGCTTAGTTGTTGTTGCCACAAGGGGTTCAAAATTTGGCCTTTTTCAGCCACCTTTTACAGTGCATTAATAACTTATTTTCACTTTTTGGCTCAACTACAGTATATGCACCTGTAATTTGGGCACTGCTTCCTTTTTATTTGCTGTCTGCTGCTATGAAAACTCACATAAAAGTGTTTCTTAACCAACCACTTCAAAAAGTTGACACATGCTGCTAATTAACATCCATTTACATAATCTTAATAACTTTCCGGTGAAACCGCCTTCTGTAATCGTGATTTAAGTCCTGTGATGTTTCTGTTCAGTTGTCGTCTCACATGAGACTCAAGTTCAGCTGAGATATAAGTGAACAAATGTGAGCTGTGAGCCTGCATTCATACTGTGCAAGGCTGTAAAGGGCCAGCTGACTCCAAGACCCATTTGTTGACTCATACCGAAACCACGTAGCTCACCCCATATAACCCCCGAAAAAACACGTTGAGACTTGCATTACTGACACATGCACGTACACACACACACACACACACACACCCTCACAAAAACTTCCTCTGTTTCCTGCCCCTCACGCTCCCTGTAGCTCTTTTCCTGTACGAGGGAGAGTTTTCAAGCCGTGTGACAGATTGATCAGCGGTTGCCGCCACACGTGTGAGAGCCACCGCGTCCGATCCGAGTCTGGCGGATCTCTGCAGCCGTGGCGCGGTCCAGACTTATAACCGGTCTGATGCAAAAATGCGATCACAAGGCCTGTCTGCTGCTGCTGCGCTCCACAGCTCACTTATCTGTTACACGGAGAATTCAGGAGGCTTCGTACACGTCGGGAAGCAGAAAATATCACACGAGTGAATACATGTCTGTTACAAGTAACTGTGTGGCTGTGTGTGTGTGTGTTATCACCATAACACTGCAAGCTTTCACACTACATCCCCTCTCTCTGTCTCTCTCACGTTCAGACTTGACATGTAGGAAGTTAATTTTAGCATCAGAGCAGAGCGGAACAGAACAGGGAAGCAAAGCAAATGGAAAAGCGCATAAAGTTATACAGCCCCAGAATAAAAACGCCAGGAAATATAACTTCTTCAAACTGTTTCACTCCCTTTTCATGATCCACGTCTCCCTGCGGCTTAAATATCCCTCTTTAACCTCTCTATGACCCTTCTGAGAATAAAAAGGAAGTGTCATGCGAAAGACATCTGTTTGGGGAACTAGCCTTGGGGCCACATAAATTTGTGTTACTTCCAACAGCAACACGACACACCATGAGGCGCCTGCTCTGTTCTTAATTTTGGAACGGCAACAGTTGATCTAAAAGGTTTTGGCAGGGTCTGAATACACACTGACCGCTGACCTATTTTAAGTCAAATAAACTTCTTGAATGTTTTTAATCAGCCTATGGTACCTTCAGATGTCAGCTACGAAACGCCGAGATGTAGAGGTGGAGGAACTG
Organism: Thunnus maccoyii; assembly: GCF_910596095.1. Taxonomy (NCBI): domain Eukaryota; kingdom Metazoa; phylum Chordata; class Actinopteri; order Scombriformes; family Scombridae; genus Thunnus; species Thunnus maccoyii. The sequence goes on along the minus strand of NC_056534.1, from coordinate 7,759,586 downwards.
AATCCAAAAACAGCCTTTAAATGCTGTATTTCTAATCACATTAAAAGAGTAAGAGTGACTGTGAAGATAAATCTAAGCGTCTGAGAGTGGGGGGGGGGAAGAAAAAAAAAAAAATAGTGAAGAGGAGTTTGTGAAACAAAGATCTTGCAACATTACTCACGGAGCTGGTGCGATTCCAGTGATACTTATGATGACGCCTCAGATCTGCATCCTGCCATGTTTCCATAGAAGCCTCACATTCATGGCAGCAGCGCATGACTTTACTTTCTATTTTAGTAGATTTGGGCTTAAAAGCTTTCAATTGGTTTCACCTGTTGGAGATCAGGCGCTCCTTGTGCAGCTCTCGCTGACCAGGGAACAGCTGGGTGTTGTACGGTTTTCGATGGATGCCGGACACTCCCTAGTTTCTTATTTGATAGTTAATTCAATAGTCTTGGACTGTGGGGTCAATCAAAACAGGCAATATGAGGAAATCACCTAGAATTGATGTTTTGGGTGGACGAATAATGGAGAATATGTTCATAAGGTTGATCAATAATGACAATAATCATTAGTTGCAGCCTAAATGCATTAAAAACAGTCCAGTTAGTAAAATGGGAATGAAGAAAGAGAGCAAAACATGTGAGACAGACAAGGGAATGAAATGTGTATGCAGGGATAAACAAAAAAATGAAGGTGGGGCTGAAGGAGAGTAGAATAGAAAAAGAGAATAATAGAATAATTGGTATAATAGAAAAGAGAAAGTCTATTATTCTGTTGGCTGACAGAGAGGTCAATGTGACGGCTGCAGTCTGTCGCTTCAGCACCGGCTACTGTCAGAATCAGAGCTCCTTTAGTCTGAGATAGAGGCATTACAGCGATAAGACCGCTGAATGAGAGCGGAAGAGACAGACAGACTGACTGACTGGCTGATAGACTTTTTTTTTTTTAAGGCTTTCAGCTTCCAGCTCAGAGACTGCAGTCTGAAAATGCTTCAATTAGAGTATCAGGGAGACTTCCTCTATCGCTGACCCTCCGCCGTGTCTTACGTCAAAGGGCCGGTTCACGCAAATGACAAAAAAAACAGTCAAAACCTGGTGTACGGAGCGCTAGAGGGCTTTTAATTTGTTGTAACATTGCGGCATTTTTAACCGCACGGTTCCTCTTCTCATGTAAATGTCACATGGAACAATAATCAGCCAATGAGTCATTGTTGGGTGTTCACATTTTTTTCTTTTTTTTCTGCTGTACCGAAATCGTACCGAACCGTGACCCCAAAACCAAGGTCCATACCGAACCATGAATTTTGTGCTCCATTATATCCCTATCAAATATATATAAATAAGTGATTGAATCATGAAGATGTTTATGTCCATGTATGTCTGGATGATTTGACACTGTCAAACATTTCTACATTCACCTTGTTGGTGTCCACCTTCCCAACTAACTGACCAGCATCTCAAGTGCTCTTATCTCCGCCGACCCTTCTTCTTCCCTTTCAACAGCAGTCTTATCTGCGCTTGGCGCACTGACTGCAAAGGTCAGGAATGTAGAGGAAAAAGAAAAAAGGGGGAGGGGAAAAAAAAAAAATGAAAAGGAAAATGTCAGGCACCCGGAGTTGCTTGTCAGCAGGACGTGTGTTAGTGAAAGGAAGCGATGTGCTAGTGTGTCCGATCCCTCAGAGAGCTGAGTAAATAACCCCGGGTTGTTTGCTGTGCTCCATCTCCTGCTAGCGCTCATGCTAATCTTCACACAAGAAGACGTGCCGATTCCAATGCCCGCAAACAAACAACACCGATTGTCACTTTTTTTTTCCAATCTTCCCTTAGCTGACACCTCATTGTCATTCTCTTTCTCTCCCCTCACGCTCTCCCCTTTGTGTTGTTCTCTCAATCTCCATCTTCCTCTCTGCTTCAAGCCTTTTAAAAAGCAGAAAATAAGATTGCATCCCTTTTTTGTTTTTTGGGGTTTTTTTTTTTTTTTTTTTTACCTCCCTTGTCATCTTTGGCCTACAAAGAAAGAAAAGTTTGCTGACATTTTAAAAGCTCCCACTGCTGCGAGGTTGTACCCTGCACAACACTGAGCTCTTTTTTTGCACAGCCAAAAGCTGAGGAGCTCCTGGCAATGCATTACAGCAATTCAACATGACATATTTTTCATTATTATTAATACAAATCACCAGAAGCGGCAACATGATGAGGAACTACAAATGGCTTCAGGCTGTAAAGCACAATAGGTATCCATTTAGGCAGGTAGGAGTAGCTCAGAGGTTTGATTACCGCTGGAGCACAATGTTTTTACAGTGATGTAAGATAATGATTAAATAAGGGAAGGAAATTAGATTCGTAGGGTTCGTTAATGAAGTTGACACCGAGTGGCAGATCATTCTGTTCTGTCAAATGAACATGTAGCTGCAGATTCATAAATCAATCCATGCAGAGATCCATTTGTTACATTTCCACTTTTAGTCTAAGTTCACCTCTACGTGAACTTGGAAAACTCAATACAGACGAGTCATCAGTAGCGGGAAAACTCTTGTCAAGTCTTAACGTGTAAGTAAGATAATAGAAGTACAGTTATAATATTAAAAAAATACAGTAAGTAAATCCTGTGTTATTATAGAGAATCTCTGCATCAACTGTTGAGTTCAGGAGGTGGAAAAAACAGTCATGCAGCCTCGGGGCACCTGTTCCTTAGGCTAAAAAAAAATGTTTTTATATTTATGTAATTAAAAATATTATAAAGCCTGTTGTTTGTGTTAGATAAAGCTTTTCTGTCCACTTGGGGCTCAAAATTCTCTAGTTCGTTGTCGGCGGAATCACGGAGAAACTCAGCAGCTGAAGTTTGTTGTAACGTCGCTTCCCCCTCCACACTCTGTTGTGTCCGATTCCACAGTGAGATTTGTGGCCTCGTATCATGAAAGTAGTTTCATTCCAGATATGCTGATATTTTAAAGTATTTAGCAGCATGATATTTTAATGTCTGCTTTTCCCTATTGCTAGCGCAACATGGTAGAGGGAGTGTTTCGAGAGATCCGCCTTTGACTGTCCCTGAAGGCACCATGACAGAAAATCAGAGGTGGAGACTAGAAATCCAAGCTGAAATAGCCGTAGTTCTTCTTTGCCCCCCAAACTACGTCACTGTACACATCAAATAACGGCGCCGGTGCCAGAAGAACAACAGATTTTGCAGCTGCGCCCCAGATATACAGAGAATATGAACAACAACTGTTGTTTTTCACACTATATCCCTAATTTGGATAGCTAAAGATATGTAATGAAGTGATTGGAAGAGCAGAGAGGAAGGTTTGTCTAAATAAACATGATGAATCTTTGGATGAAACTTCAGACATTTGGGGCCCTATTTTAACGATCTAAGCGCACGGTCTGAAGCGCAAGTGCATTTAAGGTGTGTTCAAATCCACTTTTGCTAGTATAACAGCGGAAAAAACAGTCGCAGAGCCAGGAGCATGGTTAAAAGGGGTTGTACTTAGTCTCTTAATTAATCATGGGTATATTTTGGGTGTAACATGCAGTAAACCAATCAAGAGTGTCATCTCCCATTCCCTTTAAAAGCCAGGTGCACTTGCAGCTTGGTGGATTGCTATTATAATGGCGCATTTGTAGTAAGAAGGAGGCTTCTCTGCAGAGGAAATGGATCTGTTAGTGTGCGAAGTGAAAGCGCATGATCCATAACGAGCACACTGGCCTCTGCTGCTCCTGGACCTTCCCGTGGTCCCAGACCACCAGTTTAAGATCCTGTTCATTAATTTGTAGCAAATTTCTTTTAGTTTGTTTTTTGAAAAGGTTTATTTTTTTTAATTACAGCTTTGGTTTCTTTAAAAATCGTTTTGTTCAGTCATGGAGTAATAAGTCAAATCAGCAGGGTTTCAATTGCTGAAAGTATGGAAACCTGATCTTTGTAATCTCAAAAATGTCAAAGAATATTTGTTAAATATTGTTCAGAAATTAAATCATTCTATCATCATCATTTTAATCATGTAAAAAAAATCATCATACAAAGTTATCAGGACTTGATCAGCTCTCCAAGGTGCTGATCCTGCTGCTGGCAGGAGCTAGGAGCTGTCCAGATTTATTTCCTTCTTTAGTTTAATCGTTGTTTTCACCTCATTCATTTCCCCACGTGTTCCTCATGTCCTCATATATTTATGCAGCAGAAAAGTCGATCTGCTCTATTTAAATAGCTAAATGTACTGCAACGATTCAGTCAAAGACTATTTCATCCGTCATTACTGCGATTAGTTCAATTCTCATAAATATAAGGACTAACCTTTATGACATGTATTTTTTAAAATATGTTGATGTACACAATAATAATCTTTCACATTGTAATCTTTCTGTGTTAACTGCTGCATGTCCGTGTGTGTAAGAAGCAGGGTGGACATTGTGCAGGGGCATATTACTATCTTGATAATGCACCCTTAAAATAACATAGGAACGTTGCGCCATTGACGTCAGTCCAGGTTTTTGTTGGTCAACAGCGCAATCGCTCTCTGCTGCCTCAAGATAGCAATGCACCAATAACACGCCTGACCACGCCTCACTTTAAGACCAACACGCCAACGGCGCTGGACGGGAAAATGACAACTGCGTCTGTCTTAAACTAGATAAAGGCACTTGCGTTGCGCTTGGTGCCGCTTTGCGCCGGACATAAGATAGGGCCCTTGATGTCTTCTCTAAACTTCCCCGTACTGCTGCAAAGAAAGCAGCTGCAGGAACATACCAAATTAATCTCCTCTCGGGGGAAACATAAATATTAGGAGTGAGAAAAGACAAATTAATATCCACAAATTGAATCTTGCCACTAATTACATTGTATGACTCTTTCCTATTGTATTTCCTGTTATTCAATCTTGTGACTATGTGACATGTTAATTTGCAGGTTTTCATTACACCCGCACAGGGAGAAGGAGTGAAATGAAACCCTGCACCCTTATGCCACAGCACCACATGATTAAAACCACTGTAGTTTGCCTATCAGTGCGAGGGCATAAATGTGCTCCAACTGTCATCTGTGCCAAAAAAAAGCAAGTTTATCTCCACCAGACGTTAACTTTGCATGAGCAGCATGTAAAAGCAACACTGCAGGGAAATGCTGCTGATACAGGTCCAGCACGGCACGCAAATGCTTCATTGTTAGTCTGTTGTTTCATACGCAAATGGTGCAGAAACACAGACTCAACATCTCTCCAACTGGCTCTGGTCACAACGGGGGTGTCAAGAAACAATACCTACATTTCCTGCACTAAGAGCCAGCGTCTGTGAGCAATTGTTCTCACTCAACTGGATCTTTTAAATGTTTATTATCAGTAATTTTACCTCTACTTAAGTAAACATTCAAACTATTTTTAAAATAACATTGTTAAAATTATTTTAATTACTATTTCATCCAAAAAATGGTGTTGAAAAGGTAATATAGCCATTCGTGAAACCTTTCAAAGAAGTTTCTGAGCTGCATATTAATGTATGTACATAAAGGCTTGGTCACGCCAGCATTAAAACAGCCACAGTTTCTGGCTAAATCAGCTAATTCCAGTGGAATCTATGTAATCAGTGGATTTTCCTGCAGGGATATAGTGAATCCATGCACGAGTTTTTGCGGAGTTCAACTATGGTGATATTTGACATGCAAATTCACGCTGTAAACTGATAGCAAACCATCTTGACAGCGCTGACCTTTTGAGGAAACAGAGAGCCAAAGAATACAAAATGGTTGAAGCTATGGTAGCTAATTAGCTGCGTTGCACCATCCGCTTAAATTTAGCTCTTCTCTATCGGAGTATAAACTACTCCACAAGAGCAATGGTTTTTCCCCTCTTCATTTACCATTTATTAAATGAAATGATGTACAATCATGAGAACAAAAATGCCAGAGGGAGCAAACAACACAGAAAACGACAGAGCAAACAAGCTAAACGAGCTAGCGTGACAGTTGTTTACCCACTAGCCCTGCGAGTAGTCAGTAAGTCACAAAGACAGTATTCTAACATCTAACAAGATGTAACTGTAAAAAAAAATGTGAAAAAAAACAACCAAATGTGACAGGACTTTCAGAAAAAACAAAATTCAATCAAGAGCCTTGTACTAAAATATATGATACAAAATATTAATAGTTAGCAGCAGTAGCAGTATGTAATAACAGGTTCCCTATGGCAGAAAGGGGGGGGGGGGGGTAAGGCAGCATCTCCGACGAAGAGGCGGCAGACCACCGCTGCCCTGTATGATGCTATGCGATGCACAGTAGCTGAGAAGCAAAATAGAGGAACTCCGCACCGATGCCAGGGTATGTTTTGAGTACCAGGAATCGAGCATGATTGTGTTTACAGAGGCTTGGCTCCATCGGGATATTCAAAACTCTCTGATCGAGCTGGAGGGTTTCTCTATCATCCAGGCGGACAGAACCGAAATGTCAGGGAAGAGTCGAGGAGGGGGGCATCTGTCTGTTTGTCAGCGACAGCTGGTGCAGACATTATACCGTGAGAGAGACTGTATGCAACACTGACATTGAACTGCTGTGCCTGTCCCTGAGACCTTTTTGTCTTCCAACAGAGTTCAGGAACATTATAATTTCTGTGGTGTATGTTCTTCCTAATGGAAACGTGACGAGAGCCGCGCAGACTGTGTTGACCAGCGACTGCAACGTGTACCTGGAGCCCCTAAACCAAAGCCCCCTTTGTCAAATTCCACTTAATTCCATCCTACAAGACGGTGTTAAACCATAGACCAAGACAGTGACTGTATGGTTGAGAGATAGTATAGAGACACTCAAGAGATCTTTCCTTTGCACAAACTGGGACCTTTTTCATGATTTGGAAACTGATGAGGCCACTGAAACAGTAGCAGACTAGATATAAGTTTGTGTCGATAGCACGGTTACCAAAAAGGAGATTACAGTGTATCCCAACAATAAGCCATATATAAATCAAGATAGCTTGGCTTTGAAAATAGTGCAAAAGGAAAATAACCAATGTTGAGGGATGCAAGGAGGCAACACAAGAGAGATTATAAAGCAGAATTTTATCTCAATGGACTGTATGAAAGTTATAACCAATATGAACACAAACAGGAAGTGCCTCATCACGAATAATGATCTGCAAAAAGCCAATGAACTGAATGATTTTTATCTTAGGTTCAAAACACAGGACTTTTCTTTGCAATGTATTAATGTGCTGGAGACCACCACTGATTCGAGCTTCAGGCTGTTGGTTGACACACACAACATTCAGTCACTTTATAGACATGTATGCACAAACAAATCCACAGATGGACTCTTTGCTGTTCTCATAGAGACCTGTGCAGAAGAATTCACCCCAGCATGGTGCCCTGTTTTCCAGCGGTCTGTGAACTCACACGCTGTCCCTGCCCTCTGGAAAAATCCATCATTATTCCAGTTTAAAAAAAAAAAAACCTTGTCCAATTGAAAATAATGATTATAGACCTGTGGCTCTGACTTTGATTGTGATGAAATGCTTTGAAAAATACATGGTGTCTGTACTCAAAGGAGAGGTCAATTCTGTACCAGATCCATTCCAATTTGCTTACGGGCAAGGGCGGGGCACAGATGATGCCATTCACAGTATCACCATTTGACTATTAACCACTTGGATGACCCGAAGGCCTATGCACGCCTGCTATTTGTTGATTTTAGTTCTGCTTTTAATCCCATCTGCTAATCCTGAAACTGAAACGGATGAGTGTCAATCCTTTTATAATTAAGTGTTTTTTTTTCCTTTTTGACCAGTCAAATCCAGCATGTTAGGGTCAAGAGTTCCCTTTCAGAACCAAGATCAATCAGCATAGGTGGCCCACAGGGTCGTGTCATCTCACCACTTCTTTTTCACGTTATTCACAAATGAGTCTACAAGCAGCCACCCTAAGATCCACATTCTAAAATTTCCAGATGACACTGCTATCCTCAGCCTCCTGCACAAAGACATAAGTCCTTCAGTCTGTTTCACTGAAATAGAGAGATTTGTGCAGCGGTGTGATGCCAACCATCTCATTTTAAATGTGAGAAGAACTGAGGTGATGGTACTAGACCCTAGGTCAGTAGGGGATCATAATCCAGTAGTCATACATGATGAACCAATCCATCAGGTCTGCTCCTACAAGTACCTTGGCGTTCACTTGGACCTTGGAAGGCCCGTGTTGAGACTTTGTGTTCTCCTTTACAGCAGAGTTTTACACAGACTCAGGGTGTATGAGGTGGATCAGAGGATTATGTTTTTATTCTAACAGGCTGTATTAGAAAGTATAGTCAGGTATGGGATGGCAATCTCTCTGTACTAGGAATGGGCTATGGCAAAAAATATGATTACTATAATTGATCAATATCAATATTTATTATTTGATAATGCTGCCATTATATCCTGATAATGACTTTAAAATAGTTAATAAGCATAAAAAATAGAATAACATAATGTAAACATTACAAACATTTGCAAACGTGCTTTATCTGCTGTAACAAAACAATACAAGTTAGCTTGCCTTGTTACTTCGTGAAATAATGTAAATAAAACTAAAAGCTGTGATTACTATCAGCTCAAATTCCTTTGGCAAACATCTCAGATGATTGTAGAGGTACAACCATGACAAATAAAGTAAACAAGTGGATCACAAAGGCCCTGGCACATTCATACACTCAACTATATGATAAAACACATTTAAAAGATATTAATTATGTTGTAGTTTTACATTTCTCAAATGTTTTAGAGGTAGAAATCTGAATAAAAAGTGCAAAACTGTAATCCAGTCATTATGCTACATCTTTTATATATATATACAGTATATATTCCGCTGTAACCTCTTCATTTATCTTACTGACTACATTATTTTCTGTGCTTAGTTCACATATCATTAGATTCACTAGTTTCCTTTATGAAACAACACTAGTGTTGGTGGCTAACTAGCATTTCATTGCTACTCTGTTTACTAGCTTTGAACTTAGCCTAGCTTAGCGGTTAGCTTTGTGCATTCACAGTCAAAGCAGCCTCGTTAATAACAATGGTGTGTGATGACTGTTCCGCAATTGCAGACAGGATGTCGGGGTGATGATAGCACTAGCGTAGCCTCGCTGGCTGCGGTAGGAAAAGGGCGTGTACTTTGACGTGCGAGCCAAAAAACTGCAGATTGAGTTCACTGAGTTACATCTATCCATATCTCGTCCAAAGTTTATTATCTTATCTACATACATTTTATTGCGATCCCATATCAAAATCTTTTATCGCCCAGCCCTACTCTTTACAGTTAAAATCTAAGCTTGCTCGTCTGATAAAGACTGCCATGAAGGTTGTGGGCAGGAATGAACACCAGTCCCTCCAGTCAATATATGAACAGTCTGTTCTCAGGCAAGCACAGAGAATATTGTCTGATCCATCTCGTACTCTCCACGCCTTGTTACTGAGTTACCCTCTGATTAACCCTCTGATTTACCCTCTGGCTGACAATATAGAGTCCCCCAATGTAAACTCAACTCTTTTAAAAACTCATTTGTGCCTACCTCAGTTAAAATTTCAAATAATGTTGCTTGGGGGCTGCAGGGTTGTGCAGTAGCTTCATGGTATGATGGGTGGAGTCGTGTGATATGTTAAGTGTCCTTCTCACTGCTTGTGTGCAATGTGTGTAATTTGTGGTTGACGCGCTACAGGGTGTGTTGGTTTGTTTATATGTTGTTTTTATAATTTCCACTACGGCAGCGGCTATATGATAAGACAATATCTCACATGTCACATTTGCAAGATTTGAGTCTGGGAACAATAAAAGCATAACATATTGTAAAAACATTTTTTCTATAAGTCTTTGCACCTCACAGGTCTTCACAGAACTGTCATAAATTCAATTTCAAGCCACACAACCCACTGCAGAGCTGCCAGGAGGAAATAATGACTTGTCTCTAATAAATACCTGCCACCTTTTTGTTGAGGTAAATAAAGGCCCCTGGCTGATACATGTGGGCGGGCACATGGACACTAACCTGACTGACACGAGACAAATGAGGGATGTTTTTTTTTTTTTTCCCACAAATCAAAAAAAAATTAGCAAATGAGCACCTGTCCCGTCAGGCTACTCCCTGTCTCGGGAGGGAAATGTGAGAGGAGGGTGAGGCAACTGGCAGCTCATTAAACCCAGGAAAGGCAACCTGTTAATGATGCAAGCAGCAGGCTAGCACAACACTGAGCTAATACTTTACCCTCGCTATTAGGCAGTACAGAATGACAGAGGATGGACACAAACACAGGCAAATAAGTGAAGCCAATTCAAACATGGCAGAAGAGAAACACATACCTCTATGGCTTCTTCAGATTATATAAAAATCTTCATACACATGCATTTACATTCAGGCAAACACATACCCAAGACTTCATAATCCCCATAAAGCAATGAGTTCTAATTGAGTTCCTGGTAATTCAGCAACATCTGTCCACTCCTCCTCATCTTGACTCCTCAGCTTTCAATCAGTCACACACACACACACACACAAGCTAGCACACACACACACACCACAATTATAGAGAGCCTATTAGTGATGTTAAGCCTTCCTTCTCGTGATGGCAGGACTAATGGCTGCTGTTGATTTGCCTTCCTCTTTCAGTGCTGTTTTGCATGCGGACAAGCAGCTGGGAGTGGATCTTGAAGAATCGCATTGTACTCAATGAAATGAGAAGTTGTGGTAACTGTTTTGGTTTTTTTTTGTATGATGAATTTAAATGAGACGGATCAGATTTACAGATTTGTTTTTATATTCTGGGGCTCTACTGGAATATTTTCGCATAATTTACAGTGCATACATTAATTTAATCATAATTTACATTTGCAGGACTAAATCCTGAGAATGAAGCAGTGTAGCTATATAAAAAAAACTACAAGAGCAGTAGTTCCCAACCTGGGGAAGCCCATCCAAGGGGTCAAAAGGTAATCTGTGATTATGAGATTATGAGTGGTTGTGAGATATACATGAAAGGAATACATAGATCTTAATTAAAAATATTAAAATGAGACAATATGAGAAGAGGAAATATCTCCTTTTGCTGATCTACTCTCAGCTGGAAGACCAAAACTTCTAACAGGGGGTCACAAACCCCCCCCAAAAAAGGCTGTGAACCGAGGCTCTAAACCGCACAAACTCTCCACACTGACACCACACTCGCTGCAAAGTTTCACCACTAAAATATTCCAGCAGCCTTCCACTTCACCGCTCATTCAATTTCCTGCTCTTTGCATTGCTTACATTTTACATTTTTTGGCATCAGGAGCAGAGTAAGCTTCATTTCCTGGATCACTTCTGTTTCAATCAGCCGACTGTAAGAAGAGCAGGAGAGAGAGCCGCCGCTTCCCGGCAACAGAGGAGAAAAACAAAATTCCTCTGACCTTAAAGAGATCATGACAGAAGGAAGGACTTCGAAGTAAAAACAAGCGAGGAGAGAGGAATACAGTGGATGCCTTTAATGAGAGCAATTAGCGCCAGCGGAGGAGGACAATGTAAGAGACAGGAAGATTCATTTGGGTGAGGTTATTCTTAACGTGATGAGTTTTCAGGCTGCTCTGACAAAAGGTGAGAGGGCCATCCCACCTCCATTGTTAATTTTTAATGCGTCGTCCCATCCGTGTATATTTTGTTGTGCGAGCGTGTATTGTCTTCTTTGATTCCCCGCAAATGAAGTTTCACTTTTAGGACAAAGAAAGTCTTGAACCGAGACAGAACAACACATTCTCAAATTAAAGTGACAATGGCGAGGCGGTCCCTCTGGTTAAACTGTGGTGCAATTTGAACACAAAAACGCAGCTGAATACTCAAATAGATAAATTGGATCATTTAGACGCACAAACAGACTCTCTCTCTCTCTCTCTTTCTTTCTGATAAAATGCCACATTATGTCCCCTGGAACAGTGAGGGGTATAGAACAGATGGGGGCTCTTTGTGCCTCGTTAATGAGTTAAGAGCAAATTATGGACGTGCAGAAGTGCACATAGATCAGTATGAAGACACACACACACACACACAAATAGTTCCTGCTTTATATAAAGTCTTCATAGCAACAGCTGTCTGTGAATCCAAAATGCAGCTAAGCAGCAGCTTTTCATGGCCAAAAAAAAAAAAAAAGCTCCAAAACAGTTTTAAACATGAGCAGCATGAAGATGTAAATCTTTGTATTATTGTTGACAGGATTCCAACAGCAAATAGCTTAGCGGAGGTGGTGAGCCACAAAGATCATTGGTCCCATGATCAATCTAGTTAGTAGATGATGGCCTAAACAGGAGCCACATCCATTCAATATATGCTATCTGTGGAAAATCCCCTCCCACTCTAACCTTCCTCTACCTGGTTTAACTGTTTCCTGTACGGTTGGAGCCACAGAAAAAATATACAGGCAGCCAGCTCACCAGTGTCAAAATGCATTGATAGCTTTAGTAGCTTATGATTCCTTATTTGCTGTAGTGGTTAAGTTATTATTTCATTAGCATATTTAGACAGTAATTCCATTCGAAGCTGAACTATCTTAGCTGGCCTATCAATTTATTCCAATGAGGAATCATCAGGTCTAGATTAATCTGTTATCCTTTTCTTCTTGTTGTCTGTCCAGTTTAAACAATCCCTCATTAAAGAACTGGACTGGAATCCTTTGGCCTTTGCCAGATGAGCCATTGAGTTGCTTAATATTCCTGGAGCCAGACTATCCTCTAGGATATATTCAGTATAAATAAATCTAGGCGAATCTGCTGTGTGATGTAGCACCTCTTTTTTATTTGGGGGTTAATGTTTTATTTCTTAGAGGTGTATAGATTTCTTATGGTGTTAGCAGGGGTGGTCTTTATTCTGGGCGAGGTGGACCGCCATCACTATATGACACTACAGGAAACCCTGGCTGCTACAATGAGAAATGAAGCTCTCAAGTTGAAACAGATGTTTAGTGTACAGCAGGCTCTCAAAATCTACATGAAATAAAGTGACAAAGATATCAAAAAATCTCACAGAAAAATTGGTGCAGTTTACATAAAAAGAAAAGGTTTGTAGCATCATTAGCGGTCTCTTGAGGGTGTAATATTCACTATATTACATTAAGACACACCAATCATCACCAGCCTTGGAGCTACTAATGTAAAGTTTTTCGGGAGGGTTCAGCTTGAAGTAAAAAGTTCTTTCTCGCTGAAGACATGTCAGCATGAGTGTGCTCTGTAAATTTCAAGGCAGTCGACCTGTTAGATTACGAGACTTCTTACAAGCTAAACTGACATTTCTGCCTCAGGGTGGCACGAGAGAAAAGTTCACAGAGCGTTTTCAAATGAAACTGAGGTGTGTGAATTTGCTTTGTAAATTTTATGTTAATCAGCCTGCTAGATTTAATGGAAACGTTGGACTTGACAGGCACTACAGCAAAGGTCAAAAGTATTAGCATTCCTCCTCTGCAGATCATAAATATAATAAGCTAACTATATGTAATACCCTCGTTCAGTTGACACAGCACACTACAATCTCTACATGTCCATCACTCAGTTATATATATATAGTCTTGATGAGATCTATTTATAACTTATATGGCATGCTGCAAAGGCACTCACGATTCATTAAAAACTTCTAAGTTAATTCTACAGTAAAATCCACTTGTACAATAATAGAATTTTCTTTCAACGGCCTTCCTTCACAGTCCGACACTGCGATGAAAAGCACCGTGATGGCAGATTGGCAGTAATGGCAGGAGACCTGCAGAGAGGCAGTGTGACACTCTGCCACAGTCGGTCTGAAAGAAGGAGGAGGCAAGAGACAAAAATAGGAAGAGAGAGGTGTGGGGGGAGGAGGGGGGGGACATGAAATGACAATGAAAAGAGAAGAAACTGTGTTTGTGTGTTATAATCGACGGCTTGACGCTGAAACTTAAAAGTGCAATACCACTGACAACTGCTACATGCTGGCCTCTAAAAGATCCCAGGCTCAGATTGACTTCCTTATTTATTTCTCTACAAATCAGAAGTCAATCATTTTTTTCAACAAGTCATTATGGACTCAAATTGCTAAATTCAGGCCCTCTAATAAATGTGTTGGTGGTCTTTTTATAAATTATTAAAGATGTTAAAGTTTAATAAGATTTGAAGACTTACAGTAGCTTTGATGTCTGCCATATGGCTGTTGATTGACAGCTGTGATTGACAGTTCAGGACTCGCATTGAGTCGGACTATTGTCGCAATATTCCGGTTTATTATTACTTTATTAGATAGCTGCCCTGCTAGCACAATTCAGTTAAAGTAGCTAACTTTAGCCCAAGTGCTCCAAACAGAAAAGTCGACCATAAGCTGCAACTCCGGGCTTCAAACAGGTGATGTCACACCTCGCTACATCCATCTTTATTCACAGTTTATGGTTACAATAAAACAATAGAGTAAAGCTCACACAGGTGACCTTGATATGATAAGCACAATCTTGAAAACCGTGAGTGTACTGAGATTCTTTCTTGGTAATTAGTCTGGTTGGTCCTAAGCAAGGCGTTCTAACAACCCCAGTAAAACGGCTCAGTGCCCTCCAGTAGAGGATTGTGGTCATGCTGGGAAGCTCTCATGTGAGAAGCTGCATTAAAATGAAAACACGGTGTCAGTCTTTCGCATGCAGTCCCGAATAAGAGGGAGATGTTTAAAGTTTAAACAGCCAACGTCTGTGATCTCCTTTTAGGGCAACATGTTTGGTGCTAAGGGCTCGTTGCTGTGGTGTTTTTTGGAAATATAACACGGTAATTGCTTGTCAATCAAACGGCGCGGGCAGTGCTGAGACACACTTTTCTTTAGACTCTTGTTTTTCAGCCAAAAAAAGCTAAAGAAACCGGATCAAGGTTGAATCCCTTAATTCATATAAACACACAAAAGAGTTGTAAAAAAAAAAGATTTTTATATGAAAGTAAAAATGGAAATTACCAACCTGGCTGACATGATCAGACCAAGAAGGCCAAAGGCTGTTTCTTTCACTCTAAATGTGTCATTTCCAGTGAGGAGTAGATTTCCCACCAGTCTTTAACCATTTTTGCCCTTGCAGCTCCTTTTTGTACATGAGTGCATTTTTACATATACAGAATCACTCTTGCTTAGCAATGCGAAGGAGGCTGGTGTGTTGAAAGATGTAAGGGAAGGAAGGGTGAAGGTTGCTAAAGAAGATAATTTAAGAAAATGTTATTATGAAAAAAAGGAAAGGAGGTGCCTGATCAGCAGAAAGTGTTGCAAGTCAACAGGCTGTGAGGCTTTAAATAAAGAGGAAGCGGCAGCGTGTACAGCACACTTAAAAGCTAATGCCACATAGACGCAGGCTTTTTCTACTTGAACTGTGTGAGGGATGATTATTTGTGTTGATGCGGTCAGCGTGAACACTTCTAAATGTCTGCAGGGTTTTCTATCTCATATACAATCTAGTGCAAATGTGCATTTTTGCTGAGCTCAAGCACTTTGAGATGTCGACCACAGAGTTTTGTGGCACATCTACGGTGATTAACTCTCCTGTGGCTTTCGTTATTGTTTTTTGTCTTATCTGAATCTGCTTGAATGTCACATTAGTCTGTTTTAAACAGCTACAGGTACAAAAAAAAAACCCTACTCTGTCCCAATTTGTTAAGCTTGTTTGGTTTAGCTCCTTTTAGAGGCATAATGTTCCCTGCCTTTAGTTGGAATCATGTCGACACATCAGTTTCATTGCCCTTTGTCCACTGTTGCCTAAATTTATACGTTGGGTTGACCTGACTCATATGGTCGTCATTGCCAAATTTCATGGAAACCATAAAATACCTGTCAAGATATTTTACTCCCGCTGGTGGAGCTAAAGGAAAAGTCAGTAGATCACCAATAATTTAAGGTGTTGGTACAAAATGTCATGAACAGTTGTTGAGATATTTCTGGACCAAAGCGGCTGTCTGACTGACCAACATTACCATTGCGTGTCTAATAAAAATAACAGGATTAAAATCTCTCATCCTTCCTGTGCAATCAATTTGAACTAGAAAATAAAAAAAAGTAGGCTACGCCGCTCTCAGACTGTCACGGCAACTTGCGCGCATGACCCGAAAACGAAGCCGCAATCAGTCATCGCATCACAGGACTCATCATCATCTGCCTCCGTTAGTTGGCATGTGATTTTATAGCGTTGTATAGGCCAAAAAGGTGAACTGCGGCACATAAAAAATCAGTGAGCTGGCTCTACTGAGATTGCTCTGTGTAATTGCTGCCGATTTCCTCCTGTGTTCATGAGGATTCTGGGGCCTAAAACTGGGGTCAGAAAAGGTTAAGAACCCCGTGCTATGGTGCGTGTAACACTTTCAGACTGCAAAACACACAGCTGTTTCTTGTTGCTTGCTTCCTTGTTGCCCTCTTCCTGGTGAATCAAAAGAAACCAAAGCTTGTTCTTTACTCAGGAAAACAACAAAATTAAAGAATGAGCCACCTTGACGCAACTATTCATTACAGACTGACATGGTAAACATCCCTCTACTGTAAAAAACAATATTTAGAAACCGCATTTCCAATAAGGCTGCAACAAAAGGCAGAATGACTGGATTTGACTCCATCGTGTGTTTAGAAGTGTCAGATGTACGTGGAGGTTTAGAGACAAGCGGAGGCTAATGTAGACAAACAGTGTTAATGTGCAGCGCTTATTAGAGAACAAGACTGCTGTTGATTCCAGTACAGTGCCTCTCATTATGGGTGTGTGAGTGTGTGTGTGAGAGAGAGAGAGAGAGAGAGAAAATGAGAGAGAGCATTGTGGGGTCAAGCATGAGCCTGGGCACTGAATACTGTATATGTGTCAATGTGTGTGTGTGTGTGTGTGCGCGCATTGGCTCGACACTCTGTCTCCAAGATAGTGCTGTTGAAACACAATGAGGTCTATTCAACTCTGCACCCACCTCCTGTCTCTAGAATAGTGCTGTATCACAGCTCCTGATGGTATGTGTGTGTGTGTGTGTGTGTGCATGAGTCAAACACACACACACACACACACACACACTCACATAATCCTCAACAAAGCCATCTTCGAATTGTAATTACATTGATGTAATACCATGAGCAAATGTGACGACGGGATGGTGCGTCAGCCTGTGAATTATAATAACCGCAGACCTTTATCATGTAATGTCACCGCACCGAGACGAGCTTTTACGAGAGCTGTTCATCATGTCGCATGTTAAACTCACACGGAAACGGCCCTTAAAGCTCATCAGCGATACGTAAATACCCATTTTCACATATTAAAAACACAATAAAGATATGAAAACGCGTCTATCTCAAGTGCGAGAGCTGTAATCCCCTGTGACAGCGTGATGTATGGCTGTATTATTTCCTCTGAGTATGATATTATATGCTGGAAGGTAAGTTGAGTCAAGCACATAGAAGACTTAGACGAGGAAAAGGTTTAAGTCAATACTACTCGACACTTGGCTGATAAGTATGAAAGAGCAAGGCTGCAATCCAAAAGTCAACATATCCATTTAAAGAGCGAGGGGGAGACTAAAATTAATCTAATCTCAGAAGCATTCAGTATCTCTAAATCATTTCCAGTATGTTTCCAGTAACATCTTCAGATCATTTATGGTAAAAGTAGGAGCCAATAAAGCGCTTTTCTTTCACAGCTGCAGTCATTTTGGGAGAGTATAGTTTGGGCGTTTCTCATATGCAGAATTTATTTTGGCAGCCCACACAAACAGATTTGCTGCCACCCACTTCGATTGCTTTGTATTATTGTATTTATTTCTGCCTTTCATAAAGTGGATGCGGAAGTGCAGATGAAAGTGCATGGCTGATTGAGAAGTCTGCGGGGGTGGTGATGCGTTTGCAGGCGATGCTTTTTTGGAGTTTAGATTACCACAAACAGAGGTGGGAAGTACTACGTTTATACAGATTCTGTGCTTGATTACATTTTTAAGTTACTTCTACTCTACTTCACTTGAGTATTTACATATTATGTTACTTTATACTTCTACTCCACCACCTACTTCTCTTGCTTTATAATATATTTATGTGGAATCTCGTTACTTGGTATTATTAAATGTTCCTCTATATGAGCATATTATATAACAAGGGTACATTTTACAATTACATAACATACCTAACATTATGTAAAATATAATGCACTTTAATCAATTACATCATAATGTAATGATTATGATAAATATGACAATAAAAATAATCAGATGGTATAATAAAAAATAATATTTACTAAATATAAGGAAAATGTTATTTTATGGGTCCATAACATTGAAGTGAATGGGAAAGGTGAGTCCAGACCTTTGACTGGTGCCGTATGTGCTTTGATATTAATTATAGGAGACAGTGTTCAGTTGGTACATTTACATTTAACTCAAATTTATTGCTAGCATGACTAAGAGTCATTTAGTCAGTGCACAGCAGGTCAGCTGAACATGCAACAATGTGAAATGTATTTACAGGTATGCATACAATTAAGCACATACAGAGAATAAAGTTTCCAATAATCATTGAATAATGTATTAATGTTTACTTGGGTTTACGGTAAATGGAGGTTTTCTTTCATTCTTTGATTTGTACTAAATTACATAGTTCTCTCACGTGAAAAACTTGGTATGTTTTGGTCACATCAGTGATCCACTGACACAAATATTATCTGACATTTGCAGACAAAAAGTGTAAAATGAGACGTTCTACCTGATACGACCGGCGTTTTGTTTGGCGCCTTAAATGTTTGTCAGTGAAGTAAGACGGACTGACTATAGTAGCCTGCGGCGGTGTCTTTAACTCAAACATACAATCTGAAACGTACACATTGTTTGAACAGTCACGGATCTTAAACTTCGTCTCCGATTACTGGCAAGGTGCGTAAGACTGACCTCTCACCTCACACCGCTGTTAAATGTGAGCTGGCTCCTGTTTGTAGTGTGTGACCTAAATGCTACAGAAGTGCACAAACACACACCTGATCTCTCACATGACCTTTCTGCACAATCCGTTCCTGCCAGATAATAGCCGTGACCCATTCACCATTGTCTTCCAGGTATCCACCACAGAGTTACACTGTCAAAGAGAGAGGTGTCTGTTTACACAACCTTTACAGAACATACCAGTGAAGCAAAAACGTCAAGAAAAAAACTCTTTGTGTTTTGTATTTGACTATGAGGCAGGGAGGACAGGAAGCTGAGCTGCTCTTATACGGGCTTATTGTTATGCTGGCAACACACAGGAAGACTTAAAGTCCTAAACAAGCGAGAAAAGATATTTACTGACTGATAATCGCAGATTAGCAAACTACAGAATTTATCCAAATTCCAGTAATATGTTTGGGATACAACAAAATCAGGCTTTAGGCCATGCAGTGTGTTCCTGGCTTATTGGAAAATGTTGAGCATGTGCTTCTAATTTAACATGTCAGTTTGAATCAATACATTTTGTGTCAAAGATCACTACTGGGGGTCTAAACATTTTACTGACTATGAATTCCTTACTCGCTTCTTTTTACATTTCTTAAGAAAAAAAAAAAAGGAATAATATGAGAAAGCATTCACGGAGGGTGCCGGGGTAGAGTTCATGTCACACTTGTCCTGCAAGGGTCGGAGGTTTTATCACCAGAGGATCAACCAGCGGTTAAACAGGAACGAAGAGGAAGAGTCTACGGCCATGCTAGCAGCTCTGTGAGGCTGTACTCGTGCTGTCATGTTATCATAATTATGAGTTTTTCCTTGCAAATAGTTGACCTGCCGACCCTAGACAAAGTACCACTTCAGCATACGTACGCATAACACCACATCATTTGCATACACGCAGCAGTCATATAGATAAACAAAAAGTGAAGGATGATATGAAAATTCTTGATACTATCAACAGATTGTTTACAAAAATATCTGCAGATGCCAGTACTGTAAGTTCATGAAATGTGCCTGTTTGTCCATTTGTCTTTCACCTGCCTATTCATAGCTTACCAAGGAACACAATTTCACTAACTTACCACTACTGCTGCATTTATACAGCTTCTATAGTTTACACCACCAGAATAATCAAACTTTAAGCCAATTTGATTTTTCAAAATATGATTTTCAGCTAATTTGAAAGGATGATGACAATGTAGCTGTAAAACTCGGCCTATACAGACTATTTTGTGACTATGGTGAAATAAATATTTTAGAGCTGGTCAATACAGCTGTTCTAATTATAGGAAAGCTGTTACTTAATGGTATGATGACCTAATAATAATAATACAGGCTGAATATGAACATGGCTGTTGAAACTCTAGAAGTCATCACATCCCTCCCTACATATTGTACTCAGTTTCCTTTCCTTGAAATTTTCCTAGAGTAGTCAAAGTTATAGACTACAGTGCCAAGACACACACACACACACGCAGGATTAAGTTTTAGCTTCTGAACACACTCAAGTATATTATCATATTGATCCCAAAAACATTGAGTCATATTGATCTTCTCCAACATTGTAAAGCCTAAAATATTTGTTAAATCAATATTCACATTTAAAATGTTTTAGGTTTATGTTTTAGTTACGATCTCCCCATGAGAAGACCAGCTAAATGTTATTATATTTCAATCTCCATTTTTAGACAGTGAGATTTTAGAATGTGTGTCTTTTTTTATACATCGCTCATAGATGCGGCTATACCTGTTTCAGCAGAGGTCAGAGGTCACAGAGAGTCAGGAGCTTTGGTTTTAGTGCCTTGATTGGAAACCACTTCTCTGTAGTGGGGATAATCTTATCAGCGACGGTGGGAAGTGAAGCTGTGATCTTATGGGATGGTGTGTCAAACCATCAGACCACCCAGCTGCTCTACACCCAGATCTGTAATTCATTTAACAAAAGACACACGACAGCAGTATTACACACCACACACACATACACACACATCCAACTAATGATATGCAACTATGTTGTTAACAAGATGATGCCATGAGGAGACAGCGAGGTGTGATATGATGAATATTCCCACATCCCACCATCCTCATTAAAATGCATCATCCATTGACTCCCTCTCTTTCACATACATACATACACACACACACACACACACACAGCTCCTCCATACTTGGCTTATAGACTAAATGAAATCCAAGCCTCAGGTGATTACAACAAGCCGGAGGAAGGAAAGTAGAATTTTACACTTTCGCAAGCTGTGGCGATAATCTGAAAGTGAAATATCACAAAGTCAATACACGGTTTTAAGCAAAACCTCACGGATCAAGTATTAAATTAAATTCTACACCTTCAGAAATGGTTTTCATTTTAATATGAAGAACAAATAGAAAAAAAAAAACACATCATAATCTTTCATCCACTGCAGGGTTTCAACTATAACAGTGATAATGGACCGTGTAGAAGAAAGCAGCCAATACGGATCATGATAAAAAAAAGAACTAAATCACATTGTTATCACTACAAAGTCTTTAATGGAGCAAGAATAAGTCTAAATAAAAGTCAGTCCTACAGTTCCATCCTGGTCTCACGCTGCTTTGAAGACAACATTTGACCCCTTCCCAGCATGCCACATAGAAAAAGTGTTAATTTGTTAAGTTAGCTACCAGTCATTCTGCATGTCAAAGTGGTTTTAAGTGAAGACAGCTGAATATGACATCGAAACCCAACCTGAACACAAACACAAAACAGATTTTGAAATTTGGTTCAATGTCAACTGACTCATTTTACAGGAAGCGTCATGTGGTCAACGACAACTCATACTGTCGGCTGTAAGAAAACCAGAACCTCAGTATGTTTTAATCTTTACTGCTGGCCGCATGTGTGTCAGCAATGAAAGAATTTAAGATTAACCTACTATCCTACAGCTACTGTAGGTCGCTCCAAATAAGAGCGTTAGTATGTGGAAAAGAGTGTGAATCTCTGCCTACACGCAGCTCTTTTACTGGCACTCAAGAGTTAATCCAACAATGAAAACTCCTCATGAATAGTGTTGTTAAAAATGAAAGTAAAACTACAGCTGATACATTCTTTCCTGGTAATCATTACTGATTACCAGGAAAGATGAACCAATACACAACCACTGATCAGACCTGAATTCTTCATGGAAAAAAAAAAATCCAGAACCTATGAATAGTTTAAAAAAGTTGTAAACTGCTGAAGATGTCTCTTACCTCACCGTTAAGTCAATTGTTGTGATGTCACAAATCACGCTTGTAGGACACTTTCCACTTTCAGCAGATGAATGTGAAAACAGGCCGGTGCCAAACTCTGCACACATACATCATCCTGCGCAGTAAAATCTAAACGTCTAAGTGAAGGAACAATAAGCTTTCTGGATGAAGGAGGACTTTCAATTTCCCCAATGGCACCTCACTACTCACTACTCATTTAAGAGGGTGATGCGTGCCCTGACAGGACGTTACCGAAAGTAGCAGTGAACATAAGGCGCTAGCGTTAGCAACTAATGCTACTTCTAACAGCCCCAGTCACTGAAGGCATGCACTCTTATTTACAGGATGTTTTTATATCACATCATCATGTACGTTTAGAATGCTGATTACCTCTCCAACGTCTGATGATAATTAGATAATAATAATATAGTTGTATAGATAATCATTGAGTGGGTGTGTGAGTACAGGTGCTATAAATAGCGGCTGTGTCTAACAGTCATGTGTGAGGACAGTTTCTTTGCTGTCCTTGTCATAAAGAATCATGGTTGTGAGGGAGGCATTTATATGCCTTTATGTGGCTTTATGCATCTGATGATAAGAGTACATAAGCATATTAATGGGTTGTAAACCTGCATCGATTGATCTATTGGTTGTTTGTCACCTATTTTCATAATCAACTAATTGTTTTAGCCATTTGCTTTGTGTCATACATAAAAATAAACCTTTGGATTTCGGACTGTTGATCCAACAAAACAAGACATTTTTCATTATTTTCTGACATTTTGTGGACATAACAATTAATTGATTAATCAAAAAAAAGAGTAATAATGAAACTAATCGTTAGTTGCAGCCCTAAAGGGTCGCAACTGATGATTCATCTGTCGCTTATTTTTGGAATAATTGTTTAATGGCCAATAAATGTCAGAAAATGGGGCATCATAAGTGCTGGAAGTAAGTGGAAAGATATTGACCCAATGTAGTTAGAGTGTCCTCTCTTCTCTCTCCCGTCAATTTATGTCTGCGATAGAGGCAAAAAACGTCCCTCAAAATACATAAAAAAGTCAGATTAATTATCTTGTTTTATCTGACTGACAGTCCAGACCCCGAAGTTATTTCATTTCAGTGACATGAAACATTAAAAAAGCAGCAAATCCTCATGTTTAGAGGCTGGAACAAGTGAGTGTTTGGCATTTATGATTAATAAATGAGGTAAATGGAGAATCAATTATCAGATTTGTTGTCTAATCGTTCTGGCGCTACACAGTTCTACGTCTGTGAATGTATTGTTTTGGTCTTTCATCTGCACAGAGTCTTGTGCATCTGGCCTGAAGTCCACATGTGTAGCTAACTACAGTCATGGAATATAAAACACCACAATGCTATCAAAGTTTTCCTCCTAGCTGCAGCTTGATGTCGGGTGGGCAGGATTTTTGGGGACGCACAGCGAATAAACAGTGTAATCAAGTAGGAGGAACTCCACTGAGATTCAACAGGGAAGAACAGACGGATAGACCACACACATACACACACACACACACGCTCAGAAATTCACAGAATGATATATTAAGATCCAAGAGCAGAGTCTTTCTGGAGGGACCACAGTGTAACAAGCAGCCCAAAAGAGGGGCTTTCCTGGGCAAACTGAGGTGAAGCAGAGATTTTCCTGTTTTTGCAGCCTCCTGAGGCTGTGTGTGTGCATGTGTGTGCGTGTGTGTGTGTTTGAGTGTTCAGTAAGCACTGGGCCACTTTCCCAGATGAGATTCTCTGCTGCAGGATAATCCTGATGAAAATATCTTTCCTCTTACCCTCGTTCTCTCCATCCATCCATCCATCCATCCACAGACGAGCCGCTCGTCCTTGCTTTTGTTCAAGTCTCACCTCCCTCGCGCTAACCATTGACAGACTCCTCATTGACGTAGGTATCTCTTAACAGCCAAAATGAAAAGTACACGCGATGACTGCACCGTACGTCATTGTCATTCTTACTGTATGAAACATGCTGAATGGAGAGCTGCTTTTGTTGTTGTTAAAAAATGAATCATAAGTCCACCCCCAACCCCCTCTTCTCTCTCTGCTCTGTAGCTTTATTGGCCTTGATCTTAATATATTCTTCTCTATTTCTTGTTTTCTTCCTTTT
Organism: Thunnus maccoyii; assembly: GCF_910596095.1. Taxonomy (NCBI): domain Eukaryota; kingdom Metazoa; phylum Chordata; class Actinopteri; order Scombriformes; family Scombridae; genus Thunnus; species Thunnus maccoyii. The sequence continues at coordinate 7,735,367 of NC_056534.1, read as the reverse complement.
CACTTGAGTGTATGCTAGAAAAGATTTCATGCTGGTAAAATGACACGAATATTTCTCACATTCCCTCCACCTCTCTCACGAAACCTCACTCTGTCCAGCACTCATCCTAGAAAAAAAAAAAAAGCTTTATTGTTCTTAACACCTATCTGGATTTGACAAGTTAAAAACAGTGTATGTCTTCATCTTTCGGGCTCAGGGAAACAGCGTAAGCATCGTCTGCTGTTTTTCAGAGTAATTTTAGGATAACGCTGCGGGCTCGCAGTAGGCGATAAACCAAGTGTGTCAAATGTGAGTGTCTGTGGCATGGGAGACGACCTTCAAGCTAACAATGATTGCACATTTTAAAAAAAAAGTAACACAAATGGAAATGACCTTCACTGTGGTTAGTGGTATCTTCTACAAGGTCACACTGAACTCTCACCCACTGCCACCCGCCTCTCTAAATTTACTTAGAAGTATCACGGGATGTGGCTTCAACAGCATTTGCAAATAATTCTCAGTATTTGCTCAAACTCCCTTGAAGTAAGAGGACGGTATAGTGTTACCAAGGTTGTCATCACATCCAGTAAACATCTGCAGTAAGCGTCTAGCTTTTATAGACATCTACATTATATGGACTTTATGTAATTTTTCTGATGGTATATCCAAACTGCACATCACACAGTAAATGCAGCTAACAATTATTTTCATTATCAATTAATCTATTGATTATTTTCTCAATTAAACAATTATTTGCTTGGTCTATAAAATGAAAAATGTCAATAACCATGTCCCAAAACCCAAAGATGCAACTTAAAATGTCTTGTTTTGTCCCGACCAACAGTCCGCTACCAAAAGATATTCAGTTTACTATCATAGAGGACTAAAGAAACCAGAAATGGTTAATCAATTTTAATAGACTTATCGATTAATCATTGCAGCTCTAATCCGTTTATCCATATAGGAATAGATAGAGGAGAATATCAGAGGCAATACAAACCATTTTGACAGGACATTCTAGTCGTAAGGTGTGTTCAGACGGAAAGCTAAGCAGCAGGATTGCATATAAAGTCATTCAGAAGATGTAGCCTAAGTGGATGTTCAGAGATGAAAATTTGAACTGACAAATGACACATTCACAGAAACATTCACACAACTTAACAATATTTCAACCTGGGAGAAAAAAATTCACTTATCTTTGAGGTTATTATCTATTATTATTATCTGTGAGTTTTGAGTTCAGTCAGAGGTTGAGCTGATACAAAACCAGACAAGGGCTCGTTATATCTGTTGCTAGCTAGCTTACAGCTAGCGTCTGTACAGTTGGTATACTGGCTGTTTAGGAATGAATAAACACAGACTGGACAAATGGTTGAGCGCCCAAATTTGAACATTTAAGATGGGGTGAAAATCTGCTTCACTTTCTGTCTGAGCAAATATTTAGTTTAATCTTTGTCATGAAAAGCTACACTGCATTAGCTGTAGTTTTCCAACACAACCACTGTTGTGCAGGCAAATTAATTAATTTTGATACTAAAAGACAAACTTTGGTGATTATGTGGTAATATTTGATGTTATTAAGAGTACCTTTAACATGATTTCTACTGAGATTTGTGCACATTTATTCTTGTTGGACGTCACAAATACGGTTATCACTGAAAACAGAAAATGACAGTGACTCCAGTGGTGTATGTGTATGATGTGTACATTATGATTTGTATGTTCTGGGGTTGTGAGGGTTCAAAAAAGTCACTAAAATGCTGTTGAAACAATGGTTATATGTAAAATTGACTGACTTTTCAGCCAAATGTAGCACAGTTAGATGCATAGATGTCTTTTGACCCGATCAAAACTGTCCTTAGCGGGGCAAAGAATTACACTCAATATTTCATCATTTTAACTTTCTCTTCAGAAAACGTTTTCTCCTGCATAATACAACAACCATCTGGTACACACACACAGACTAAACACACAAAGAAATATCTGCATATTCATCTTTGACCCAGGCCTAATTTGTGCTAGATTTCCAACCGGCACCCCCTATAAATTGTTCAGCAGTGGTACGTTCCGGCACTGTAGCCTCGATAAACACACATGCTGGGTCGAGCACAGGTCAGGACCATTTTTCCTCCCTGTGAGGTGAGTCTCCTGTGGGAGCGCGGTGGGACATGGCTGTAAGGTGACACTGAGGTGACCAAGCAGGGGGGGAAAAGATGAGAGCGGGTGAGATAGGAAGCGGGGCGCTGAGTGAAAGAGAGAGAGAGAGAGAGTGAGACATACTCAAGGACAGACAACTTCTATTTTGGCCTGGTGGTAAACTCAGCTTGGCGGTCTGACAGGAGACACAGTGGCAGTGTGTGGAGGAGGGGGGGGGGGGGGGTTGAGGACATGGAGGGAGAGACTGCCTTATTTAGAAAAGGGGAGCTCCCTCTGAACAGCAAAGGAGAGAGGGGGGGGGGGGGGGAGTTAAGGAAGGAAAAAGTTGCAATGCTGACCGTCAGTCAGGTCCTTGACAAACAGCAGCGGTGTGTGGAGTGCTCTTCATCCACCCCCGCATAAAGCCCAGGCACACTCAGTTTGACCTGCAAGAGCAGAAATCCATACTTCATCATCACAACAGCTGCCCCCTCAAGACCCCACCTGAGACAGAGTGTGTTTGTGTCTGTGTGAGACAGAGAGAGCATGTGGAGGGCTTATTAAGTGGGACTAACACTGCATTGTAAGTCCGTGCTTTAAACAGACCACGGTAGCCGCTGATGCGACATTGTTTGTCTCAAGCATTATTAGCAAAAGCCCACCATCTTTATGTCAGGCCAGCAGATATGATGTGGGCACCTGCAGGATCCTTGTTAAACTGTTTTTTGTCTGATGGTAATCTTTACAGGCCAGCCGATGGCACTTAGGCAAGGTCACAGTTAAGGAACAGGATGCTAAATGCTGTTCTAAACACAGAGCACATAGAGCGAAGTGCACACACTGTGACGGTGATCGATCTGGTCCTCAGTGTGTACGGTAAACAACTCCAGACTGACAGAAACAGCAGATACTGTACATCCAAAAATAAATCACTTCATAATAATGGAAGCCTTATTACGATTATAATATGGGTGCAAGGATAGAGGGTTTTGCATACTGTACAGACTGTAACATCCACTGAGTCAAAGTTGTGATTTGGGGTTATAAAAATACATCTACACTTCGCAAATGTGATTCAGCACAAAGGGAAACCACAAGTGACAACCATATCGAATCAGCTCAGCTTAACATGAGCAGCTGTTGTAGCATTATTATGATGATGACTGATAATAATGACTGATACATGCAAATCAGGGGCTGCATAAGACAATATACCAATATATGAGCACGAAGGTTCATTCCTGACCTCAGAAATAGCAGTTTGACATGCGTGAGACTGAGATGTTGTTAGCGTGAGTAAAAGCTAGTGCATGGCCCTTGAGTTCAGATTGTTTATTCAAACTATAAATAGCTTGTAGATTATAATCAAAGTTTCCAAGATTAAATATACTCATGTATCTGTTAACTATGACAAAACAAGCTTCACTTACTAAAGTAAGACAGTGAGATGTGGTTGAAAGCTCTGGAAAAAAGGTAGTAAAGTAGACCTTGAGTTAAGATTGTTTTGTCAAACTATATCTACTTATAAAAATTTTCCAATATTGAATGTAGTACACATCAGCGCATCTATTAAAGTATGTGTCAATTAACTCAAGGTCCACTTACTAAAGGAAGGCTGCAACATGTGGTTGAAAGCAATGACTGAGAAGATTGTTCGATTATCACAATGGTTGACGTACAATTTCCTGTTGCTTAACTTATCAGTTCATCAATTAACTGAGAAACTGTTGCATTTCTAAGCATTTACACTTCATATACAGAACCAGACAAAAGTTTGGACACACTTTCTCACTCAAAGGAATGGGATGGTGTGTCCAAACTTCTGACTGGATCTGAAACAATTAATTGATTAATTGATAAGTCGATCATCAGAAAATTAACCTGCAACTATTTTTCCAGCAAAAATGTGACTATTTGATGCTTTTGTTTGTGTATTTTTGGGTTCTGGACTTCTGGTTCTGGACTTCTGGTCGAATGGCTTGAATGTGTTAACTTTCACTTTTTTCTGACATTAAATAGACTAAACATTTAATTGATTAATCGAGAGACTAATCGGCTGATTAATCAATAATGAAAACATTGTTAGGTGTAGCCCTAGTATGATGTTCCTCACATTGGATTGCATGATAACAGGAAGTTGTACCATGGATGTTGCTTTTTATTGTTAATTTAGACATCAGTGTCTATCAAGATGAAAATAAATAAATAAATCAAAAATTATTACAACAGTAGACGACTTCCTATAAATATCGATACAACGCCCGGCTCTTACACAGCTGCAGAGGCTCGCTGTGTCATCACGCATCAAAATCTCTTTTTATCAGCTCAGCCTGCCGTCATGTCATCACCCCAGAGAGAAATTAATGATTGAAGTTTCCTGCTTCAAAATCCGGTCAGTCTAAATAACAATCGCTGCCAAACGACTGGAGGTGTTGCCCTGAAACAAAACACTGACACGTCTGGCACCTGTTACATTATCCTCGTATTAAATCCCCTGCGCACGGGCACACCTTGCATAAAAAAATATCCTCTACTTGTGCACCTAAAAACACCAGCTTCACAGTCTGCAGTAACGTCTGAGCTTTTCAGAGTCAAAGTAGAACACCAGGGCGCTGCTACCTTTCATGTGCTGAGCTGCGCAATGATATTTTTATCTCTGCAGCTTGTCGGGTGACTGCAGGTTAGTGACGGGGGAAACTTTGAGCTCTTCCTGCATCGAGCCATCAGACGCCATCTGACTGCTTAATGAGAGCTCTTGAGGTGAGGGGGGGGGGGGGAAACCAGGAAATAAGACGTTTTCTGAGATCTCTTTCCTCCCTTTTTTTCCTCTCCATCCTCCTCTTTTCTCTCTTCAAACACAACACTGGGATCTACAGCACGTGTGTGGGCAGAGGGGTGATGCGGGATATGTAGTGCATCTAATTTGTGTATGTGAGGTGTGTGGGCAGACAGAGAGAGAGAGAGATTGAGAACTTCACTGCAGGACTGATAAGTCAAGTGAAATTATAACAACACTGCACGACAAAAAGCGCAGAAATAGATGTCAAAAAAGGATGTATTTTGTGTGCGTTTCTCTCTCCAGGAATAGCGTAAGCACAGCCAGGAACCCGGTAGTGTGTGTGTGTGTGTCCGAGAGTGTGTATGTGTGTCTACAGATGCCAGATCAGAGGTGGAACACAGCTTAATTCCCCTAGCAGCAGCAGCAGCAGCAGCAGCCGCAGCAGCTTCAGTCTGTGCTCAGCCGTACGTAACCTGTCGGTGGGGTTAGCTCGGTGCTGTTTAGACATCCTGGAGCCTGGCACGACCCCGCCTGCGCCGCAGAGATTACACCCACAGCGGTAATGATGCACACAGAGAGCGACTCTACTGTATGATCCCAGTCAAAGACAGAAAACAACAGGCAACGAGGTGCACACGCGCAGGAAGAAGAAACCTGAAGAGAAAACGCTCACAAACTGATTCTTTTTCAGCATCTCTCCTGTTGCTGCATGTTTCTTTTCACCCCCTCCCCTCTTTCTTTTCACTCTCCGCTGAGCTATGTCTTGTAATTACTTTAGCACTCACCAGGATTTTTTGCCTCTGTCTCTCAGCACTGAAAACATCCCTTTGTCCTACTGACTTCCAGCGGAATAAAGAACATATTTATCCCAAAGACCGCCCCAGGCAGGAAGTAACACTAGCTGCTGGGACAAATATGGCCTCCCGCATCATTCAGTTTCACTCAACCTTTGCTCTAATTTCTCAACCCAGAACTTCTCACAGTGAGGAGAGACAGGTAATCTACAATCGCAGCGACTGCGAGTCACACATCCTTCTGCATTTACTCGAAGATTTCTCTGCCGCTTCTCCGTTCTCGTCTAGTGTAGTCAGCAGCTTCATCTAAACAAGTGAATATAACCACAATCCCTTTCTGTGCTCATGTGAAGCTGCTTCCGGAGGCCACAATCTTTCAACGTCAGGAGTCTCCAGGAAGTGAGTTACCGGTCCAATTTGCATCTTGAGAGCAGACTAGTTTCAGTTTCTGACAGGAGATTACAGACACACAAAAGACAAAGTAGAAAGCAACCTTCCAGTCACAGACAGGAACCACTCCCCTGCACCAGTTTCCACATCTCACTGCTGGGATTTGATGCCAAAATCTTTACGTTTCATTTCTGTATAAAGCTGCGAGGATTACTCGATTAAGTGATTAGTTGATCCACACGAAATGAACACTGACTGTTTTGATAATCAAATAATCACTTTATTCTTTTTTTTAAAAGGAAAAATACCCCAAAAATAGCTGGTCTCAGCCTCTCAAATGTGACAATTTCATGCTTTTTATTTGGCTTATATGACGGTAAACTGAACATCTTCGGGTTTAGGTTGTTATTCGGACAAAACAAGACATTTGAAGACAGTATCTTTGTCATTTTTCATTATTTTCTGATAAAATAGTTACAACAATTAATCTATTAATGTTTTTCAAGCACAATTTTCTTTAAAATCTTTTGTTTCAGTGTTCTTTTCTCTGTAATACTGTGCAAATAATTCAACGTTCAAGGTTGTAAAATATCCCTAAATCATGTCTTTTCTGATCCTACCGTGGTGGAAAGGTTTATTTTGGTTGTGGCTTTTGCATTTGGCTTGGATTTAAATCCACTCTGCCCCATTTACTAGTAAAATAACGATCCCAGACAAAAGTCATCGATTCACAGGTTGCGTCCTTAATTTGATCAAGAAATTTACTTTGGCTATGCAAAACTTTGTCTTTGCTGCGCTTTGCTGGTGTTCCCACATTGCGAGATGTCAGATGTCCGTCCATCTGCTTACACCAACAAGCCTGGCTGTGTGGTCTTTTCCTGCAGACTTACATTCTCAAGAAAAAAAGAAAAAGAAGTTGGGAAAAGACTGAGGCCTAAATTTGGATTATAAACTGAAGAAACTCTCCGGTCAATGAATTAAAAGTCATCTGATTGTGGCCTAAAAAGTATATTTTTGACTACTGAGTGACTCAGAGCAAAAATCTTATTTCCTAGAAGAACTGCGGTCGTCTTTTTAGAGAGAAAGCCTGCAAAACAGGATGCTGTGGAGGGGGGGGGGGGGGGGAAGAGGCTGCTGATCTCTGCATACCCAGATCACCTCTGGCAATATTAACCGACAGCCTCTCTGTGTGCCAGCAAAGCCATTTGTTTCGGCCTTGCAACTTGAGTCGCGGGCGGTAAAAAAAAACTGTGGGAGCAACATAATGAAAGAGCTGTGTGAGAGGGAAAAAAAAGGAAGAATAGAAGAGTGGGAAAAGGTTGCACGGTGATACAACAACTGACAGTCTGTTAAAAAAGATTGCAGAAGGTACCGATTTGAAAAAAACGATTTTATATACATTTCTCTTAATTTACTTTTTATCCAGTATTTGCCGACTCACTGTTTTTGACAAGGTGAGAGAGAAACTGTAACCACTGCTACCAAGACATCAAATTTTCCTCTGCACCTGTCAAAAATATAAAAAAATATTAGCGTTTAATATGACAAAAGTCTGGAAAAAGTGACAGTTTTCCAGATATTATGACCCTGCTAGATGATGAAAAGCTCCCTTTTCTGTTAGGGGCAGAACACTGCACTATAGATGACAAATGACCTGTCAACTAGGACTGCAACTAACAATTATTTTCATTATCAATTAATCTGTCGATTATTTTCTTGATTAATGGACTGGTTGTTTAGTCTATAGAATGTCAGAAAATGATGAAAAATGTCGATCCCAAAGTCCAAAATGCAACATAACCCAAAGATATTCAGTTTACTATCACAGAAGACTAAAGAAAACTGAAAATACTCACATTTAAGAAGCTGGAACCAGAAAATGTTGACGTTTCCTTCTTCAAAAAAATGATTTCATAAATCGCTTACCAAAACAGTTGCACGCTAATTTTCTGATGATCGACTATTGCAGCTCTAAGCCAACTGTCATCTGACTTCCTCTTTCAGCCACTGTTTCCCTTCTTGCTTTGGCAACATAGATGTATTTACATGGCAAGACAATACAGCAACCAGAAAGGGAAATTGAGTGTATATGTGTGAGAGAGAGAGAGAGAGAGAGAGAGAGAAATCATAAATAGTGTGTTCTTAATGTAATCTGGCACAAGACGTGAACTTCAGCTGTGGGGCTCAGGTGGATCACTGGAGTCCAAACACTGTCAGACAGACGACCGGATGACATCCCTTCCCTCCCTCCTCTCCTTTCCTTTCCTTTCCTCCAGCAGACCCAGATCCTTATCTATACACCCATCCATTCTTTCCATTTTACCCTGCTTTGACCTCTCACTTCACATACTATTCAATCTGTCTCTCTATAATGAACACAACATACATATCCAGGTGTGACAGCTGTGTACCCTTCCCAGCTGTGGCATCCAAAACTCCCCCCCAAAAAAACATTTTCTATTTATTTCTCTTCTCCTCTTTCGGCAACCCCCCCCCCCGCCCCACCTTCCTCACACACACACACATCCGCCCACTGCCCTGTCTCACAGAATCAGCATCACTACGGAGTGAAAAGGCCAGCATCCCCATGAGATGTGGTCTTTGTTGATGTTGTTATTTTGAAATGTGGGGATCTAGGATGTTGGTTGGGGCATCCACCGACCATTTAAAGCCACGGTGAGAGCCACCACAGAGTACCGGAGCAGAAACAGGAGCAGTTTTAGGCCTTTGCTTCTGTTCATGCTGCTGCAAACACAGTGAAGCATATATTTCCTGCTTTCTTCCAGCTCAAATTCTTTCCTACTCTGCTCTCTTTATTGCCTGGTAAGGTACAGATCCAAGGCTAATTTGCTGTCCAAACAAGTAAAAAAACATATACATCACGCTGCCATCTGGCTTCGACTGGACCAAATCAAGAGCAGCATCTCTCAAATGTCTTCTACACAAAGCGCATGTGAACCGATCTCTCTCGGAGCAACCTTAGATTCTCAAATAATTACCTCTACCCGGCATGCATCTTTAAAAAGCTGGATTCATCCTGAGGGAACTGACTGAGCATGCTCATCAGCGATGCCCTGCTTCACACATTCACACCTGGGAGCTGCCAGGTACAGCTACAGTCTGCTACTGTTGCACCGCTGAGCTGCTCTAATGGAGTTATTGCTGATTAATTGCCTTGCTCGAGGGCAACTTGTCAGTAGTTATCAAGGGGAATGAGGGATCCACAGACTGTTTCTACACAGTCAGTCACAACCTTCATCTGCTTCTCTACAACACCCACCACCGCCTCCTCATTCATTTGTACTAAATTTGCACTTAACTGCCTATCAGAGGCCTGCTTACACAAACCCTCTTATTCTCGATCCCATCTGGGCCCCCCCCCTTGGATCAATACCTGACCCCTGAGCACCACCTTGGGAGCCCAGCCTGCTCTCATGGGAAATTAGAAATGGAGGCGATGTTGTGGTGGGGTTTTGGTTTAAGTAGACGGGAGATGAAAATGTTTTTTTTGTCAGCAGGGCTCGCAATTGCCGCATACAGAAGACAACCCGCCCGAGGGGCAGGGTGATTCAGACGCGGCGAGGTGACGCTTAACAGGGCTTTCCTCTGGATTGCTAGATGTAGAGGTGACAAGGCTGAACGGCTGCCATCGGCTCAGGTGTTTGGGAAGGGGGGGGGGGGGGGGGGGGGGGACTGTGGAGGGTGAGGATGGAGCCTGTGGAACAACATTAGTAGACACTTTCACCTCATAATGTGGCTTCATCAGTTTAAAATAGGAATCAAATGCTGAATGCTGCCACTCAAGATATGTCAATAATTTAGAAAGTGAAGGACTAAACTGTATTGAATATAGGTTATAAGCTTGGTTTTAAGTGCTGAGATGTCCAGGCATTTCTTTTATAGAAAAAAACTAAACCTCACACAAGCAGGAGGATCCAAAAACCTGACAGCACAGAATAGAAATAGAACAGACTAGAATCCACTGGGATGCATATATATGGGCTATATCCATGCTGACCAGCAGCAGAGGGCCATCTGTTCGTTTACTCCCTAATTTCGTGAGAGGCAACTTCATCCAACATCACACACGCACAGACACGGATACACCCCCCCTTTTACATTGCAGTCTTAAAACAGTAAGTGCAATGGCAGGGGTCCTCACGTCACAAGCCTCCCTGCTTCACCTCCAACACCCTCCTCCCCAGCCTCCATATCCCGGAATTATTAAAAAAAAACAAAAAAACAAAAACAAAAACAAAAGAAAACACAGCAGAGCATCTCTTCTTACCCATCTGTGCTTGTGTCGGATGTCTTTCAGAGGTTCATGGTGGATGAGAGCTCTGCTGATCTGAGTCTGGTAGTTTTGCTGCAGAAACCGCTATGCCATCGCATTGGTGATGCTGGAGACTCGGTGATAACCGGGGGCCGGGGTATCTCTCTCTCTCTTTCCTTTTTTCTTTCTGCTTCAGCCGGGGTTTACTCTACAGTCATCTCGCAGTGTTCTCGCCCCGTCTCTCCGGTTTTTATCCGCCGGATCCGATGCGCCGATGATCGTCCCGAGCAGGACCTACACTGTGGATCCTTTCGGTCGCGGCGGTGATGGCTCAGCCTCCCTTTCTTCCCTCCTCTTTGCTCTAGTATTTATTCTACGAAACACCGAGTTGGATTATTAAAAATTTTTTTAAAAAAGAAGGAGCTGCTTTGGTTCGCGCAGGGATGAGCCAAACGGTGCAGAAAGGATGGAGATGGAGTGATGAGGAGGGACACGGGGGTGGCGGTGGGGGGTGTCTGCCGTCCTATTCGCCGTTTTCTGTCGTGTTTACGAGCCGCTGTCGCCTCCTCCCACCGTCTTCTCTCTCCTCTCTCTCTCTCTCTCGCTCTCTGTGTGATCCCTGTCTTCCGTCCTCCGTCCTGCGCTCTGCACCCGGTGTGTGACGCCTTTTCCGCTCGTAAGAACATAAGACCCCCCACCCCACCACCAGCTCTCCTCTCTTTTACTCCTTTTTCATCATCTTTCCCCCCCTCTTCCCTCTCGATCGGGCAGGCTGGTGGTAGAAGGAGGAGGAGGAGGAGGTGGATACAATGAGTGTGTATGTGTGTGTGTTTGGGGCAAGTGAAAGAAAACGGAGGGAGTGGAAGGAGGAGCCCCGCGAGAAGAGAGCTCCTCCCCGCTATGATGCTCCTCAGCGGCGGAACGAGGAGGGCGCCTGTCATGTATGGAGGATGGAGATGTAAAGCAGGGGGTATAGATGAGTGGCACTGAACTTGTGACTACCATTGTTATTGTTGCCATCCCTACTGTGACAAGCTGAGAGGTCTCCCCTAAATTTATCCACCGATGTTAATTGGAAAGTGAAAAACAAGACTAAAAGTCTGTGGCCACACAGAGCCCCCACCAGGCCGCAATGCTCATTACATACCAGAAATAAAACATGTTGAATGGATGAAATATGAAGAGACAACAGTGTGAGGCTATTTGTAGATTTGTATCACTAGTGGGGCAAAGAAGGTGAAGTTTGGGGGGCATGGGGAGGTCAGATTAAGAAGTTACCTAAAAGTCCTCCTCCCACTCAAACATTGTTGTTTTTCTTCTTGGTTTTCTTCTTCTTCCTATATTGGATGTTTGAGCTTCATTGTGCAGAATGATGTATGTGTGCAGAGTTTGAGGCTTGAAGGCTGATTTCACTTTTATCTGTTGAGAGTGGAAAGTTTCTCTGTGCTCATTGAAAATTCAGTTTTAAGGGGGTGGGCCTACGTTTGTGACATCACAAATAGTTTGGAAACCAATCCCGGTCCAGTATTCAACTGACACAAGTGTGACGTGGACACTTGAAGACTCAAACACTGATAATGGACTCTACAATGAAGTAGGTATCTTGTGTCCAGCAATTAAAACTTCTGAAATGAACAATATTTGGATATTTATAGATTCTGGATTTTTTAATGAGGGAGAATAAGTAGAGGCTATTTTAAGGATTTTAACAAGATAATTTCACTTTTTTTTTTGAAAAACCATATTAGACCCCAATTGTTATTCAGAGTAGAGTATTTTAAATACATATTAAAACATGTCTGGAGGGGATCTTTAAAAGAGCTTAAAGCAGTTTAGCATTTTGGGAAATGTGCCTACTGTGTTCACTTTCTTGTAGAGAGTTAGACAAATATCAATGTGTCCACTCAATATGAAGTTGAAGCCAACCGGTTAGCTTAGCTTAACCTATTAACAAGTTAGAATGTCTAGTTTGTTTCATGCATACAAACACTTAAAGCTTAAGCTTTTTGTACCAATTAAACAAATAAGATAATAAGTTAGTGATGGGAGGTGGATTTTTTTCCTGTTTCCCTCTGCTTACAGTTTTTATGCTAAGCTAATAAGCTAACTGGTTGTAGCTAGCTGTAGCAGGGGACTGCCCATTGGTCCAGAGGCCCATTATTCCAAAACCTAGTAGTTAGGAAAATGTCCCGTTGGACCAAAAGCCCATTAGTCTGACAGCCCTTTACCATGAAAACAAACTCCCATTGCTCCAAAGGCCCATTGGATTCACTGCCATTATTTGTGGTTAGGCGATCCAATTAGGCTACCCCTCTGTCATCATTAAGGTTAAGGTTAGTATGCATTAAATGCACTAAAAAGCAAGCATTTTGTAAATGGTATGTTCGCTTGTCAAAATACACTAAGATATTAAGGGCAGAAACAACAGGCCTTGGAGCAGTGGGCTTTCGTTTTTGGGATAACAGGCCGTCGGACTAATGGGCTTTTGGTCTAATGGGAAGTTTTTTGAAGTATTGGGGTTTCTGAATAATGGGCCGTTGGACTAATGGCATGGCATCCTGTAGCACAGATAACGTACAATTATTACAGTGGTATCTGTCTAAATTCCTTTAAATCAAAAGGGTCTAAACCGTGTTCACATCATATGGGACGGATGGTAGAGATCGGAAATATTCCCATTTTACAACTTGCAAGAGCTAACATCACTGGACAACTTGCTGTATGATGGCAGAGTAAGTTGTGTTAGGGTTAAAATAAGTGTACTGTTCATGGTCATATGGCATTAAATTTGGGGTTTGACATCCATGGTTGTTGGCTTTTCAGACACTATTAAGTACCAAATGGGATATATCGGAGCTGTACAAAAAATATGAGTTTCACAGTTGTAATACAACATGGATGTTTGAAATTAACATGAACTATTTACAAGTCAGAAACTGGTAAATATGGTAACTCTCATATGACATAAATGCATCATTAACCCACATACGATTGAGCATGTTTTCATGCACTAATCTCCCAGTTGGGATCAGGTCCTTGAATATCAGTTGTATTTTTGTGCATGTTACATATCCTTATCTAAAAATCCTAGAATTAAGGCATTGCAGTTTTAAGAAACCTTAATCTGTAGTACTCTGATAGAAACCATGATACTGTGACATGAAACAACTTATTTAGGTTTCTGATTATTATGTAGTAGTTAGTCAGTAGAAAAAAAAAAAAAACACTGGTAATTCTAAGGATAATTTAACCCTTTTCTTTCACTAACTGATGTCTGTGTCAAAAATTGTCCAGAATCGAAAGTTGCCTTTGACTGTCTGTTAAAATTACTTTTTTTTTTGAATAGACACTTCCTAATTATCTAATAGTTCCTGTACAGCTGCTTGTGTTTTTTATAAAAATGAACATTTGAGAACTTTGGTCTTTATTATTACATAAAAAAGTGGTTTTGGAGAAAAACATGTTAACAGAAATCGAAAAAAATATAATTTTGGTATTGCTATTGAAACCCTGGCATGGTATTGGCACAAGCACTATTACAATAGTTAAGTTTTACTTGGATTGCAGTTAAAATTATCTTAATGTACACAAGAAAAAAATCCATTTGCTACTTAAAAACAGCACACAGCAAGTAGAGCAAGGCAAGTTTATTTATATAACACATTTCAGCAACAAGGCCATTTAAAGTTCTTTACATAAAACATTAAAAGGCATCAAGACAAAGTGCAAAAGAAACTCACCATAAAAGTACTACACAGTCATTAAAGAGCGAAGAGAATGGAAGACAAATATAAGCTACAATAGAATAAGACAGGTATGAAATACAAGAATAATAGTTACAGTGCAGTGTAAGAAATGAATAATTATTTGGTTTAATAAAAGGCAACAGCAAAAAGAAAAGTCTTTAACCTTGATTTAAATAAACTAAGAGCTGCAGCAGACCTGCAGTTTTCTTCCAGATATTTGGTGCATAAAAACTGAACTCTGCTTCTCTATGTTTAGCTTTGACTCTGGTGATAGAAAGCAGACCAGTCCTGGACGACCCATTAGGACTGGATGGTTCATAATAAAATCATAAAAGCAGAAGATCAGAAATGTATTTTGGCCCTAAACCATTCAGTGCTTTATAAACCAACAGTAGTGTTTGGAAATCAATTCTTTGACAGGCAGGAATCCAATGTAAAGATCTGAGAACTGGAGTGATATGATCCACTTTCTTGATGCAGCTGCAGCTGTCTGATCGAGCAAATACATTACAGGCCCCGGTGGACAGAAGTTCAGAGCCTACTGACACAGGAGGGTTTGTTAGCTTGTCGACAGTATCAAATAAAGCACGTGCATTATTACTGTTTTTGGCGATGATGTCAGAGAAGAAGGACCGCCTTGCATTTCTCAGCTCCAAATTATAAATGCAAAGTCTGTCTTTACAGATGTGATAGTGAAACTGGAGATTTGTGTCTCGCCACCTGGATTCAGCTTTGTGATACTCCCCCCCCCCCCCCCCATTCTGACCAGCGTGACATTTCTCCATGGAGATCTTTTATTACCAGAGACCACCTTCAATTTAGTGGGTGCAATGGCATCAGTAACATTTGTAATTTTAGAATTGAAATGATCTACAAGCTGACTGATTGAGACCCAAGAGAGGATGAGTGTGGAAGAGGAAGCCTGAATTAATATATCACTAGTGTTAAATGTAAACGTACTAACTTCTGCAATAAGTCACTTATGATTATTGAACACATGGTCTTACCTGACAAAAGCAAGTTCTCTCAAAAGCAGATAGCTTGTTTTTACTGGCATTCCTTGTAAATAGTGTGACCTGTGTATTTCTGCGTTCCTGGTTTCCATGTGCAGAGTAGTTGAGCTAAATGTTGACATGACTCCAATGCTAACATGCTGATGTTTATCAGGTAATGTTTACCGCGTTCACCATAGCTTAGTCTGCCAACATTTGCTAATAGCACTAAACACAAAAGTACAGTTACACAGCAATGCAGCTGATGGAAATGTCTTTGGTTTTGCAGGTACTTGGTCATATAACAAAGTATTGACAAGTACTGATGTTATAATTCATCCATAGGGGATCATGAATGTGTGTAACAAATAGTTGTATAATTGTTCACTCAACCAAAAGTCAACCACATAGTGATGCTAGATAAAAAAAGTCAGAGGGTCACCACAGTCAATAGGATTCATCCTCTATGTATCATGGATATCTGGACCAAAATCAATCAATGCATATAATAGTTGGTGAGATATTTCAGCCTGGACCAACCATAGAGCCATGCCACTATCACTGAAACAATCAGAACTAATAGAAACCTAAAAGCAGCCAATCACACTGAATATGTTCAATTAGCTTACCGCTGTGTCTGCAAGCTGGATAATTTCAAGACACTTCACAAATTCAGGTCTGGGAAGTCTTCCAGCTTTTGACAGTTTGTGGAGACATACTTGTGTTTGCTAATGTTTTGCAGAGCTCTGTTTGTTATCCTTTGTACCGGATTTATATAGCCTACTAAATATACTATATAGCTGTAACAGCCACCTCTCATTTGGAAGGTCTTTTGAGGCTGGGTCACACTGACTAAGCAAGGTGCAAATAGACTTAAGCCTTTTCATGTTGACCAACTCTTATCTTCCGTCAGGGTGATGAATCATAAGGAGATTAGCATGTCGACTTATTGCGCCACGCAATATTGTGTCTGTAAAGTCAAATCACACGTGTAAAAAGATCTGACAAAATAACCTTTAACACAAATTATTGTGTGATTGTGATTTTGTTTCAGATATTTTTTGTTATTCTAACTTTTTTAGACTTAGTTTCTATGAACGCAGCCTGGAGGGAAGCTGTTCACTCACATGAACAAGAAGTCCAGGTGCTCATTATTTGGCAGCGGCGATACTGTTCAGACTTAGCATGGCCTATGACTCAGACTACTTTTTAACAAGTGTTTGTTCAGTAAATCACTGAAGTTGGCAACGCCTCAGCATGTTAGTTATACAGTAAATATAGCTGGATGTTAGGCCTTCAGGAATGTAACATCCCTGATATCAACCAGAGATCTTCAACCTCACAGCCTTCATTTTTTTCTCCCTCTGAGCAGTCAGTTGTTGTCGGAGGGGAGGCTTATAGACCCTGCACCTCAGGTTGTTTCTGCCTTTTTAGCCTGTCAGCATCATACAGTATGACAGCTTTTTGTTCACGACAACAGGGGGACTGTCTTATAAAAGCAGGATTATGACGTTAGTTTGTGAAATACCTGGAGCCTGATCAAATCTGTGACATGAACCAATGAACTCCTCCAGGCTTTACTCTGCAGTCACTGCCCTTAAAATGTAAACACAGTGTGTATTTGTATGCAGACTGATTCCAGCATTTTTTTTTTTTTTGCTTTAGTTAAATTTGGCACCTTTTAGTCAAACAAATAAATACATAAATAGAAGGCTAGGGCTGGGTATTATCAGTGCATATAAGATACCTTAATTTGAGTAAAATATGTTTTGACCATTGTTTTTCATGGTTTTTACATGGTTTCAATGTTAAATATAGAACTTTAACTTAATTTAAGGACGAATTTACACAAAGGAAATGGATATTGTAGTGTGCAATTCAGGCTCACAGTTTTGTTTAATTTTTTTTATATAACCTTTTCCTGTCTCATGAAATGGATTATTGTGTTTTATGTTAGAAATATTGAATGCTTGGTCAGATTTAGGCTTGTTTGCTCAAATCAAATATTTCCTGATTAAACTCAGGAAACCTTCTGACTTAAAAGACACAGAATTGTTTTTTTTAGGGATTTCGCTTATAAATGTTTTCCATTTACACCCACTTCACACAATGATTGGCCAGATGTGGCACTTTGTGTGTACAGTCGAGTACAAGACTATGAATTCCTTTTAGGAGAGATTGTCTGAAAGAGTGCACTGTTTGTCCCCATATTTAAACAATATCGCATCTGGCTTCTCTCTATGATGGCTGGCTTTTCACAGTGCTTTTGAGTGAGAGAACAGCTGAAATGTTGTTGACGTAATTGGACAATACATCAAACAAACTAGCATAACCTGGCCCTTATGCTTCAAAAAAAAAGGACAAATTAAAAATAATTATTATTGACATATAAACTGCTCAAAATGGAAAATTCTGCTGATTTTCCACATGGATCTCATTTTCATGGATGTATACTGTAAGTGTGCACATACACACACACACACACCTCCAAATTCAGAATGTAATATATTCAGCTAAAGAGCCTACTCAGATGACACTAGAGATATGAGGGTTATGGAGGACTTTGATCCAAGTCCAGAGAAAGTGAACTGTTCATCTTGGCTACAGGCTTTACAGGCTCCACCACCACCAAACTTCCTTCAGATAAAATTCCAAAGTGACAGACAGAAATCTAGAGTTGGAGACGGATTATCAGACTGTCTGACCTGAACTCAAAGCAACATGGAGGTGTGTTTGTGCAGAGAGGGCTGATTAACTTTAGTTTTCTAAGACAAAAGTGAAAGAAAGCTAAAGGATGGCCACGGTGTTGTATCTGGTGTTGTGTCCATACTATAAACAAAACAAAAAAAAGGTGGTGTTTACCCAAAAACATCTGCATTAAGCAAGCTTAATGACTTGCATAAACAT
Source organism: Thunnus maccoyii (assembly GCF_910596095.1). NCBI lineage: Eukaryota > Metazoa > Chordata > Actinopteri > Scombriformes > Scombridae > Thunnus > Thunnus maccoyii. The sequence goes on along the minus strand of NC_056534.1, from coordinate 7,717,371 downwards.
ATTTGCTTTCTTACTGAGAGTTGGATAAGAAGGTCAATACCACTCTCATGTCTGCACGGTAAGCTAGAGCCAGGAAATGCTTAGCTTAGCTTAGCATAAAGACTTCAAACATGGGGAAACAACTAGCCTAGTTCTGTCCAAAGTAAAAACAAACAAACAAACAAAAAGGATGCAATTAATGGACAATTCATGGAAAGGAGCATTAATGTTATTATTTACAACTGTGCTTTTCCTGCTTTGACAAGTCAACGTGTCTGCAGTGAAAAGGTTCTATAGTCTGGCACGTTATCCCCTTGTAAACAAAAACTTTCACACAGTTTTTTAACATGTTTATAATGTGAGCTTTACACTTGATTTATACTTGACATGGAGTTCCTCTTTAGATAACAACAGCTTGGGTCTTGATTTATATATGTATGTACATGTGATCAAGCTGTCACCTCTACTTCCTCCTTTGTTGCTAACGTTGTTGCTAAGGTTGTCCACTCGCATATTTCGGATCAGATTCAGGCTGGAAGATGTATTTGAGAGGTTTCCATTTTGAGTAAAGGACGAGAAAAATAACTGACATCTGATTAGTATTGTTTCTTTAGCCTCCCGAGCCACCGGAAAACTGCTGAGTGGGAATTTTCCAGAAGCTAACCAATCAAAACAAAGTGGGCTCAACGGAAAGGGGGGCTTTAGAGAGACAGGAGCTAAAACGGCCTGTTTCAGACAGAGGCTGAACCGAGGGGCTGTGTAAGATAAATACAAGGTTTTTTGAACTGTAAATCATACGAAAATATTCCAGTAGGGCCCAAGAATATCAATATAGACCTGCAAATGTGCATGAAACATCCCCTTTAATGAACAGGAGACTATTTTGTGTAGTCACCATATGTTTCGTTCACTGTGGCAGAGAGCGGGTGTCGTGGTGAGCAGAGAGAGTGTGTCGAGGAGATGTCTCAGCTCATGTGCATCTTTTTTCCTTTTCACATCACATGGTGTATTCACTCTGAACAATGACTACTGGTATCAGAGACTAAGGAGCAAACACAACCAGCTGACCAATCACAGTTTGTGCGGTCGCCATGTGGTCGGATGTCGAATTATTCCCTGTATAAAATGCAACAATAAGTTTAAAGACATTCTCTGGAGAGTCCTATGATTTATACAAGTTTCTGTGGTGTATTGAAGAGTTAAATATTATAGCTGACATGTATTTATAACTTCCTGTTTTTTGCAAGCTGTAACTGTAAGATGTCAGTGAATTTTGTTCTCAAGCCTTTCTCAGAGTACTTGTCAGGAGCCAATGTTGCTAGCAAACAAATGTATGAACCAAAAAGACAAAAAAAATAAGAACGCATTTCCCAGCTTTCAGACATGTTTTTTTCTGTCCATCACTGCCTTTAAACCAACTCACAAATACCATGGCAGTTCCTATCATGCAAGCTGTATGTAAAAAAAAAACTTTAACTTCAGCAGTGGTGCTACTCCCAGAGACAAAGTGACAGACTTCATTACACTCACAGCTGGAATTTACAGACACTTGACAAAATAAAGATCATAGCTTTTCTCCCTGACAACCAGAATAGTGGAAGACATGCTGACACGCCTGCATCTGTTTACTTACTTACTTAGACACACACACACACACACACACACTCAGAGCTCTCTTCATCTTCCGTACAGTTATTTCAGTTTGTGAGCATAATTAATCAAGTCTTGTGTATTTACCTCTCAAATTTTCTTGTTTTCCTTTGCAGCACAATATGCAGTCTTACAGCCAGAGTTAACAGTTCAGTTCCAGGTAAATCTCTGTCTGTCTCTTGTGTTCCTGGTTGAACTCCTGCTTCCAGGTGACACTAATGAGCTCTGCCATTAAAGGTGAAAAGAAGGTGTGTGTGGCTTGCACAAACATAGCAATTGGTTGTGTTTGCACCCTAAAAACACCCACAGTGGCAGGTCCATTCTGTTGCTGGAAACATTTTTAACTCCTCCCCAATGGATAATATTTAAAAAAAAAACAGGGCAGAGTGTAATGAGAGTGACTGAGAGTGACATCAACTGCCTGTCTTGTTCCCTTTTTTACATTTTTGTGTCTGCTGAATCTGCAAAAAGAGCAGGATCAGAACTGCATTTGATGTCTTGCACAATGTTTAATATCGCCTGGGTGTTTTTGGCGTGATCGTGAATGAGACGTAAGCTTCAGGTTACAGGTTGGATCTCTTGTCAGTATGGTCAGTGACAGTTCTGGAAATCTGGCTCCACATTGCCATCTGATGGACTGGTTGAAACACACATCAAAATGAGTGGCAGCAAGTGGGGGCTCAATTTATAGGTTATTTTGTGAGAGGAATTATGTTTGACAGAGGACTCCTATTGGATTAAAAGTCATGTTCAAAGGCATAGCAGCCCCATCAAAGCTTTATTTGAGGGACAAACTGTGGAGGAATCCTTTTTCTCTTAGCGTGTTAAACCATGTTCATGTGAGGCTCTCTCAAGATTTGATGTTTGCGGGTGATGAAAATAAGTGTAACCGAATTTCAAGTGTTTTAGTCCTCCCATCTGTGCTGCAAGTCTGACTGTCAAGCGCATGTTTCAGGGGACTAAACTTTCTAGCAGTAAAACTGGAAAAGGCAGGAATATTTGTCTTCTTAGTACAAAATTCCCTCTTTGTGCTTCGGCAGACAACGAGCACAAAAAGGAACTTTTGAAGTAAAAAAAGACAAATTTTGCAACGTGCCCACTTGACTGCTGAAGCTAACTTTTCCTGAACTTTGCTTGAACTTTAAATCTACCTGAAATCACGTTTAATCATCCCTCTTTGCAAAAGTAAAGTCAACATGTTTTTTTAAATGTACTGTTAATAGTTTTATGTTATTAGAATGAAGAAAAAGGTCAATGAAAGATATTTTTCTCAGCCGGCTGGAGGGGCATGTAGGCGACTTGTTTGATTGACGTTTGCTAGCATGCTACTGATGTTACATACGGAACTGAAACAAAGTAAACAAACTGCTGTAGCTACAAATCACGGACAGACAATGTGTCGCTAACAGGGACTTTGAAGGCCAACAGCCAAACCAGTATCTAACAGTCTGAAATTGCATTTGCAGGTGTGTTTACATGCTGCAATACGCTACAGCTAAGCAGCTAATTAGCTACCTTGTTTGCTGGTGTTAGCATCACATTGATGAGTGTTTGTATGGCGGCTCATTCAACAAGCTAACGTGCAGGTTGCTGTATTGAAATAAGGACTCTAGTTTATGTAAGCAGATGATGAAACAGTATTTAATTGAAATAATGCAAAACTAGGGGGCACAATCATGAAATTTAAGAGTTTAAAATATACATTCTCCCCTCTGGTTTCAGATTTTTTCTTAAAGAACACAGAACAAGTGATGTACAGAACTGATATGTATTCTGTAATAGAACAAAAAAGAAAAAAGGCTATTTAATTTCAGTTGGGGGAATTTGGAATTTGTCCCTCATCACTTACATAAAAAATGCTTTAAGAATGGATTTCTTTGTGCCTTTATGGAAAGAAGGAACAATTACAGCATACTAAAAGTATTTTAATATACAGATGGGAACATGAGGATTGTTTTAAGGCGTGAAAACAATGTGAACATATCCTTTTAAGTGTAACTTTGCATAACGCTTGGCTGTTTTAGACAAAAGTTCTGTTCTTGAAGTAAAAAAGAAAAAGTGTCTGGAACACAGCCCGGGGTTTGTCATCACCCAAGCCCACCTCGCTTACATTGAGCTCACCCTGAAACCATCCATCACAACTTGTTCTACGCTATGGTTTTTCAGAATACATTTCACTTTTGCAAGGCACTATATCTGGTAGCGTGCAGCAGATTAAAATCATACAGCATGAAAATCAAACAAAAGTCACACAAGGAAAACACAGAATGCTAGATATATTATTTCCATTAAAGCCAGATGGGTTACATTTTACTGTGTCTATGTAGCAGCTCAGCTTAACCTCCCATCATTCACCTTGCACTTTTAACATCCCTTCATTTCCTACAAGGAACAATCAAGTTAATTAAACCCACTTTTGGAAAATTGTGTTGAGGCCTGAGTGGAGAGAAAACACCAATTACCCCTAAAATGAGCAATTAGTAACATGCCATGTGTCTACTTTGATACTAAACAACACTCTGTAACACTAAAGCTCCAACTTGTGATTTGAGGGTTTAATGTGAATTTACTAATCTCCCGTTTATTACCTTTTTGTGTGTTTCTAATCACTTCCCTGATTAAGCCAATTAGGGTATCATAACAGTGTCAAGTTAATTTAGGGGAATGAGATTAACTCCTGACTTCCAATGGAAGAAGTTCTGGTGGTAATAAGGGTCTTAAAAAAAGTTTTAATCAAACATATTTTTATTCCCACAGATGCATACACTAGCCAAAAGCAGACAATGCAATATCACGTTGAGATATTTCCAAGTGTAGGTGAGATTTTTCCAGCTATATTTGATGTCATTTCAGACGTCACCTCTTACAGTTTACAGTTACCTGAATACATCTGTCATTGGTAGTGTGTGAAATGCTTTTTTCTCATCTCTTCCTGCCTGAAAGTAATTCTGGAAAACAGGAAAACATTATCAGTATGAGGCTTGTGAAGGGAAACTACTAAATTGAAAAGTTCCATCACAAAATGCCATTATCCTGTATCCTGAAATACAATGAATATCAAAAACTGATATCCAAAAGTTTAAGATAAATCAGTCAATTGGTTTTATTTAAAGTGCAGAATCACCATGCAGCATGGTCCCAATACACTTTACAAATAAAAGAATACATAGGGCAAAACATTCAGCAAGCAAATGAAATAATAAAATCAAAATAAAACAGCCACATTAAAAACTTCAATGTTAAAAGGATGTTAAAAGGCGATGGACTCAACTAAGTTCTAGGGTAGGTTGTAATTAAGTGAATAAAAGTAGGTTTTCAGCTGAATGTGCTTCTTTAACATGTAATGGAAGACCATTCCAGAGATAAGGGGCATGGTAGGAAAATGCTTTGAAGCCAATTCATTTTTTGCTAACTGAAGGAATGACCAGGCGAGCAGCATCGAGAGAGCAAACAGGGCATGCTGGTGTACATGGTATACTGAGCTCTAATAGATAAGGTGGTGCAAGTCCATGCAAAGCCTTATATGTTAAAAAGAAGAACCTTAAAAATCAGCTCTAGCTTGCACTGGTAACCAGTGAAGAGAGGACAGAATGGGTGTTATATGGTCACTTTTTCTAGTTTTTGTCAGGATTCTACCTGTAGTATTCTGAACAAGCTGAGGACTTCTAGTAGCTCAACTAGGAAGACCAGAGAAAAGGACATTACAATAATCAGCTCTGAAAGATACAATTGCATGGATTACAGTTTCAGCATGACACAACTGGATTTTAGCTATATTAATAAGATGAATGCTGTCTTGGTAATAGCCTTGATATGAGACTGGAATGTCAGACAAGAATCAAAAATCACTCAGAGGTTTTGATGGTCAAGCTTTCAGAAATAACACAGCCATCCATGTTAACACTCAAATTCTCATAAAAATGCCCATATTTGGCTGGTCTAACAACTAATAACTCAGTATTTAACAACAAGAAGTTCATATCCATCCATTTCTTTTAAATTTTCTGATAGATATTCCTCTAAATTTGGGAGTTGGGAAGGGTCATTTGGCTTTACAGGTACATAAAGCTATGTATCGTCAGTGTAGCAGTGGAAATAAATACCACATTTTTAAATTATGTCACCAAAGGGAAGCATGTAAATATAAAAAAGCATAGGGCCAAGGACTGATCCCTGGAGTACACCGAACTTCTCCGAGCAGCTTAGAAGTACGCTATGGTCCATGGTGTCGAAAGCTGTACTCAAGTTGAGAAACAGAAACAGAACAATGATGTTAAGTGAGAATCAACAGTAATTAGTAGATCATTGACTACTCTGGTCAAGACAGTTTCAGTAGAATGACGGGACCGAGAGCCAGATTGAAATTTCTCAGAAAGATTGTTGTTGGATACGATTACTGCCTGGAAGTCAGAAACAGCCCTCTCAAGTAATTTCGACATAACAGGAAGATTGGAAATTGGTCTAATAATTGTTCAGAATTCACAGATTAATGTTAAGGTTGCTCAGTAGCAGTTTAATAATGGCAGTTTTAAAGGCAGAGGGCACAGAGTTCATGGAAAGTGACTTATTGAAAATTTTGACAGTCTAGGTTCTAATATGCAGGTTGTAGGTTTGGAAGCATTTACCAAAGTAAAGGCCTCGGGGGAAATTATTTCAAACTGTGAAAGACTGCAGTTGGTCCGAGTCACAGTGTCTGCATCCATCAAAGTTTATAGCCATCATTCTGAGGGGAGTGTGGTCCAGTGACTTTATCTCTAATTGAGTCAATCTTATTTGTGAACAATTTCAGAAAAGCATTGAGTGAAGTGCTATAGGCAGATGTATTCTGTATGAGTTTAGCAACAGTATTAAACAGAAACCATAGATTATTTTTTTTATTACTGTTCCAATTGAGAGAAATGTGCTGTCCTAGCACTGGAAATAAATGTTTATACTTCCCAGGCAAGGTGAAAAATCTCGTTTTGTCATACGCCACCTGAGCCCAAGCTTTCTACCAATCTGTTTGAGTGTCATCTGAAAACCATGGCACTGATTTCATCCAAGTGTATTTTCTGGTTGTAAGAGTCGAGCGTTTTGAGCAAGGCACTATTCAGATTGTCTGTGAGATTATTAAGGGAAACAGAATTTGCACTACAGGAGTCGAGTATAACAGGTAAACACTCAGCTAGTATAGATCTAGCAGTGGTGTCTATATAAGTATACGTATCAGGCTCTGAACACTTGGAGTACATAGAGAAACGCTGAAAAAGAATGATGAAACTGGAACCTGTGAAATAGATGAAACATCAACATCAATACCCTTTGTAAAAACTAGGTCCAGTGTATTTCCACGGTTGTGAGTGGCATTCTTCACATGTTGGACTGGTAACAAAGTCCATAAATTTCACTGCTCTAGATTCTGAACAGTCGTTTACATGCAAGTTGAAATCACCCAGTTGAATTTCTCTATGCATGTATTTGACAAGAGCGATCGACAATGATTCAGAAAACTCAGACAGAAAGTTCAGATTGCGCTTTGGGGGTCTATTAACGGTTAATGCAAGAATATGTTGTTGAGTTCTAATAACCATGGCTAAATATTCAAAGGATGAGAGATCTCCAAAGGTGCATTCAGTGCAGGTGAACAAGTAAGAAAAGATGATTGCTATTCCATCCCCCTTTCTTGACTTGTCTAGCAGAAAATAAGAAGCTATAGTCTGGGGGAGAAACCTCTATAAGAGTTGCTGAGGCGGGTGGACGAAAGCCAACATTCAGCAAGAAATAGAAAGTATAGACCATATTGACAAATAAAAACACTAATATAAAAACTCTTACTAGAGAGTGATGTAATGTTCAATAATGCAAACTGCAAATCATCTGAGGAGGACATGGAAGATGCAGAATCAAGCTGATTCGCACTAAGTTTTTTTTGTCCTAGAACTTCTTCTTTGATATACTGCGTAGACACCAGCTTGATTTATATTACATAGGACAGGTAGGTTGTGGTGGAGGTCACTGTGTGTAAACTGGGATGGGCCATGCTGAGGTAAATATGACAGTGATCTGGTAGGAAGCACAATTAACCAGAGATGAGGTTACCTGTTTTTTTTTGTTTAGAGTTTCATGTTTGCTACTGAGTACTAACTTGGTTATTGCTACGGTGATTCTAAAAATCCAGGCAGGGTTACGGGATAGAAAAATCAAAGAGTGATGACTGTTTGAAATTGATGGATGGCTCCATTTGCTCCAACAATCACTGGGCTCCTCCTGTAGAACCCTGCCCCCCCCCCCACCCATCACATGATAGGCGATTACATTTTTTTTACTTCACTGCGTAAGAACAGTCTGCTGCCGCTCAAGTCTCCACGCTCCCCATCCATCAATGCCATGGTGCTGAGGTGTCAGAGAGGTCCTCTTCCTTGTCATGTTGAATGAGCAGACCACGCTTCATAGCCAAAGAGTCAACATTGCTGTTATGGTAAACCTGAGGTCTTTAACTTGAAGTTTCATATTTCATGAGACTGGAGCTCTGATACTGTAAATTTTTTTAAAAAATACATCGACAGCATGAGCAGACTTTGTTTTTGGAAGATTAACTTTTTACTCAACTCAAGCATCAAATTAAATTCCCAAGGTCTCAGGCATACTCAAGCATCAAATTAAATTCCCAAGGTCTCTTCAAATACTTTTCAAGTATTAATCCTTCAGATTATTATTTAAAATACCATATTTGATGATGGGATATATTTTTTTTTATTGCAGTAGCCATTCAGTGTATTTGTATTCTGTAAGTGTTGGTGAGTCTGCTGTTTCCAGCTGAAGAAAATTGATGCATTCACTCAAAGGAATTTATGCATGTTGAATGTCAAAGAGGTGAGCTGGTGGCTGCTTGTGGCTAACAAAGTGAAGTTGACATATATTTAAGAAAGAGAGATGAGCTGCTCTCATTTCCTCAGAATTATCATAATGTTCAATTATTTTCTAAATAAGAGTTTAACCATGCTGTATTTATCTTTCTATCTATGGAAGGTAATGTTGGTCTGTCGGTCGGTCCACCGCTTTAGTCCAGATTGAAATATCTCAACAACATTTTGTACAGACATTCATGGTCCCCAGACGATATATCTTACAGACTTTGATGATCCTCTGACTTTTCCTCTGGTGCCACCAGCTGGTAAAATCTTTAACTTATCAAGTGAAACACCCCAACACCTACATGCTGGACTGGCTCAAAATTTTGTAGAGACAGTCATGGTTCCCAGACGATGGATCCTACCGACTTTGGTGATGCCCTGACCTTTCATGCTGGGCCAACAGCAGGTTGACATTTATAGTTTTGTGTAAACTTAATTGTTGCCATGCTAGCATTAGCTGCTAGCTTGGCTGTAGACTCTGCAGACTACGGAGTGCTTTGCTGCCCCCCAACTGTCCTTAACACTGATGAAAGTCTGGGTTATGTCATGTGTAAGGAAAATACATCTGATGTCCTTATCAGTCACCAAAGATGCTGCTGCAATCTTCAGGGATTACACTTGAAGATCTTGCTTGTAGAAATAAAAACAAAATTAAACTGGCATGTTTTGAACAATGAAGCATGGGGCAAACGATTCGACCATGTCCCCCTTGGTTCATGGTTCTAATTGTGTGATCGCAGCTCCCATGATTCATGAATTTGTGAACTAAGGAAATTATAGTGACATAATTCATTTTAAAGCACAGTATCTATAGCATAGTCAATTGTGATCAGGTGTGTTAGGATCAAGAGGAGCCAGAGCCTATTGATTACTTTGGGTGATATAATTTCATTACAAATAAAAAAGTACTTACAAGCCCATCCATTCGTATTCAAAAAACTTTTAAGGCCTTATGCATTCTCTCTTGACTCCACAGACTCTCAGGGTCTGTGAGAATCCTATGTGCAGATACATGTTTTTACATCTGGCAAAAGTGGCTACAATCTGGATTACATATATATTCACAATCATATAGTAGACCAGCCTCTATTACAGAAGAGGAAACGTCATGGTGTGTAGTGGTGACACTACTTTGTATCTCTGTAAGGGATTATTCTTCAGCCCAATTGCATCACCGGCCTTTTGATAGCAAGACCTTGAAAACCCCAGTCCTTCCTCGATGCGTACCCATGCACCTTTAGGTCACCTATTTTTTTAGCTATGGTACATTAACAGTTCTTTCATTCATCCAAACTGCCCGTTAAATCTTTGTCCCTTCACAATCCATGTGCCTCATTGCCACCAGAAAACCTGGTCCATCCTGTTCCGACTGGCAGCAGGCACCTTCCTCGTCCCCTTCACTGGGGTCCCAGCCCTCCCTGGGTGCTCTGGCCGTCACTGTGGTCAGTCCCCCACAGACGGTAAAACTGACTGAAGTCCACGTAGGGTGGGACCCTGCCCGTCTCATCAGGCTGCGCCGCCTGGCTTCCCCGCTGGCGGAACAGGCTTCCGTCTCCTGAGCTGGAGCTGGAGCTCTGCGTCTGGGTGTTGGTGGACTGGAGGGTTGCTGTAGGGCTCTGACTGCTGGGGAGAGTGGAGGAGTAAAAGGAGGAGGAGAGAGGGGGTTGGTCAGGGAGGGTTGAAGAAGAGGAGGAGGAGGAGGAGACAGGTATGAGGGTGGGAACGTAGGAAGAAGAAGAAGGGTTGTCAGAGGAGAAGAAGGGGTCCATGTTGTGGGAGGAGAGACAAAAGAGAGAGGTGGAGAAAGGGAGAGGACGGGGAGGAGGAGGGGTGGTGGAAAGAGAGAAGAGGGAGGTAGAGAGAGGGAGATGGGGAAGAGGAGGGAGAGGGGAAAGGGGGAGGAGGGGGGAAAGAGGGAGTTCAATTATGGGCTGCAGGATGTCGACGGAAGTTTGGCAGGTAGCGGGGTGAAACGTGCTAAAGGAGTGGAAAAAAAGGAGAAGGCAAGGACAGAGTGTAGGACGAAGGACGGATATTGGAAAGCCGGGGCCCATGAGGAAGAGAAATATAGACCGTGAGTCAAACAGTGAGTGACAGACAGGAACAGAGCGGAAGTGCAGGTAATAAAAGAAGAGAAGATAGAGAAGCGTTCCGTGTGAACGTCCGAGTAAAGAGCAACAAAAGAGAAGTGCAGCATATGCAGCAACCCCAAAGCTGCAGGCACATTCAAAATGCATAGTTGTACACAGAGTGCTACATGTTTAATCATATTACACTACAGGTAGCTCCAGCTAGGATTGACTACAGACAAATTCGAGGAGCTGATGATGCTGATAAAGAAAGGGAAAGGCTTTGTTTGACATGAATGAGGTATGAAAGAAGATGTTTGTCTTGTAAACACTGACGCCTTTAGGGTATGGGTTACTGTGATTATGACTATCAATTATTCCTGATGGCACTTTGCTTTTGTACGTGTGATCGACCTGTTAGTCCCCACTACCACATAAAAAAAAGAAAGAACTGAACTAACTCTAATTAACCTTCATACCCAATTTCACTGCAGTTCATTCCCTGCAAGTGAAAAATACTATGAATTGATTTTTTTTAGCTATTTCATATATTTATCTTCAAACCCTTCGTTGTAGAATGTTTATGATGATTGTAATGGAATAAGGTTTTGTTTGCAGAGAAATGAGACGATCCTGGTGAAAATTGGTGAAGTGTACGTGTTGTTTTTAACTCGTTTCATTCTCATTCAGTGAGAGACTCTTTCTTAATTAGGGCTGCAACGAATGATTATGTTCATAATCGATTAATCCGCTGATTATTTTCTTTCAATTAATCATTTTGTCAGTGAAATGATAAAAAAAAAAATTGTGAAAAATGACACTTGCAGTTTCTCGGAAGCCACAGTGATTTATTCGCTTTGCTTGTTTTGTCTGAATAACAGTCCAAACCAAAAGATATTCAATTAAGTGTTATATAAAATACAGAAAAATAGATAATCCTCATATTTGAGAGGCTGGAAGCAGAGAATTTGTGGCATTTGTGCTTAAAACTAGACTGATTTTCTTTCGATCGACTAATTGATTAATCAACTAATCATTGCAGCTCTATATTTTATGTTACTTCTAGAAGTAACAAGTTAGGCTATTCAGAAATGCCATCATTTTGCATGTGGGTACTGCTATACATGCTCTAGGAGACTTTTTGTGAAGTAAAAAAAAAAAACAACTAAAAATATCAATTTAAATGTTGTAAATATACATATATGGGTGTAAAGAGGAGATCGTCAGGGTTCCTGGTATATAAGAACCATGCTGATGGGACTTTCTGAGCCTTAGTAATGTAAAAAATGTATTGACAGTGCTAAATGAATAAAATACAGATTTATTTGTTATTTATTTATTTTATCACTCTTATTGTTTTACTGATTTTAATATGTATCAGTATTGCTTGATTGTGTGTTATCTTGTCTTTCTCGCATGTGGATGGATACTGTTGCTGTATTACTGTACTAATGTTTTGCTGTTTGCTATTGCTATGCATGGCTCATGCTGTCTTGAGTATGTTTATTTTGTTGCTATTGTCTTTATGGCATCTTGTCTTCCAAACCAAAATCTCAAGTTATAAAAATATGTCTTTTCTATGATTTCTAAGTTGATTTACTGAAGCTTATCCTTCATAGCGGAGTAACAGTCAGGATTGTGAAGTGCAGGTTCTGATGTCTGTGCGCTCTGGTTTCACAGAGTTATTATTTTAAAGATAAAGTGGAATGAATTTTGAAGCAAATTGCATCTCTCAGGCATTTCAGTGAAAACATTTACATATTCCTGTGTAATTTGTCACTGCACAGCACTGAAATCACAATAAAAAATGACCCCTAAGAGCATTACTGATTTAATTATATGTCAATGCATATACTAATGTTGATGAAAAGTTCAGTATTAAATTGCTTTTCCAGGTGCACTTGATCAGCGTTCCCTCTCTAGTCTGTGAAGGGCACCGCGGCAAGATACACAGGACACGGAGTGGAGGAGCGATGGGGAAGTGGAAACCATGCTTACACATTAATAAGCATAGCAGCGGAGGGACACAGGGGAGTGAAAATCCGGCTTACCCAAAGTAAATATAGAAAGGGAAGGACGAGGGAGTTGAAAATAGTGCTTATCTAAAATACATCCAAAATAAACTCGGCGGTGGGGAGTCGGGAGTGAAGCTCACTCGATAATACAACAGCAGTGGGACGTGGAAGAGAAAAGCTTATCCAGAACGTTCACAGCAGGAAGTGGGAAGAGGGAGTGAAAATGAAGTTTATCCAACAAAAACACAGCAGCAGTGGGACAAAAAAGCAAAAAATAAAACTAAAGCTCATTCCGAGTATTCACAGCAGGAAAAAAATGAAGCTTACCCAGACCGAACATAGCAGTAGGAAGAGACACACGAGTATAAAAAAATCAAGCCTTACCCTGGTGTGGGGGTCCCTTCCTCCAGGGTGGAGGCGGTGTTTGTTCCGTTGGTGAGTGTGCTTTGGGAGGGCATGACCAGTGAGAGGGTGACGCTGGTTTTACTGGTGCTCTGGCTGTTAGAGTAGGGAACTGACACCGGGTAGATACGACCACCTGAGAGAAGAGAAAACAAAACAATAAATAAATAAATAAAAGAACAAAAGTTCAGCGAGCGAAAAAGGCAAAAGGCTGCTGTTGAGTTGTTTTAAATGAAAAAGTCTGAAGTAGACCAATCTTGTTTTTCTTTTGTACTTTTCACAAGTGGTATTATCTAGAAAGAAAAAAAAAAAACTATGAAATTGTTGTGCAGCTTCAGCATAAGTGGGCACCCTGGGAACCTCAAATAAATTGGATTTTTTTTTTCTGCTTTGACTTTTATTATATGTTATTTTGGCTCTGTGTGGTATTCTTAGCTACGCCTCTCAAAAATCTTTGATTTCTCTTTCCCTGGGCTGGCTGCTCAGCGAGGATAAACCTAGTATTATGAGTTGTTATTATTTTTTGTTTGTTTTTTTTTTTTGTTTTTTTTGAAGTGTAGCTCTCCACTGTTGTTTTCAGTCCAGGACTATGCTCAATCCAAATCTGATCAGAGTAACCCTTAAAGGACCACGTGTGTAGGATTTAGTGACATCTAGCGGTGAAGTTGTAGATTGCGACCAACTACCCCTCCCCATGTGGGAGACGCTACGGTAGCCGAAAAACTTGCGAAAAACCCTCCCGGTGTTTGGTTTGTCCTTTCTGGGCTACTGTAGAAACATGGCAGTGCAACATGGCGATCTCCGTGGAAGAGGATCTGCTCTCTATGTAGCTATAAAGGGCTCATTCTAAGGTAATGAAAACACGACGATTCTTATTCTCAGGCGATTATACACTAATTAAAACATACTCATTAATATATTATTCCAGTTCTACCAATAGATCCCCCTAAATCTTGCACACTGGTCCTTTAAAAGTACAACGCAATTAAAATCCAACCTGATTTGGAATTTTTCAATTTCAATAGGAGATAAGCAAGTAAGTTTGTTTATGTATATACTGTGGTAACTTTCAAAATAAGACATCACAAAGTGCTTCATTATAAAAGATAATAAAAAGAGCAATAATGCTACAAACATAAAAAGGTTTGAAATTAAATAAGATACTAAAAACTAAATAAAATAATTGTAAAATCTAACAAACTAAAAAGTTTCTATTTGTCAAAATATATGAAGTGTTAAAATTTACAAAGTTCTCTATAATTCGTGATGGATAAAACTGGCAATATTCTATTTCTGTTTCTCAATAGTTTCTGACTTTCTAATTCAGTCCTATTGAACATGTAAATCTCACAAATACAGTTTATACTTTCATATTTAAAAAAGGCTCAGTAATTTCCTAAAACAGCTGGGAATTGTAGTTTTTAATGAACATTACAATAACAGGAGTAATTGGTGCATTCGCTGCAGACTATTTTCAGCTGCAGATTAATACATATTTGGTGTTATAGATAAAAGATATATCAGATAACACTTGTTAGGATCAATTCATTATTAGTTTTGGTCTTTCTATGGGATTTGTTGACAACAAGAAAAACGCCAGTCTTATCCTTTAAAACATTTTCCTCTTCCTTCTATCATTCCAAAGGTTTTCTATGAGGAACGTTAGCCTTGGTGTGGCCAGTGCGGAGGTCTGTTCCCTGAGCAGTTTTTCCATGAAACACCCAACAAACCCCCGAATCCCCTTTCCTACCCTGCGTGGGCGTGAGCGCTCCGTCGGCCAGCGGGTAGTTGAGCGTGCGGATGAGCAGGGTCATGTCCTCGTGCCGAGAACAGTAGGTCGCCCTTTGACGGCCGGACACGTAGACGTCGTGGTGCAGCCGTTTGACGCGCTCCACTACCGACTGAGCCACTGCCTCCAGGCTGGTCTGCTGGGCCAGCTCTGCTGCTACCATGGCAACAATTTCCTATGATGGACAGGAGAGGAGAGGAGAGGAGTGAGAGAAAGAGAGACTGATTGTTAGAGTAGAAGAACTGAGGAAGATAAGCAGGGGCGAGGCCTGGAGAAAAAGGGAGAGGAAAGGAGGAGGAGGAGGAGAAGAGAGGAGGAAGAGAAGTCAGTCAAAAGGTAGGAAGGGAAAACGAGCGAGAGAAAGGAAAAGAGCCAACTCAAATAAAAATGCTCCAAGACACAGGTTATAAACTGTAAGGAGGGGAAAGAAATAAAAAAACTGTGAGAAAACATGACATAGAAGCATGTAGAGTCAAGAGATGAACCAGGTGTTTACAAAAGAAGAAAAGACACAATACATGAATCCGAAGGACAGAAGAGAAAAAGTGTGAAGAAATCGTCAGGATGAATCTACTAACCTGATTGGCCTGTTCGGGGCCGTGGGCGGACTCGAGTGCATTGATGAGACCTTCCGACATCAGCAACAAGAAGCCTGTCACACTGTCCAAAGACAGGCTGCCATGAATCTCTGGCTCTGCGATGACCGGCTTCGACTTGGCCGCGCTGATGTTGGGAGGAGGACGGGAGACGATAGATACGTGAACAGGGAGCGGAGTTGAACAGAAGTACAGAGAAACAAAGGCAGAGACAGAAGACGGAGGAGGAGAGAGAAATTTACATAAAAAGGACAGAGTAAAAGGTCAAGATTAGAGGAGAGACCGTTTAGAAAGAGAAACTGAGACAAAGGGGAGACATAAGTGCGCTTGACCTTAACATAAACCTTTAGTTAATCTCACATATCCAAAGAATTGCCTATATACTATGTCCATATTAAATTCCCTGCACTCTCTTTGATGGCAATAAAGAGGAAATTCTATAAAGATTCTAGTGTGTGCTTTATTGAGGATCATAATTGGAATGAATCTTAGATATTTGAGCCTGATTAGCTTGACCTGGACTGCAGACAGGAACAGGAAATGAGAAGTGTGAGAGAGGGAGGGGGGGGGGGGGGGGGGGGGGCACGGATTATGGAATTTCAAGAGGCTTAGCTGTGGTCAAAGAGAGGGCTGGAACAGAGTCAGATCTGATAATAAAGAGCAAAATATGGAGACAGAGCCTCCACTGTCCAGGTATTGCTGAGATAGTTATACTAAGTTAAAAAAAAATGGGATTCTACTTTAAAAAGGGGACCTACTTTTATTCTGTGACTCCACTTAAGTAGCTTTGCAAGATTCATAGTTCAAAAAGAATCTTATTTATCTTATACTGGCTCTCAGTTCAGGCTATTTTAGCTCTCGTCTCCCAGTGAGCCCACTCCGTTCTGACTGATTAGCCGCCAGAA
This sequence comes from Thunnus maccoyii, assembly GCF_910596095.1. Taxonomy (NCBI): domain Eukaryota; kingdom Metazoa; phylum Chordata; class Actinopteri; order Scombriformes; family Scombridae; genus Thunnus; species Thunnus maccoyii. The sequence continues at coordinate 7,701,073 of NC_056534.1, read as the reverse complement.
GCTACGTCACAGCCGACATCCGGCCACTCGGGAGGCTACGTAAACAAACCGTGAAACAAGCTAGAGTAGTAGGATTTCACATCTTTTTCTTGTTCTTTACTCAAAATGTCAACTTCTCAGATACATCAGTACATGTTTGAGACAGAATCCGATCTGAAATATGCAATTGAACAACGCAAATAACACGTGGAAAAACCTTAGCAACAACCTTAGCAACCGAGGCTACAGGATGGGTGGTTGTTTATGGGTGTGACGTGTTCGGAGCAGGTTGAAGCCCTGGCTTTTGACTCGCAGCGAGCATTTCTACATACGTTATCCTCAAGTTTTAGAATTTTGACCATGTTTAACATAGATATCCGACATCATAACAGTATATAAATAACAGAAAACCACAATAAGTCTCCTTTAAAGTCAAAGAAATCAGAGCATCTTTAACTTCAATAATATGACGGATATCCTAATGACACTTAATATGTAGGCGGGGTTTAGTTATGAGAGGGATTTAAATCAAATCCTTGACATTCGATTGGATCTTTCAAAGTGGGCGTGGCTTCATGAATACAGCAGGACGAGGACCCGCAGAGAAACGTGGAGGAATTAGAGGAATTAAAGGAACAATTAAAGCAATTCTTTTTAACTGTGTTTTACTTTACAATGTTTCATTAGATGCCACAGTTCCCAGTGAAGCACATTTCTTTAAAAATTGACACTAGAAGGCTGTTTTCACTTTCAAGTACAGAACATACTTCAGTGTGATGAGGAAACTTGAAGCGTTCAGTACACATACACTTAGAATAGATCTTTAGTGAAGTAGGAGACGTCTTATGTGTTAAATTTAAATTATTATTCAAAGCAGAGTATTTTTATATGTCTTATAAACATGTGTGGGGGGATCTTTATCTCATTTTTGATAGATGTCCTGATTCAAAAACAACCTGACATTATTTGAGCTTATTGATTTATCAAAAAAAAAAACAGAATTGGATATCTGAAGAAACATGGTACGTATGCATTTCATTATGTTATTTATTATTGCTGAATGTTCACTGTCTTTTGTCTTGCTACCTCTGAATGATTGTTTCATGCCAGACAAGGAGAACCAGGCAATACAATACAGCTACGTCTACGTTAAGCCAGCTAAACGCCGTTTTCCAGCAAAAACGTCCACGTCTACGTGGCGGCGTTTCGTTTCTTGCGAGCGTATTACAACGATTTCAGAGAGGAAAAAGGTGGTAGATAGTTATGTTTAACTCTAAACAAGCTATCAAAAGTAGACAGTAAACAACACTGTTTGTCTTGCAATGAAATGCCAATGAAAAACAATGACATAGCTACTGCTAACGTTTCTACAAAGCTCCATTTTCAAGGGAGAAAAATGCTTGTTTAGTCTGGACGGAGGGTCAAAACGGAGACAAAAAGATTCATTTACGAATTTAGCTGGCTCAGTGTGGACACGGTCTACGACAGAGTAGGCGAGCTGGATATACTTGGTTTTAGTATTCTGTATTTCACCTTAGCAAGTCGATTTCATTGTAGTTGTTTTTAACCCTGTGGTCTCCGAGCCTCCTGGTGCTGCTCTGGCCGCCGATCTGCCCCGCCTGCCTTATACGAGCTGAATCCAATCCTGTGAAGAGAATATAAAGAAAATAATAAAAAAAAAAGGAGAAGAGAAGAACATTAGGGACAGGGAGGGGCAGAAAGTGAGGACAAATAGGGGAGATGACTTTGAGGATGAGTATATGATGACGGGAAGAGGAGGGGGGAGCGAGAGATTTTGTATGGGGAAGAAGAGCGTAGAGCAATAAGTCGAAGCGGGAGGTGGGGGTTGGGGGGGATGGGGGGGGGGGTGGGGAGGACGTGTATTTGGGGGCGGATGAAAATATGAGGGGAGAGGTCACCTTCAGCTGGGTTAATGAAATGACTGCCATTTCATTTAAATCATTCAGAGAAGAGCCTGAACAACAGAATAATTATGTGACTCCCAACTGGCAGAGAGTGAGTGAGAGAGAGAGAGAGAGAGAGAAGAGAGAGACGGAGAGAGCTCTGCCTCCTCCTCGTCTAATGATGTGATGTGAAACGCTGGGGAACAATGCAGCTAATTTACCATTATATTCATTACAGGTGCCAGACTGCACCCAACGCTTCTTTTTGCAAAAAGCTAATCACAATATATGTATTTCCTGCTACATACACGACCCTCATTACTGGACCATTAGCTCGGCCGTCCACCGTGGATATACGGCTCCCAGTGTATTTCTATGTCACTAATGGCTGTGTCTGTGTCGGCCTGTATGTCCTGTATGAAATGTAACAAATGTAATATGAGGAAATGTGTGTCTGAATGTGCTGATGCTACTTTTCTAATATGATACTCAACACCGATGCAACCAGGATACATTTGTTTGTTTATTTGTTTGATTATTAATGTTAAAAACTGAAAATCGACTGCGCTGATGTTTTTTTTTCTGGGAATCAAGAAGAAACAGCATATTCTGTTTTAATCATCTGTGAGGTGCAAGAGGAGGCGCAGTACTGTTACGCATGTACAGTATATTTGCTGAAATGGGCACGTCTACCTGATTATGTGAAATACTTGTGTCAATGTGTATCGGTGAATGCTACGAAAAATTCTAAATGCTAAATCTCCCCAAACTGAGCTTTAAATAAAAAAAAGTTAGTTTTGGTGAAAGTGAAATCAATGTCAAAAATAAAGTAGAGATACGGTCAATAGTCATGAAAAATAAACTTGAAACTGGGGCTGCAACTAACGATTATTTTCATTATTGATTATTTTATTGATGAATAATGAATCGTGTAGTCAGAAAATGTCAGAAAATGGTGAAAAATGTTGATAAGCGTTTCCAAAAGCTGAAAATGCAACTTAAAATGTCTTGTTTTGTCTGACCAACAGTCCACAACGCAGAGATATTCTGTTTACTATCCTACAGGACTAAAGGAACCAGAAAACCAGAGAGTTTCAGCATGTTTTTTTCAAAATAAAAGATTAGTCAATTATCAAAATAGTTGATGATTAATTTTCTGTCAATCAACTAATTGTTGCAGCTCTAATTGAAACTACACTAAAAACAAAAAAATGTGGTCTTTGGTGAGATAGTTTATGTATCTGCTTGTCAGTCTATCTGTTCATCTCACCCAGTGCAGCCAGTCTCTGCAGCTCGTCCTCGTTGTCGGTGCTGTGTGGTCGTCCGATCTGGAGAACCTGGTTCTGGCCGTCGCTGCTAGACTTACACAGCAGTGCCCGGTTGGTACCTGGAATACCAGACGAACATACGAACATTTACAACACAGAAACACAGACTAATGAACTGATATTATGGTATTTATCAGTTTTACACAACTGATAAAAAGAATCAATGACTACAACAACAACAGCAGCAGTGATATTAAGTAAGTTAAGGTTATATATCGTTGTGGTGATGAACTGGACCACATTACATTGAAAACCGTTCTCAATACTTGACTTCTTCTTCTTCTTCTTTAACACATATTTATATCCATTAGACATTTTCCACACATTGATGATGCAGTGACAGTGATGCACTGACGTCGCTCGCCGAGGTGACTCACAGACCCAAAACCAGACCTCCACCGATGAATCACTTAAGATATTTTAGTGCTTTTAAAAAGGCTAAATATTAATCATAGCCGTGAAGCCACTGGCTGACACATAAGCTGGCCAGGGATAAATGAATGATTAATTGACTTTTATTTGAACATTTTTGGGCCACTGAGCATGAGCCTCATAACACCGACCTTCCAATTTTAAGTTCTGGTAATGCCTGGGACAGTGTGTGCAGCAGGCCGTCCCTTTCAGACACATACTGAAATCTCAGAGAGGGGCCCCCATGTGTCTCTCTGTCCTCTCTCTGGAGCCCAGTGCTTTAGCCGCTCTGCAACCCTGAACGTTAATGCTGACAGGACAATGATTTTGTAGCGTCTCAAACTGATTCAACCGCTCTCTTTACCGACTTGGTGAGCTCGGTTAGAATAATCATGTTCATATATGAGCAAAAATAAAGTTGTTATTGCTACGGATCTTCAAATAGTATGTTCATATACCCTTGAATCCCCCCCCCCCCCCACACACACACACACACTCCCAGTATATCAAATTATGGGTCATACGACCTTCACTGTCAAATATATTTCACATCAACACACAGCTGGAAGTGCTTTTTTAGAGCGCACTTACTCTTATGTTTAAAGCTCGCTGGGATTCATGTTCTGTCAACTTTGAACTCTTGACCCTCACGGAACGGGACGGTGGGGAGAACCTGCTCTCTTTCTACCCGCTACTAATTGCTACTCCCCTCCTTCACCCCCCCAAATGTTCTGCTCTCTGCCACGTCCTTGAGGACAAAAGAAAATGAAATCCAAGAGTGAGGGTGAGGGGCTCTTTTTCCTTTACCTTCCACAGAATCTACAGTCATATGTGAGCAAAAAACACAGAAATATATAAAAAAACTGATTTATTTTTGAATGAACTCTACAAAAACATTCATACACATGTTTACTGTTCAGATCAACCGCGTGTAAGAAGACGCACAGAGTTCAGTTACATGAAACAAACCTGGTATACAGCAGCTGGTGCTTTGTGATCGACTTTGAGGATTCTTAAAGAGAAATACTTCTAAGGAATGACTCAGGGGTGGTGCGTGTGTGTGTGTGTGTGTGTGTGTGTGTGTGTGTGTGTGTGTGTGTGTGTGTGTGTGTGTGTGTGTGTGAGAACGTCTGTCTCCCGCAGTCTCAGTTAAATTTCCTCAGATAAGGATCTGAAATGGCCTGCAGGTTTGTATAGTAAAATATTAATGACAGACGCTCCTCTTCGGTTCTGTGGTTAAAGGTGTCAGGAGGGGGATCTGCGCACACACACACACACACACATATTGATGTTTACACACACACACCCAGACACTCGGAACAAGCTATGATGCTACTGCCTCCGCAGCTGTTGTCTGCAGGAGTCTGATTTGACAGCAGGGATTCAATAGCAACGACCGACATTCTAGGTATGTTTTGAGTAAAGAGAGTCAGTATGATTCCAACATCTGTCTGAAGGCCACAGAAAAACAGAACTTGTGGGAACTCGGCGCAGTATGTAAAGCAGGTGTTTGTCATCGGGGCGGTTCATGTTTTTAGAGCCGCCTTTCACACATGCAGTCTATCCCTGACATGTTCAGGAACATTTCCTGCACGGGGTCGTGTGTGAATGGGAGCAGGGATCGCCAATTTCAGGGAAAAATGCCAGTACGCCTGCGTACAGCTAACGTTAAACCGCTAACCTCATACTCTCTGCTCCGGTTCGGCAGCTAACGTCACACACTTGCTATCTTTTTCTCTCAACCACACTCACTACACACACAAGGCGCAACAAGGAAATGTTCCTGAATGTAGCTGCATGTGTGAATAGTGAAAATCAGGAACTATGTGTGAAGGAAGCTAACGTGAGACCTACTGATTTTGGTTTAGCAGAACCTCAGAAAATCAGACAATCAGGTCATATCTAGCAAAATAATCTGGATTATTATATTAGAAAGACAGTGAAACCCTACCTGTGAGTGAAAATGTGTTTCTATGTGTGTGTAAGTGAGAACACAAGACAAAAATATATTAAGATGAGTATTTTGTAACACCTATTGTTAGATACTGTAGCTTGAGCTTTTGTGCTGCTCCTTATTGGCTGTAACGTGGCCAGTCAAGGAATTTAGAAACTTTTAACTCTGCATAAATTGTGTGTTTAAAAGTTGTTTTTAAATTGCTACAAAAAAATCTTGTCCTTTCTAACAAAACCAAACTACCTCTAAAAATATGTTGTGCAGATGCTTTTGACCTTGTCCTTTAGTGGCTCTGTATCATGTAATTTTACATGACCGCTAACTATAACTGTAGATCTTTAATACCAAACAGACAGTTATGGAATCAAAGCGACAAAAAAAAAGTGATACTTGATTGCATCAGAAAATTAAAAAAATCCAAGCAGCATACCTGCCCGACCTCGAATCCAGCCCCCCTGCATGAAGCTGATTCCGAGCATCCAGCATTAACTTAAACGGTTGCTAAAAATAGTGTCTGTTTCCTCTCTGTAGAGAGGCAAAATGAGCAGTGATGGAGGGTGTTGTAAATTGGTTATTCCTGGCTTTAAATGTGTGTTTGGCAGCCGTTTCTGTTTCGAGAGCCAAATAACGTCATGCACTAGTTTCGAGATATCTGCAACTATCAGGAGATAAAAATCTAAGGGTTGGAATTGTAAGATCTTTTCGGTGCCAGTTAGAATTACATTTCTTGCTCTGAAGCGTCTGGCCTAGAGTTATTTGAGCGTGTCCTTCACTTAAATGCCTGCTGAGTGCTTCTACGTCTACTTTTATCTGTTTTAGTAAATAGCTGCGATTAAATAATTAAGAAAGCTACATCGGTCTGGCCTGTCTGCCTGTTTCTGTTTGTTTTTTTTTGTTTGCAGTACTAGACACACAAGGAAATCTCTACAGCAGGAATATGAGATTGTTGCAAAATGCAGTGGAATAAAAATACAGTAGTTTCTCAACAGTAAAGAAGTAAGAAATTAGATACATTTTACACTTCACACACCTCATCCCTCTGAGCCGACTTCTAGGTGTGGTTGAGATGACACGGACTGCATTTCAATACTGAAAGTGGTCTCTGATTTTTGGATTTTCAAAGAGTAACTGAACTCCAAAGCCAAATCTGTGTGAAGCCTGACATCTACTGGTGTAGAGCAGATCCTGAGGTGGTTGTCTGCTATTGGTTGGTGTCAGTTATTATTGTCCAGCAATACTACAAAGATGAAAATGAGTAGTATTACGTTTTAAGATATAAATGGCAGGATTTGGGGGTCTGAAGACAACTGTAGCCTGTGGAAATGTGTGTGTGTCCGTACCGACATTGGCGATATACAGCTTGTTGTTGAGGATCAGTGCCACCACGGCCGTAGCTCCTCCTGACACCTCCTGCTCCAGCTGCTTCAGACGCTCCAGACGCTCCTGAGGATTCTGATTCAGAGAAGAAAGATGGTGGAACGACATATTCTGACCAGCCGGGCGGGGAGACGAGGATGACAGAGAGGAGGAAGGGGGGAGGGTGGGGGGAGTAGTGAGGAAGATAAGTAACGAAAAATGTAGTGAGCGGGAGGAAAAAGGGAGGCAAAGAAGGAGAAGGGGGAGGAAGAGAAAGAAAAGAGAAGCAGTAGGATGATTGAAGAGGAAGAAGATGGAGGAGAAGAGAGGGAATGAGACAAATGATTAAAAGAGGAGGTGAGTAATAAAGAAGCATCGAGGCGAGATGAAAGACAAATGGAAGAGGAGAGGGAGGAGTGGTGAGGGAGGGGAGGAGGGGGGGGGACCAGGCAAGGAGGTGAGATGAAAAAGGATAAGAGATGAGTAAGAAACACGAACACAGAGAGATAGTAAGCATGACACAGTCAGATAGGGAAACAAGACACAAGTGTGACAACAGACAGACTAAATGTTCTTTAATGAAACATCTTACAGCGACAAAAAGTGACTGACATCATCTTTAAAGACATAATATCAGAACTGGATATAATAGGGAGGGGGGAGGGAGGGGGAGGGGGGCAGAAAGCAAGGAGAGCTGAATCCAGAGAAGGGAAAACTGAGACCGGCTTATCTAATGAAACAGGCTGATGAGACCAATTAGGACATAACAAGCTCATTCTCCGATGTCTGAGCATTAGCTCACTCTAATGCCCAAATGTCTGGTTGCTATGGAAACCAAAAGAGAGAATTTCTCTTCCTCAATTTTCATCTTAATCTGCCAATATGCTTTGCAGTATATGTGCGTGTGTGTGTGTATATACCTCAATTTGTGATGGTGAGTCGAAGTTGGACAGCTCAGCTTTCATAGCCAGAGCGTCGCCTATTGTCGCGAAGTAGCTCTTCTCCACCACATCGAAGGCCTGCAACGACAAGAACATGTATCTGGATGACACGATGTTGGCAGTTATTCCACAGTTTCACGATCGATGCCGAGCACAGCCTCTGAACACTGTAGAAATATGTGTGAATGGGAGTGCTGCTTATTGAGAGTTAATAACTACAGACTTACAACACAACAGTTGATACTTCCTGTAAATGGAGCTACACTGTGTATAGTATGGGGTGCACAGTCTTTATTGGACGATATGGCCGGCAATTTTCTACATTCTGACATATATTATTCCTCCGTGCTGCAGACCTCCGTTGTTGTGCTACATATAGAAACGTACAATGCGGTGCAAAGTCAAAGAGGTTGTGATATGTAGCACGACGAGCTGACGTGTTCCTGTGCGTACGTGCGGTGGCCTCTGCCTCGTATGGAACTTCTCACCCTGAGACTGAAAATGTGCTCGCTATTATTAGTCTCCGGAGCGGTTTCTAAACAGATGAACGTGACCGCGGTCTTTGTGGTGAAGGAACGTGTCACCCGCTGCAACGGTGTGACTCACTGATGTGTTTTTTAATAGCTCTCGGACAACGACTGAGGTCTACAGCACAGCGCGATAAGATACACACATACAAACAATACTTGACAACATTCAAACTGTAGTAAACTACCTTCTTTCCCCAGAAATGAGCTTGTGAATGGAATTCCAACACAAACAAATTCAATCTGTAGGAAACACTGAATGATTATAGATCTTTTTTTTTTATTGTGAGCACTTTCAGCTGTTTTTTTGTACAAGACATAATGATCCTGGAGTTGTGGATGTTTAGGTTTGGTCAAGTTTGCATTTGTATTACATTTAGAGTGGCAGACGTAGGATGTTCAGACCAGTTATCTATCTATAGCCTACTTTTAGCTTCAACCTCTCTGCTTGCACGCTAACTAGTTTCACAAAGTAGGTGTATATGACTCAGATGGTGGGAGACCTGTGCTGTCAGCTCATTACAGCTGGTAGTTTATGAGTTATTGTGGGAAAAAAAGTAGCCTCACGATCCAATCTATCGGTTTAGATCATCTGTCGTATTGGAAACAGAACGTGGCTCCGTGTTGTTGGAGCTACAAGGCCTGAAAACAGACATCGTATCAGATCAGCGAGCGTGGTGAGACCTTACGTTCTTTATGAGGTGTGATCATTTCAACTGACTGCAGCAGAAACAGCTTTAGCTTGTTTTTTTTTCGTAACTCTTTAAAGTAATTCCCTTCTGCAATCTTCTTTCTGTTTAACAATAATAAATACTTGCTATCAGTCTCTTTTGTATTTCCCCACCCTGCATGGTTGTTTTTTCTATTTCTCTTTCTAACTTTTAATACAAATAAAAACACATCATCATGCTTGTTCGGTGATCGTGAACAGACACAGACCTGCGTGAGCATCCTGCGGACGTCGTTGTCTGTGTGACTGGAGTTGAGCTGTCCTAGTAGCAGTTCAGCTGACAAACACTGCGAGGCAACACTGGTCACTCTGCAGCCGTCGTAACCGTTAAAAACCCCGTAGAGAAAACAGCCATTCTCGGTTCTGATCGGTGGAGAAAAAAACAAAATGTACGTAAGGCTTCTGCTTCAGATGAGATGTAACAGATATTATTCACAACACACAGTACCAGTAAAAAGTTTGGACAGAAACACTGAAAGCGTCAAGTTGGGATTGAGCGAGAATGACAATATCTTTGCTGTTTTTTCATGATTTCATTTTGTTTGTATTTTGCCCTTTTTTTTTTAACTTCATCCTCTGTTCTTATTGAGGGGAAAAAGTGTCCCCGGTTTATCTTACTTGAGCCTGAGGTATCCGTCCTCGTTGGGGTGGCTCTCGGTGCCTTTACCATCTGGGCCGTACACACAGTTGGGTGCTGTGCCAACCCCACACATCTTACACAGCGGCAGGTCATCTGTCCAGCTCTGATGCTGTCAAGGGGGGAAAAAAAATACATATAAACATATCAAAAAGGTCCTTACTCTGAGTGATTATCTGTTGCAGGTCAACTAGTATATGAAAACAAAACCACACTGTAAAGGTTTAAAGGTGTACTATGCAGGATTTTCCTAAAAAACAATAAGTAATCCCTCTCAATCATCACTTATGACCCACTAGAAGTGTGTAGCAGTGTATTTATCTGCAGAGACTCTGCCCTTGGTTTGTATTTTCTTTTTATTTTGCTGTATTGGCTTCTGGGCACGCTTCTGGGTAATCTGCATTTATCTGCATACAAATAATGCCAAAATGTCATTGTTTTGTTTGCATGATATGGAATCCTCTCAATATACAAAATCATTTCCACCTAAAAAGGATTTTTCTTAAACTGAAAATTTTCCTAGGGGTTCTCTGTTGTCTTTGGTGGGCTGGTCGTCTTTTTATATTCTTTCTTAATCTTATTTTTTTTTAAATGTCGGGTACGTTATTGATGATATTTCTTCAGGATGTGTTCTTCTTGCTGTATGCATTTTATTGTAAAGCACATGGAGTTTAATTGTAATGGAAAGTGCTATATAAATGGTAGTGATAATGCTTTTAAGCCAGCCTTGCCTAACCATTACCACTGCTGTTTGTTGCTGTAACAGTCTGACACAACTGGGCTGAAGAGGAAGCACAAGAGAAACTGAGTCATATGGGTTATTGTGTAATAACCTGTGTCAGCATGTAATCACTGAAAGTCCTTAAAAATTAATAAAACAACCATAGTGATGTTAAGATTATCTCCCCATGCCTACAGTAGAAACCAACACCGTCTCCTCAGAGGTTCATTGGAACTAGTCTGATACGAAATGACACTAATGTGTGTTAATAACAACAACAATAATATACTTTATTTATAAAAGCACAATCCATGCATAAAATACAACAAAGTGCTTAACTTAAAACCAGAGAATCATAGCACAATAAAAGCAAGGATGAATAATACTGGATAAAATTAAATTAAAACGACAGGATTTGTCTTAAAAGTATTTGTGTTTAAAGGTGTCAACAGATTTAGAGTCCCTTAAACCCTCAGACAGATTGTTCCAGAGTTATGATAATATATAATAATCATAATAATAGTATGAGTATAACTATACGAGAACAGATATCATAAACCACTACCGACAAATAAATAAAGTCTCTTTAAAATCCTATAAACGAAACAAACTGCAAACCAACTGACAATTTTAAAAAGTAAAGCCAAGTCATAATGTTTGTTTACAAAGCATCTAACGTTAGTTAACCGATTGTGACTCTCTGCTAATTCACACAAGGTTTCTGACAGACAAACCGGGCAGTAGATTGTTGGTACCGGCTACACAGTTACCTCCTCCACTGTACTTTTACTTATATTAACTGTCTTTAGAGATTAGCCTCTAATACATCGCATTATTTTGACATTACGTTTAGGATAGCTGGCTAACCTCTAAGAGAGATTAACTATTTTAGCTAGCACTAGCATCACGAAGCGACACAGAACAACACTAAACGAAACAAAAAACAAGAATGACGACCACCGAGAGGGACAAATAAGATCATAAGCACACTACAAGAATGTTTAAACCGTAACACAACAAGTTGAAAAGGGTCTTAAAAGGTTGAGTTTTGACTTACGCTCTGCATCAAATTCCTTGGCTGGGCCGCCATGTTGGACGGGGCTGGATGCGTTTAAGGACTCATCGCGGCGTGCAAATTCTGAGCTTCGACGTTCCAAACACGACCGGTCACTGCATTTAATGTCAAATAATAAAAGCTATGTATATATTTTTTTAATTATCAAACGATATTTACATATTTCCCTAGCTGCTCTGACAATTCATCATTACCAAGGTGAATACTAAAAAATATGACACGTGAATTAATACTGAGAAATAAATTATATTTTACGGATTGTTGACGCAATCTTTGCTGATCAGCTGTATTTTATGCACTATTCTAAACGTGTCCCCAATTCCCGTGGTGTTCTCTAGTCAGATCTACCAGTTTTGTCAATCTTGTTCTAAATTTGGGTAATTTCCGACAGCACTTTAAGGCAACACGTGTATCAACTCGTCACGTGGGATACTTTTATTTTTTTTCACAGCAAAATTATGTAGATTATCTGCACGGCTGGTTTTCTTTCTTCCCCCTTGCACATATCCTTTTATTCGTTTTAATTAGTTCACTTATAAAACAATTAAGAAGCTAACAAATAGCACTTCCTGTTTGTTGCTACGGTCATTGCCTTGACAATAGCGCCACCGCATGGCTTTATTATGAACTACAACAATTTATTGCAACCAGATGTTTCTGGCGCATGTCTTGTAATTGCATAATTTCTGTCATTTTGTCTCTTTCACATTTGAAGTTTCCTGTAGATAAAAATAGGTCAACTTAGAGAAGTTTTACTTACTCCACCCACCAGTTACGCCTAATAATAATTTGGGTTTAACTTTGCACTGTTGCAATACATTCTGGATATTGATTTTCCATAATTTATTTCTGGTAGTGTGCAAATGCCAACATTTTTTTAAAATCCAATGTCAATTAATACCTTATTGAAAAGCCTCACTCACTTTTGCACTCCAACCTTTTGAAAGGTTTTTGAATCACAATATTTGAAAACTCTGGCAGTGGAGTTAGCATACGCAATCAGAAGGGATTTACAAACATGTCATATTATAAAAAATACCAACTTTCTTATAAGGCGGAGAAAAAAACCTTTTCTTATTATATATACAATACTATTATAATATATGAGTGTAGGGACATGTCTTGCCAGTGGAGGGAGACATGCACCACATTTCTATATTTTACTGCAGCCTGTTTAGTATCACTACTGGACTTCAAACACATGAGTCTGTATCTGCAGTATTTTTGTTCCTTGACACTTTTTTGTATGTATAGGACACATATATAGGATCCTGTTTAAAAAATTCAGTTTTACTGATGCAAAAATAAACTACATACATATTTCTTTAATAAGAAAATACATGAGGCATTTTCGGTTTATGGCATGACACTGACATAAAGGCCAACCACTGCTCATGCCCGGCTGTTGGCTGCTGTTGTTTGATTATGTAAGGTGGTATGGCAGATACATTACCTCCCACACACCAGTGTAAACTAAGAAGCCAAAAGTTGATCATAAATTTCTAAATTTTTCAGCACCTCTATGGAATATTGGTAGTTTTTTTTTTTTTTTTTTTAAATCATAAAAACAGAAGGCAGTGAGAATGTGACAATAAAATACAAAAAATCCCAGACCACACATTCATATCTTTATCAGTATTTTCTTTATTTTTATTGGTTAAAATCGAACACATCAAAAACATAGATTTGTACACAATCTTTTTCTTAAATCTTACTTTGCTTTTTGAACGGATTTCACAGAGGAACATCACACGTTTCTACGTCTACACGGATAATACAGTATAAAGTATATATGTGCATATATACTTTGATAATTTGGTCACATTTTTGTTGCTGTATTTGTTTATAATTAGTATTATTATCCCAAAATAAAAGCATCTCCTTACCCTGAAAGCAACATAAAGGATGAGGCATGGTGATGACCTCACCATATATCTTATCACAATAACACTCAACAGACCATAGATCTTTCTTTTGTCTTTTCTTTTTTATACAGAACTAGCATAATGCCCTAAAATAAAGCATAATCTTTTTTTTCAAACACTCTAATATACTGAATTATAGATTTACATATATTTATAGAGAGATAGATATACTTTATTCTTTCAGAAAATGAAGCAATGCATGTACATAAATCCTCAGGATGTTCATGGTTGCCTCATCTATAGATTTGTTGAAAACAAGTGAAAAACACAATAGATAAATAACCTGCAGTTCTTCAGTGAAGTGAGTTCTCTGTCTGTAGGCCTGCCGACTTGAAACTGAAACTTTTGTGTAATTTGGGTTGCTCAACGATGATGACAAATGCTTGGTTTTGTTCGGAGTTTTTACGTGTTTAAAGACAAAAACAAAACAATTAGCCATACTTTTGTCCAAAAGATGCCGAAAGAGAACTGTGATACTGTGCGTATTGGATATATGTTGCCCTGTGTTCATTGGATTTTGCTTGGCAGTCAGCACTAAGGCAACAATCGAGGGAAGAAAAAGCGGGTTCTTCTGGAAAACAAGAAAACACACACCGCCCCACACCCACACATAAAAAAACCCCAAAGGAGACCTTTCAACACACACAAACACACAAACGGTTGAGGGGATTAGTTGCCAGTTATAGCACTGTTGCTTGTTTGTCTGCGCTGATATCCTGTAATGCACCTCTAAGGAGATTCGTCAGCAGAAACTCGTGTTGTATCTGTTTGAAATCGATATGCTGTGAATGTGTGCTTACATGTGTGTGTTTGTAGTGTGTGTGTGTGTGTTTGAGGGTGTTTCAACTAACACTGATCGCAGTCATTTTGCTGACTGACAGCAGACCTCAGAAGATGAAGGCAAAGTGGTCACGAGCACTGATCTGCTACATGGTGACCTTTTCTGCAAACTCTTGACCTCCCGATTCTTCCCGCCCAGTTTGCTCCTTAAACCCTCCCTGACACCTCCAACCAGACCCGAAGTCTGGGGTCTCTGTATCCCAAAACCCCTTCCCGTCAATCTCCAAAGCCCCCTTCTATTGTTCTAGTAGCAAGCTCATACCTTGGTGACATCTTGTCTCACTCCTAGCTGTTACCTGTCTTTCCCCAAATCTGGAAAGTTGCCCAAATTTCTGACCTAGAGATTAATTTTACCTTCATAAACAGATGACAATCAGTCCAATAACTGAAATGTCACGGGTATAAAATCTCCTATGATGACTGAAATTCTATAGGTCACATTGGCTTAAGATTACCAGCTAAATGTTGAGTGTAAATAATGATAGAAACAATTCAAACCCCACTCTAAATTAGAAACTATGGGCAACTTCACCCAGATCCTCTACCCCCAATATCTCAGTAGTCCTGGCGCTGGTAGCCTCCGGTGCCGTCGAAGGCCCCATCGCTGTTAGCCTGGCCCCCTCCTCCCCCTGGGCTCTCCAGGTCGTCCCCACCGAAGGAGGTGTAGGGGGCTCCGGCTGCGTCCTGGCTGGGGTCCGTGTATTCCTGGGAGAAGAGGGCTGAGTCGGCCCCCAGCTTGTACCTCTGGAAACCCAGGAAGGACTGGCCCGCCTTGGGGATGGAGAGGATAGATCATCGGGGATGTGGGGGGACAGGAAGAGGATGCATAGATGGATGAATGGCGTGAAGATAGATGTTGAAGCAGAGATGTAATAGTGTTACAGCAGAGGTTTTGGGAGAAGAGAGAGAAGGAAACATTGATTAGTTTGCTGGAAAGCTTGTGAAGCTTATTAGATAGTTTGAGGGAGTCATTTAGTTAGTCAGAGCAAGTTAGTTCCAAGGCGGTAGTATAAAAAAAGGCAATTTCATCCATTGTTTGGCTCCATAAAGAGAAACACCACCTCAGCATCACTGGGACAGGTACAGTGCAATGAAACAGAGTCTGTGTGCATTATTAAACAGCTGAGGCTTTCACTTTTGTTAATTAGAGATGTTTCAAGACAACAGGGGATAAAAGCCAGCTATACCACGGGTAGACGGAGCAAACACAGACACTCACACACAGTACAGAGAGAAAACCACAAACAGAGTTGGGGATGATTTAAGCTCTGAGTGCTGAAAGGTTTCAGGAGGAGGTTTTATTTACTGTTGTGTCTCAGCTCGATCAGATGTTGCAGACACATCGACTTTAGTTGAACACTTTTGATTCTCTCAGTCTGGTACAACACTCTTCTGTCTTGTCAGTATGTCTCTACAGTCTACATTGGAAATGGACAGTTTAAGTCCATCTAATTTTCATTCAAGTTGAAGGATTGCATAAAATAAAAACAAGTCAAACTTTTTGAAAAAATTCAATTATTGTCCTTATTTGATCTTATGGACTGAACCATTTGAACTTAAATGATGCATGTTAGGTAATGAGTTTTGTCAATATGGATATGGAAGTACTCATGTAATAAAACTTATTTATGACTCAATAACGTGCACAGTTACAGGCCATAAAAATCTGATGAATGTGCAATAAAACAGTTTGATACTTCAATTAAATTATTTTAAAACTGCCTGCCTAAACTAAGCCAATGTCAAAAAGCTATAAAAACACCAAATCTACCAACTAAACTTAATAAGATAATAGAAAAAGTGAAAGCACGACTATACACAAAACTGGAAAAAATAATCTATGGTGTCAAGTGAGAGAAGATAAGGCTTTGAATGTAGTTTCATCAAAAGACAGAAATACAAAACCTTTACAACCAAATTTTAAGCAATGCACTTTGACAAATGTAGAAAAATTCATTACAAAGACTCAGAGTTTTACATTTTAAACAAAAACTGTTTGAAAACTCTCCCCTTGACAATTATGCCCTCTACAGCAAAAAGACAGTACCAATCATTCTGTAAACCTTCACGCTAATGATGAGAGAAAGGAGTAGTAGCCTATCCTCTAAACTGAGACAAACTTGTATAAGGGCACCAGATTTGATGATGAAGCCACAGCCGGGCAGAATGTGCACCTGTCCTACACCTGGTTATCTCAGTAGCAAATTGCCGACATGTCTGATCTTAATATGAAGTAAAAAACTGGCCAAATATCCAAACAGAAAACCACATGGTAGATGGAGAACACAGAAGGTTCTGTGAGTAAACATCTTAGAATTTAAAGGATTTTCTATATTTTTCTTACTGTCAACAAATCTCATGTGCTGAGCTGAACTAACAATGACTTGATCCTACTTACAGTATGAGTATTGTGTGCATCCAAAGCCTGATATATCTTATTCCTCTATGTCAATGAACCACACTGCTGCACTGGGAGACAAGTTCCTTCACCACAAAAAATATGATCACATTCATTTGTTTAGAAAAGGCTCCAAAGATTAACAACAGAGATCATGTTTTAAGTCTCTGGAGAGTAGTTCCCTGTGAAGGCAGACAATACTGTACAATGTACAGTCAAGAGGTTGTGATATGAAGCACAACAAGTGCAGTGGTGTGGCTCATTGATGTGTTTTTAATAGTTTTTGGACAACAGCAGAGGTCTACGGCAAAGAGGAATCAGATATATCAGGATTTGGATACATATACTTGTAAGTAGATCAATTCATTGTTGGTTTGGCTCTGCACATGAGATTTGTTGATAATGAGATGAATACAGAAAGTCAACAGTCTCATCCTTTAATAACCAAATACCAAATCTTTAGCTTTTGACCTCTGTTTTTATCAAAATTTAATAAGACATCCACATAAATATGTAACATTAGTTTCTGGTTAGAAGCATTTTAAAATTCCAGTGGGCAGTAAGCTTTCATTCCAACATGGATTACAGGTATTCAAATATGTGTTTAAGGCCAGAGATCTCAGCATTTGGCAATGTAATTGTTGAGTCATAGATATTGATTCAGCCATTGAATAAACCCACCTGCACATACATTATCATAATCTGCTTGGATCATGAAATAAGTTATTTAACTACAGCAGGCAAAAACATTGAGCTACATCTTACTGGCAACATTGATGGTACAACTGTTATTCTTACTGCTGCCTTACAAATACACTCACTTCAAGCAATATCGATGTTAAGGGTGCCCTTAAACAAGTGCAGTCACAGTCACGTAACAGGAGTATGATGAACCAATTGCAGAGGGTTAATGCAGAAGGGGCATGAGAAAGAGAAGAGTCAGACAAGAGGTTGATGAGGCTGAGGGGGGAACAGCTTGGTGTATTCCTCTTCAAACGACACATTCTTTAACTTCTCCATAGAAAAAAGAGTCTGGGCGCCCTGTTGGAACAATATCCATACACTCATGAGTTCACATGTACACAAATAAAAATGAAAATGTTCACACGCAACCACACACTAACCAAAAGGAAGATGGGGGAAGGGAAGGTAGTCAAGGAATACACGTTTATATAGCTCATTGGCTATATTGGCAAGTAAAGGAGGAAATAGAACATGATCCACAATTTTGGAGTGTTTTGTACCTCATCCATAGCACCATACCAACTTTTAAATGAACACATCCACCTTATGGACGGTGTTACATGATGTTTTATTTTAGTGTGGACCAATGAGTAGTGGATGCCCTTACCCAGGTGAAGATGGAGAAGAAGGAGAAGGTGATAGCTGCTCGGGCAGCGTCTCCTCCCTCCCTTAGTGGGTTGTCGTCATGCTTGGTCACCTGCCACTGGTTGGCCAAGAAACAGAAACCCACAAACCACATGAAGGACCAGAATGCTGGAGAGAGACACAGTGGGAAAATAATTAAAATTATATATTATTATTATTATTATTATTATTATTATTATTATTATTATTAGTAGTAGTAGTAGTAGTAGTAGTAGTAGTAGTAGTAGTAATAATAATAATAATAATAATAATAATAATCACTGCATTATAGAGGACCATGTTTGTACTGAATGAAACAAACAACAAAGTAAGAATCAATTAACACAGATTTGAAGCCACCAGTTTCAAATTGGATTACATGTGCCCATGTTTGCACTGACAATAATTAGCAGCCAAATTGCTAATTCTGTTTAGTACAATTGCCTGTACTAAACAGGAGAAAGCTATTGCACAACCAGTATTGGGTTTTAGAGGTTTTTTTCTGAATTCATCTGAATCACATATATTGTAAAGCTCTCTGAGAAAAGTTTGATTTTGGGCTACATATAGAGACGGGTGACAAATTAATGGAAAAACTAACATAAAGTGTCTTAGTAAGGTGTTGAGCCACCATGTGCCACCAGAGCAGCTTCAATGTGCCTTGGCATTGATTCTGCAGGCCTCTGGAACTCTACTGGGGGGATGAACACCTTTCTTCAAAAAGATATTCCCTCATTTGGTGTTTTGATGATGGTGTTGGAGAGCTCTGTCTAACACGTTGGTCCAAAATCTCCAATAGGTGTTCAATTGGGTTGAAATCTGGTGACTGCGAAGGCCATAGCATATGATTCACATCATTTTCATACACAAAACCATTCAGTGACCCCTTGTGTCCTGTGAATTGGGGCATTGTCATTCTGGAGGAGACCACTCCCATCAGGATAGAAATGTTTCATCATAGGATAAAGGTGATCACTCAGAACAACTTTGTATTGATTTGCAGTGACCCTTCCCTCTAAGTGGACAAGTGGACCCAAACCATGCCAGCAAAATGCCCCCCACAGCATAACAGAGCCACCAGATCCCCTCACTGTAGGGGTCAAGCATTCAGACCTGTACCGGATTTTCCTTTAATTTGTCACCTGTCTGTATATAATATTGCTTGACACTAACAATAGGAAAGACAGGGCAGGAAAGCTAAACTGCTATAGTTTGAGGTCTAGAGTGGGAAATAAAATTGTATATCATCAAAATAACAATGAAGAATATTGTAGAGACTATCAAATGAAAACATCAGGGGGCCTAGGCTTGACCCCTGTGGAACGCCATATGTATAATGAGTAGACAATCACCAGGAAATACCCACAAAACCTCCTGCTAGCTGGTTGCAACCAGTGGAATACATATCATATTAAGGGAACTCAAACATCATCCCATCACATGTACTGCAGTTGGAACTGTGGCAGAGAGAGAGACTGAAGATAAGGTTAAATCAGAAACATCCAGGTGTACCAGTCGTTTCCTCGCTTCAGTATGGAACAGAGCATCTCATATTACAATATAGATATGGTGGTATAAAGAGAAAGAGACAGAGTGTGTGAGTAATAAAAACAGGGAAGGAGAATATTTGTCTGTGACAGGAATGGCCTCATTAACCAACTCAACACTTGACTATGTTGTCATCACGTCCAAGTTCACTGCAGAAGCAGTGCAGCTGAGAAGGAAGCCATTGTCAGAGGCACCAAAGCACAATGTTCCTGAGGCTTGTTAGTGGCACAGGAGTACTCCTTCCCCCTGTTATTCGTCTCTAACACCTCCTCTTCTTTAGTTGAGTTTATAACCAAACTACAATTCTCCGAAATGTCATGTTTTTTACAGTTTGAAAAGACTGCTCATATTTTCTACGAGAGTGGGGTATTGATTAGCTGTAAAAATTTGTACATAAAAAAGAAAATAAAAAATGCTCTCCAATTCTTATAACCTACAGTAGAATAACTTCCAAAATACTGCAGCTTAAACTTGAAAATCACGACGATAATGGAGTAGACAGCATTTGGGCTTCATCTTGTTCTACATGTAACAAGTTAAAACTGATGGACACAATGCTCAGTAGTCAGTATATTTATACAACATTGCAGTTCTGAATTCCTTACAAAGACACTAAAAGAAAGAAAAAAATGAAATGAGTAAGGTCAGTACTTAATATTAATCTACTACTGGTGGGTGAAACTCTTTTAGCACACTGATCGTGCTTCTCTCTTTTCGCCTTTCCATCTTTCTGATTGATACAGCAGGGAGTGATTGCTACCAGTTTTTGATTAGGTCATGTTACGGCCTCCTACCGAGTCTCAGATTTTGTCGGGAACAGGAAAGCCCACTGTACCTGCAGCTGCTGTAATATAATCCCCAAATGGTGTTTTATCACAGGAAATGTGTATAGTTATCTGTATGTAATTCAAAGCATAATGGCTGAGATATTACCTTGTCCAGGCCTCATGGTCATTCTGAGGCCTGAGTTCAAACATGACCGATAAAGCCCAAGAAAGAAAATGAATAAATTCAATAATTTATTCTTATGTAATCATATTTTTAAATCATCCATATTTAATTTCAGTTGAATGGATTCATTCATCTGGACTCTATGGAGCGTTGCCGTCTTGTGAGTCCTACAGTCCATCTCTATAGACAAGCTATAGCGCTAAATAGAGATCTCTCAAAACCTTATGAACAAATTTCCATGAAATGAGTCAGGCCTTGGGCTACTGACTGACTGATGAGATTTGGTTGGCGTGCTAATCTTGGGGGCACATTTGCATGGGCAAGAAATCTATTTCTGTAACTCGTCTGTAACATAGCAATGAGTGTTACAGCAATCTGGAAACTCCATTGGTATGACATGTGCTCTCTGATTGCCTTGTAGTAATTAACTTTATTAGCCTTAAGTGTTATTGACCTACAAGCTGTTCAGCACTTTGTAATTCTGTTTTCAAAGGGCTATAGAACTTGAAAACGTATTTCTCCCCGCTCACTTGTATCAATCCCCAGCTCACTCTTTAATCTGCTGTTCATGGTTCCATCGCTCTGCTCATGCTGTCTAGTCAATATTTCTCCTTACTTTAGGTTACTTAAAGTGTCCAGGGAGGTGATTTAGGAAGAAAAGATTACTGCATTGCTTGGTTGTGCACAAAAAAAGTAAAGAAATGGTAAAATAAAAAGAAATATGTCTGATTAAAATGAGATAATAGAATTAATGTTTACCTGCATCCTCAAAATATGATAGCGTCTCCTTTATTGTGTTACTTGGCTGGTGTTCACATGATTATTATAACATGTAACACAATTCGTTCAGTGTTAAATGTTTAAAAGTGAATCTTAGTGATCTTAAAAACAAGAGAAAACAATATGCTTTGAAAAAACTATCCACTATGTTGTGAGATAGTTAAAGTAAGTGAAGATAATGTGTTTACCTGACACCCCGATATCAGCCAGCACAGCCTTCTTGCGGTCTTTGACGCTGCTAATCTGGGGGAAATAGACATCCAGAGCCAGGAAGGCGATGCAGCAGAGGAAGGCCATGGAGCCCATAAAGACGCCATAATTACAGGCGTTCTGGTTGCGGTTGAAGATGCAGTACTCCTCTACTTCATTGGGGCGGTTGATGTAGCCCTCATTGGCGATGCAACCAAAGATCACAATGGAGAAGAGCTGCAGAGGAGAAGAGAGGAAGGGATAAGTGGAAGATGGAAAAAGCAGCGATGTGTAGCTCATGGTAGTCCTACAATCAGACCTAGACCCTTTGATAAAATAGTCCATTAAAGGAATACTTCGACATTTTGAGAAATACATGTTATTCGCTTTCTTGCTGAGAGTTATGAGAAGACTGCTACCGCTCTTTTATCTGTCTGTTAAATATGGAGCTACAGCCCGCAGCCGGTTAGCTTAGCATAACAACTGGAAACAGCTAGCCTGGCTCCAACCAAAAGCAACAAAATCCACCTACCAGGACCTGTAAAGCTCACTAATTAACACGTTTTATGTTGTTTGTGTTATTCCTAAACTGAAATGTAAAAAGGACAAATTGTGGTTTCATGGGGATGTTAGGTGCAGGATTATTTCTTGGCCAGGTACAGTGATGTTCTAAAATGTCATTGTCTTAATATCCACATCACTGTGGACGCTAGCTCTTTCCCACTGTTTCCAGTCTTTATGCTAAGCTAAAATAAGCAGCTGCTGGCTTCATACTGATCAGACAGATATGACAGTGGTATTCATCTTCTCATCCAATACTCAGCAAGAAAGCAAACTGAAACTGAACCAAAATGATAAACTATTCCTCTAATAAACAGGATATGTTTTAAGGACAGAAGGGATCTATCTTCCTTCATTTTTACTGTTACGAGCAACACACAACAGTGACGTATAACATGCGTCACATAAGAACTGCATCTATTGTTTTCTATGTAAGCCCACACACTGGCAGCATCTTGATGCACGTCAGGATAAGCAACCGTTATACTTCCCAGCTTCCAAGCTTCAGCATTTTCATCTCATTCACTCCTTGGATCAGCACAAGCCAGCCAACGTATTTACTTGCTTTTGTCGTGTGTTAAGGATATCAGTTCACAGATGTCAAATGACACAATAAAGTGTACATTTCCAAACAATGTATGCTAATGTCTACCAAAAATCAAATGTCTTCATTTCAAAACATGCTACAGGACTTGCATGCATACTTGCTGGATAGTATTTTTAATATTTGAAGTAAATACTGGTGTTATTTTAATTTTTGTCTTTACAAAGACTGTGTTTGTCTGCCATTGTCCATAAATATGTGGATGGAAAGTATTTTTTTCACTAATCTGAACCCCCTGCTCAGGTTTGTGTTTTTGCACCACCACTTCACCCTGTTCTCTACTTGCATCTTTTGTACAGTAACTCATAAAAGCTCTTTACAGCCCAAAAGAATACAACCTGCCACAGCCAGATGGTATATTTAGACTGGCTGGGTAATTTTATGAATAAGAAAACACTTCAGCGTAACGCTCTCAGCCCATAATGTCACGACAACCCTGCAGGGGAGTTTTATGAATAATCCCTCATGTCAACAGTTTTGCTTAACGTGCCTCCGGGTTTTCTCTTAAAGTGTGGAGTTTGACTGTAGAAAAATGATCCTTTCTCTGCTATTCTGCCATTTAGTGTGACAGCTACTGAACACACACAGACGTGAATTAGACATATTTACTGCAAACATTGTTGCCACTTGTGTGAATATGGACATATATATGTTTTGGAAATGTATTCAGTACATCAACTGTAATTTAAAGCATCATTTCAACTGAGGATTTTACTGCACCTAAACATCTGTAAAATTACTATTCATTACATTTTACTGTGATATGATGTTGTCCTGAGCTTATTGGTTGTATTTTCTGCCCAGAGACTACAGATACAAATTATCTTGAAGCTAACCCTAGTGCAAATAACAATAGGAGTCCTTAACCTTTTTCACACTGTGGACACAACTGGCATAGGACCACATACTGATAACCTCGTCAATATTTTTTATAGCATCACATAATGTTCTTAACAGTAGGAGCTTTGCATACCAGCACTATACTGTATATCTAATTAAGCTCTGATTTATACATTACATGGGTGTTTCTTCTCTATGTCACCAGACTCTTTCAATATTTTTGAAGATTTTGTCATTTATTTTCTTAAATCTTGCATCTAATGCCTGGTTCTTATGATTTCTGTTTAAGGCAGTGCACTCCAAAGTTAAGCAAAAGCTAATACACATGAAAAAAATTGTGAACCTATCCTTTAAAGCCCTTCCGTGTAGGATTTGAACATTTCTGATATTGCTGATACTAAGTGGTAGTATTAAAAAAAGACACTGTTGGAGCCTTCATCCAATCCAACCTAGGAAATCTGAGAGTAAAGGAGCTGAAAGCAACACATAGTCTGCACCAGTTTTCACCAGGATTGTCTCATATTTCTAGAAACAAAACCTTTTTATATACATTAACCTGGTCATGCTGCGTCTGCCTATATTAACAGAGTATGTGATACTAATGTATCACCACATGTAGAGCTTCAATGATTAGCGAGAAAATGAATCGACAACTACTCTCATAATCCAATAATCTTCAATAATCAGTCCAGTAATCTCTAATAAAAGTCTTTTTTTTTTGGAGAAAATGCCAACATTTGCTGGTTGCAGCTTCTCAAATGTGAAGAATTAAACTTTTATGTCATACATGATAGTAAACTGAATATATTTCGTTTTGGATAAAAGAAGATACAGTATTTGAAGATGCCACCTTGGGCTCTAAGATGTAATAACGGACATTTTTCACATTTTATAGACAAAACAAGCAATTAATTGAGAAAATAATTGTCAAAATAATTGACAATGAAAGTAACAGTTAGTTGCAGCCCTAGCCACATGTGTACTGTATAACACTCTGCAGTCTGCATGTTTTAGACTTAATTTATACATCATGTAGAGTCAAACCAGTGTTAAGTGCTGATGTGCTTTACATGTAAACAGACTGTTTTATACTTTGATAGTTTCTGACATTTCTCTGCTGGATTTGTGCGGATGAATAATAAAACTTTGAACTGTTCTATAATTATATTTTCACTATTTATCACTAAATATTTGTTTGAAGACTTTGTTAAATGGACTAAATGATGACTTAGACTTATAGCTGAGTTTGTTAAAGAAAGGAGACCATTGTTTTTGACACAATAACTATGGCTGTAGCTGCTCCTGCTTTTAATTCATCAGGTGTCATTACACCGTCCTCTCAGCCATATGAAATCCTTCTCAAAGCAAGTCTTTAATTTAAAAAATGCGTGGCGGCGAGTTGAAATTTAACGCTGATTTTCTTAATTGCTGGAACGTGCCGGAGAGGACGAGAAGAGAGAGAAGACGACAGCGACAAAATGGAGTCAATCGGAAGAGCAGGTTACTATGACGAGCATCTGATCCCTCGCTCCTCTACGTCCCTCCGCATTTCTCTGCTTTCCTGCGCCCTTTCATCCTCTCTCTCTCTCTCCTTTCTCCTTTCGTTCTACTCTCCTCTCTGTCTGCCTTCGCCTGGAGGACTGGAGATACAAAAGGCTACAAAATGGAGTCAATAACAGGAGTAGGTTACTAAGATACCATCTAATCCTCCTCTCTCCTCTCCTCTCCGAACAGGGGTGAGCATCCAATAAGAAACACCCCTTTCCGAGGCCAGAAATATGAGACCACACACGCACGCATGCAAACACCCACAGTGTTAGTATTCTACCCTGCAGTGCAGTGTAGCAGTCTACTTTGTACTTCAGTTGATAACAGAGGATCAGACAACTCCATCCAACTGACAAACCCTCAGACCAAACCTCCAGGGAGCTGGTTCAGTCTGGATAAGACAGAGGCTGAGTGTGTTTATGTTTGTCTGCAGTATGTGTGTGTGTGTGTGTGTTGATTTTGCGGCGGTGGTGAGTGATGGATTCTGAATGTGTGTGTGTGTGTGATTGAGAAAGAGAAAGCTGAAGTGAACCTTGGGTTGGTGGATAGTTTACCCAGCTGTTGTGTCTGTGTTTGTGTGATAAATGACAGCGATACAAAAGGAGAGCACACAACAGACTGCACTTTCACTGACAAGCCCTGACCATGGATGCCAACAACCGGGGCGGAAGGAGACAGCAGGGATGTCAGTCATGATGAGGATTACAGCACAGTTTTTTTTTTTTTTTTTTTTTTTTTTTACACTTCAACTCTTCTTTCTTTATCTGCTTTCAAGCCAGTCATCGTCTTTCCGCTGTCTGCTTCACGCTCGGGGGAAACTACATTTTTCACTGCCAACACACGATGCTCAAAAATCTGAAGCGCCAGCCGAAACGGAATATAAGTCTGTTAAATTTACTTGAGACAGAGTTCATTATTTGGAGACTGAGGTTACTGAGATACACTCCGTTTGGCCGTGTGTGAGGGGGAAAAGTTGCGTAGTCACCTTGCTTTGATATTGTATCATTCTTTGAGGGAACTCCCCACTGTCCATGTCCTGTTTTATCCCAGTGCTGTCCCAGTTTACAGCTGTTTGTTCCTGTATTCCTACCATTAAGCTTTTTTTGAGAAAAGGTAGATCTTATAAGCCTGTAACGTGATGAACCAATCAAAAGAAATGTTAACAGTTAGCTTTTAATCATATCTTGTGGTCTTCATTTAACATTTAAGTTCCAAACTTTGATCGCATGATGACCACTGAGCGATCTCTATGACAACTGAGCAAACTACGTCTGCAGAGGAAGTCCATGAGATGCAGTTGAAAGCTCTGAATGTGCTGGAGAGGCTGAGAAGAGAGACGGCGACAAAATAAGAAGCGTGGGAAGCACTGTTTTGCACCAAACTTAATTTAAGTTCTCTACTTGACTTACTTGTCTTTTGGATAATGACTTCAAATGTGCTTATGCCGAGCAAACTTTCCACTCTGTTGAGGGAAATAATTGACCTTCACATCAAGTCATTGACTTGATGTATTAAAAATGCAAAACGGTGATTAAAAAATACTTTTTGTCAGTTTTGTCGTTCACGTCTGCTTAGCCTTCAGCAATGTCTCTCTAAATGCAGGGCGGGAGCAGTGACGGTGAGGTTTGACAGCTGGAAATCTTACTACCTGATGAAGTAATCCTTAAGTCACACAACCAGCGATAGTACAAGTGACTCAGTATACCATGACGCAATATATTATGGTCATTTTGTGCTACAAGGCTGTAAAAACATTGCTTCATTTCCATTTCGAAGGTAGATTAAATGGAGCTCTTTAGCATTCTACAGCACGTAGAGAGGAAACATGAGCTGGCATTTGGCGTCTGTGTCTCGATGGCGAACTGGAGCAGTTTGTTAGCGAGCATGCCCTCCCTCCATCCCCTCTCTGCCTCTCTGCTCCCTGGACCGTCTTTAGCCTCATGCACACCTCTCTCCATGGAACGAAGGATGTGTTGTGATGCGGGGAGGAGGTTAGGAATACCTAACCCCCCCCCCCCCCCCCCCCCCCCCCCCCCCCCCCCCCCACCCCACCTTCAAACCTGCAACCTTTTTCATTACGGAGAGAGAGATGATGAAGGAGGGAGGAAGAGATGGAGGGATTGTGGAGGGAAGCGTTGGGGGCAGAAGGGGTATGGAGGCGGTGCTATTTTTAGACCAGCTGCATCATCGCTCCCTCCCTTCCTTCCTCCCTCCCCCCCTCCCTCCCCCCTCATCTTCTCTCATCTCTCCTTGTTACTGGCCCTGCCTCTGCCCACGAGCATTCTTGAGCACACTTCAACACACACACACATTTAACCATATAGCTCAAACACACACGCACTTTGTCCACTGCTTTACATGCATGGCTTCCTTTAAGATTCAGGTCAGAAAACATAAAGTCACACACACACATACACACACACAGTCAATCACATGATGTTGGATGTTAGAATGGTATACATGAACAGAAAAGTCACATAATAAAGAAAAACCTATGCTAAAAACATACAGAGAAGAACAGTAGTCTGAGTTTTTATTTGCCTCTTTAGAAACTATTTCTTGCTTTCAGCTTGTGCTTCCTCACTTACAACAAACAGTCATTTCCTCACAGCTGGTGAGGAATTATTCTGTCTTATACATATTAGTACACTGGTGGAAGTTGCTCAGGATATAAGATTATAAAGATATACATCACAAAAGCACTGTAAAATATTGAGGTGTGCTTAAGTAACCAGGGTAATCTAATCGTAACAGGGGGGTTGTGTATATGTAATAAAGATTTTTAAGAATTTCTTAAGGTTTTAGATTTATAATGATGTTCTGTGTCCTAAAACAGATGTCCCAAACTCATTTTACAGATACCTGAAAACCCAGAAATGAGTCTCAAACCCTACAGAGTCAACCAGACAACACAAAAAACTCTCTGTATCCCTCTTGTTTTTCTCTCATTGTACAAATAAGCACACTAATGCACTTTCACTTACGCACACCCGCACGTCCACTGTCCGTGATTACATTTCGTGCATTACAGCAAATTTAAAACTTATATTTATGTCCCGTGTAATTGAATGGATCTTGTTATTTTTAGTAATGGGAGGATCAAGTTGTCAAACTAACTCAATTCAGTTGATTCTTTTGACAGCGGCAACCTGCTTCACAGCGATTGATTTGATTCCTTTGATTGGCTATTAGAAATGCGCCGCACAGAGAACGCAACCTTCATTTAACCCGACAGACGTGATAGATCCAATAACTGAATGAAAGTAGTTTAACTAAAAACAGCACAAAATATATCACTGTGTGCCTTCTTTTAATGTCAATATTAATAATGATGATAATAATGCTGATCCAGCATGTTTGGTTAACAGATTAAAAAGATTAAAAAAAGCATATATTATTGACCCATTAAAAATTTTTACATTTTTTATTATTAGCAGACAATCACTAACTAAACAATAAATATCTTGTCATTATCTGAAGATGCTAATGCTAACTTGCAGTGGTTCTTTATAGTTTGCTTTAGAGCTAGACCAATAAATAAGCAAAGCTGTTATATTGATACCAACTTGTTGCAGTTATACTGGTATTGTTGTATATTTCAGCCAATAAGTAGATGATAAGTAGACAAGAAACTGCAGTATAGAAATGCTTAAAATATATTTGGAATCATTTAAAAACTGTGTCGCAGGCAAATAGTTTATCCACCAGAGAGTACTGTTGTTTATTTTCTAACTGTAAAATGTATTAGTACATATCTTGAAATCTTTAAAAAAAAATATCCAGTATCAGTCAATTTGGTATCATACTGTGAACTACATACTGTAGTCAACAGCCACTGCTGAACACGGAGGTCTGTTTATCTCACTGTTTTTGATTTGGATACAGTAGCGAGTCAGTCACTTTCTCTAACAAGGACAACAGGACCTGCAGGGCCACTAGACTTTAGTGGTGTAACAGTTTTTTTTTTCTGATGCTCCCCTGAGAAACTCCACTGGGAAATAAACTCACCACTAGGGAGTTTTTTTTTTTTCTGTGTGCCTCTATTTCCCACAGCCTTACTTATTCTCTGTCTGTTGCAGTGACACATACAAACACCAGACACACACACACACACACTCCCACACACACACACACAAATGTTCTTACTTGAAATAAGGATTGGTTTTGGCATGACCTAATTTGCTGGATTTGAAAACGCACACCGTCTTCAGGGTCACAATTATATTTACTGTCACATGGAAGGGAGCAGATTGAATTACTGAGCTTTTTCTCCGGCTGCCAGCAGAAATTCAGCTGGGTTTGCGACGGCTGAAGCTGAAGCGTGTCCTTCACATGCACATCAAATACAATATCGCTAGAAGATACGGCTTTTTTTTTTTTTTTTTAACATTGCATTGCCTTTTTGGGATATAAACGAGCACTTTAACGACAGGGTTAGAGGTCAGGGGCAGGAAAATGATGCCTTAAGCCAGATAACTTTTGGTTCTTAAAAGTATGCAAAACCTTTGACTTTTGCACAAATTGGACATTTTTGGAATACTCATGAATGTTTCTCTCCTACTTTTCACAGTTTTCATTTTGTGCAGATAAAAACATCCATAATTATGCACCATTAACTGACTTTTAGTAGTGATAAATGTGCAGCAAATGTAACACATTGAACCCAGTGCACCTAAACATTCTTAACTTGCTGCTAAGCTGCCATGAAAAGTGGAGCATGTGATATGGTTGCATATATGACTCTCCTTCATTAGGTGTGTGTGTGTGTGTGTGTGTGCGTGGGGAGGTTCCCTCGCCCCTCTGATCCGTAGACAGATCACAAGGCTCCTGGCGGTGATGAAAGCAAGCACTGTGAGGGACACCACGTGGGTTTCTGATCTTGTGACCATCAGAGGGTCACTTACAAATTGCACATTAAGGATACTGATTGCCAGAAGTGTGTATGTGTGTGCACACTTGTGAAACTGTGTGCATGCATGCATGATTACATGTGCTTCCTCCAGAATGTCTCTTTCTCTCCGCTACTCTTTCTCTTTTTCTACCTTAGTTACTCCATATCTGCTTCTAAATTCAAATATGAAATTCTGGCTTTTGGGTGATTGCAACATGCAACACACACATACTGCAATCAGCCGTCTCGGCCACTGAGTCGGCCTAAATCATATCAGTCCAGTCTGGCTGGTTGTGAATGATTTAAAGCTGCTGTTGTGCCGGCTGAAAGGTCTTTCGGATCGTTTGTAAAGACCAGACAATTGAGCCGGCCTCATGTCACCCTGGTATTCACACACTGTACCTCACACCAAATCCAGCATTAGAAATAACCACACACACACACACACACACATAGAGGGACACGGCAGACCATGGCACTAGCACAGCATTTTGTCCAGATCTTTGTGGCTGCAGACTTCATCAGAGTGTGTTCACAATCTAACAATAAACCATCCTCATAAAAAATATTGAAAAGATGAGTTAAAACTACCAAGTGAAATGAATTTCACCTTCAGTTATGAAGCAAACTGACAAATTTTCAGTGACACTCTAAGTCCATTACGCTTCAGTATGTGGACAGAAAAAAGCAGATTGCTGCACTAATATTGAGAAAATACATGTTGTTATAGGAAAAAAACATGTTTTTTGCTTGTGGCAAAAAGCAAAATAACCTGAAAACATTGGCAGATTCTTCACTTTACTTTAAAAAAGTAAGGAAGATTCAGATCTTGCAGTGTAACTTTAGTGCACATATGTAATCTTAAGATTGAGTCCAGAAAAGTAAGTTTTATGTTCAGGCTGAGCGATGAAAAATATTTGGTTAAAGGTACACACCCTGGCTGTATCTGACACGCATCAGTCGACATGCTAGCAAACACCAGACACATCATGCAGACAGAAGTAGAAGTCAGGCTACAGTAACCAAGTTGGTCCAATTCAGTGAGCAAACGTGTTAAATTTGTAACTTTTTCTACATTTGTGTCATGTGTCAACCTTGGGAAATAGGACAGTAGTACATGCACCATCCAAACTGCTAACATTCTTTCTTAAGAAATTTCAAATGTTCTAATGTCAAGCCACACTACAACTAAAACAACAATATGGAATACGATAAGAAAATTTGTGAATTGTGCTGTTTTGTTTTCTTTTTCACTTGTGGTCCTGATCTACAGTAATTGCTTCCTTGTGGATTTGAAGCTTATGTTGCACTCACTGTAAGTAACTCTAGATATTAGCATCAGCTAAATGCAAAAATGCTAAATGGTGAAATAAAAACGATGTCAGAAGGAAATACCAACTCCACAAAGTGTTATGATACAATAAATGCCAGGAGACTGTAGATAACAGACGAGTCCAGCCATATTGGAACACTAGATATTTGTATTTGAGCTGCAAAACAACAGAGAACAACTGCAGTGAATGATTAGTGAAACCGGATAGACGTGATAAAGCGATGTGACGTTCACTACAAGTCAACATTGAGTTGGCTGGACTCTCGAATAACACAGGATCACTGCTGGAGGATATAATATACTGTGTGTATGTGTGTGAGGGGGCGTGTGTGTGTGTGTGGGTTTATTGTCTGCAGCAATGTATTGGTCTGGACTGGGGATACCTGATTGCTGCTATCACCATGGCAGCAGCTGCTCATGTAATACGAGAGAGAAGGAAGAGAGAGAGAGAGAGAGAGAGGAGACCTTGTCAAAGTACAATTCAAGGAGAGACACTGCAGTAGCAAGGGTACACAATGAGACAGACAGACACAATCACAAGTCCGGGACACACTAAGATCCACACTCTGTTCTACACACTCACTCATTCACACAAACTCTGCTCTCCCTTTTATCTCTGACCTTTACCGTTCGAATCTGGATGGCAATCAGTGAGAACGTGATCAGATGAGTCCAGAAAACAAGGTTGTGTTGCTGTAAGGAAACAGATGGTTCCTCAATCTTGTAAAGCCGAGCATAACAGAATCAAGTATGGGTGGAACTGCAATCTGGACTAAGTTACAACTCCATGTGTTTTATGACAGGTCCAACATGCCAACCCCCTCTTCCTTTACGTCCTAGTTTCCTGTTTGTCTCTACGGTAAACTGTCAAATGAAAGCAAAAACAAAAATCACACAATGACAGCAATTTTAGTTCAGTTCACATCTTTAGTGTTTAGTTTACTGAGTTTAGTTTGGTTAAAAGTGCAGGTAGTATACACACACAATGCAATAAAAGAAAGAAAACAGCAACAATAAGAACAGGGATAAGATAAAGTTCAAGCTGTATTAGAATTAGGAGCGCTTATTGCCCATAGGATAAATGATAACGTGAACATGTTGCATCAAATGTTTGGAAACCTGTATCTCTGATCAGAAGAAAGAATGTCAAATTACACAATAATTGTCACTTTGTGTTAATAATTATGGATGTTCCATCAATCCTAGCAGACCAAAGCAGCGGTTGTGCATTTTCAAGCCCAAGTCAAATATTTTTACATCACATCTGCAGCCTACACTGCTGTGTTTTAGGAATCTGAATGTATTATTCACACTGTTCCAGGTGTGCAAAGTTTTTTGTATTTATTTCTGTGTGGTACAAAACAATACACTACCATAATACCCTTAAACTGCACTTTGACATTGACAGACAATGATGGAGACTTGAGTGATGTTCAAGCAAGTTTCAAGAGGCTGCAAATAGATTTACATATGAAAATCATATCAAACTGGTTTACTTGGAATGGTAGGAAAACCAGTAAGCATATATTTGAAGAAGGTCAGTTAGGGAGGTCAAATAGTTAAAAGGGAAATTTCACCACGTTTTATGTGAATGTCCAACCAGTGTCGATGGTAAATGTAGTCAGTTCCTCAGTGTGTGCTATATTGACCAAGAAAGCTGAGCAGTGCCTACATGTACCAGGATGCATTGCGTGCAAGCTTCTGGCGCCCAACCTCTGTAAAACACTGTAAAACGTATCCTCGTCCATAAGATCCACTGCATTCATATTTTGGGATGCCATTTTCGCTGTTGGAAATGTAGCTAATTAGCAATACAAGCGAAGAGAGCGATGAAGTTTTGTTTTGGAGCAGAGCATGCCCCCAGGCTACCCAGAGGCTAGAGACTAGAAATCCAAGCTGAAATAGCCTGTAGTTCTTCCTCGCCCCCAACTACATCACTGTACACGTCAAATGAGAGACATCGGCAATAACTGCAGGTGTTTTTCACACTATATCCCTTATTCGGATTGCTAGAGATAAGGTTGAAAATTGGTGAAATGGTCCTTTAAGGAGCTAAAACTTGTAAACACACCAGCACAGTAATTCAAATGTCGCCTGTATTTACAAGAAGAGAAAGATGTGGTGGTGGCGGTGAGCTCTGAAGGTCTCTGAGTGTCTCTTTCCAACGCTTTTCATGCTCACCGATCGGCACCTGCACCCACCAGTCCCTCAATCCGCTGCACCCGCCAACCTGTGCTGCCAGCATCTGCTGTGAGAGCTGCAGGCCTCTACTCATCCAGGCCGTGGCTAGCTGAGGTGGGACTTTTCTATGTCAGATTTACACGAGTCCAAATTAGTATACAAGCCTTGTAAACTAGAATTACAGGTTTATATGCTTCTAATCAAGCAGTGCAAACCTTAATGAGCAAAAGCACAGATGTTCAACAAACTGAACATTACCACCGTCCTTATGCCAGAACAACAAGCTCAGTAGATGTGATCACATACTTTGCTTTATACTGTACTTAAGAGTATCTGTCTGGGCGAGGTTTACCACACAAGACAATAAAATCTATCCCTACCGCAGTATGTCGACCAATCAGTGAAGAGTTTAGGGAGTTACTAACACTTACCAGACGAATACCAAAATGTATCAGCAACCCTGACTGACAGAAAGTTGGTTTTTACTCTAGATTCATTTGTAAATGTTTAATGCAAAAATACAGAACACGACTACTGCAAGCACACAAAGCAACTTGCATCTAAGTTTCAAACCCTGTGTCTGAATTCTGACATGTAGACGCTAACAAACTATTTGCGTGTGTGTCTTCCTGTTTTACACGGAGCCGACAGAATGTGCTGCATTGCAGTGTTGCTAATATCAGACGGTTACTCACCAATTACAGAACTTCCTGACCTCTGAAATGCTAAACACCATAGCAACTAAATATAAAATGTTAACCCACGTTACTTATGTACGAACGTTCAGAAGAGCAGTTCCTAAATACGCATTTGACTTTATAAGCTTGCAGGTGATCAGTCTGTGAGTCATATTTCTTATTGTCTGTTATGAAATATCACTAGTGTTCCTAAAAGTCAAGAATTTCCTGGGTGAGAGAGAATCCTTAGATGAACTATGTACATGCAGGAGAATCCGTTTATCACTATCTATGTGCACAGAGGTGGCTGCTGCAGACACATGCATACTGAAAGTGAGTGGATATTTGCTTTAACCTTCTTACTCTATCAAAGAGAACAAAAACACACATACACAGAAAATATCACTTTCTTTTCTTGGAGTGCAGCGGTGAACTTTGATCTTCACATTCACCCAGCGGGCCGACAGAAACGCTGCTTTTGGCACGCTGACTTCTGAAAGTAAAGACGCTTCTTTACCGGAAGAAAGCAGATCTAAACATGTAGCATGTTTAGCTGCATGATCATGATTTGATAAATGAAGATGTTGTCCCGGTGATAACTCTAATCCTTGAGTAGCAGCATAAATTAAGAAAGCTTCAAAAGTAATGCTCTTTTAAAAGCAGAGACAAAGTTGAACTATGGGGGAAAAGATGTCATCTCAACTTTGCACATCTGGTGACTCTGTTTAATTTGATTAAAAATGAATTAATAATAATAACAATGAATGAAAATAAATTCTATCATTATTATTATGAAGTCCTGCAGAAAATTCTCACACACAAACTCTTCTTCTCTCCTCCATGCATCATCAGAGACATACTGGACTGACTCCCTGAGGATGAATCACACACACACACGCATGCACGCACGCACACACACACACACACACACACACACACACACACTCATTATCACCTCCACATACAGCCCTTGTAAGAAGTGAAGAAGTGAGAGATACAGAGAGAGAACAGAGAACCCTCAACCACCATTCATAAACTGCTTTATCTATACTTTCCAAATATGGTCATGCAACACACACACACACACACATTTGACACCCCCCCCCCCCCCCCCCCCCCTCCCTCCCTCACCAAATGTTTTAAGTGCTGATAGTTTCCACCCACACAGTCCACTGCCGTCTGGGTATTAGCACCATCACACAAAACATCACAACTCATGGCTGTTACTATGGAGACATGCTGTTGTTCTGATGACACCTAAGGGGGGTGGGACATCAGACAAAGGCCCACAAAGTCACTCCATACCTGTGTGAGCGTGCAGACTCGTCTTTTTTCTTCAGTTTACTGTATTTCTGTTGAAGCACTAAAACTTTAATGCTCAACACCCTACAGACTATGTAGTTAAAGGAGGGGAGCAATAACAGTTAGTCTATGAATCACTCAGGTAACCACTTTGATCATCAATGAATCCTTTAATTCTTTTATCAAGCCTCAGTATGCTAATATGTTGTGATATGTAGCATTTCACAGAATGACAGCCATTCACTAAACACTATTCATGTGACATATACAGTATATTACACAACAAAAAGTTTATGTCAAATGAGAGACAACATTGTTGCCTTGCATGTAGCTGTCAATCACATCATTATAATACAATATGATATATAATATTATATAACTTATAACAATAAAACACAACCGCACAGCTCTGAGAAACCTTCATCTGATGCTTATGTAAAGTATGAAGACGTTCATGGTGCATCGAACGGCCACATGACTCTTCCTCACGACCTCTTCGGGGCACACACACAAGCTATTTTCACACTTCTTTCACATGGTTTATATTTGAATGATACAGTTCATGTTTTATGTGAACGTTATGTTTACTATCAGTCATGCTTTAGTCACAAGGGTAAGAAATTGGAACATAGTATTACAATATTAGACAGTAAACTATAACTAAAAATTAAACTTTTTTGTCCTGTTGTCAACTGGGCAACATACAGTTAACTAAGGCTTTAGTTTGGTCTATTTTTTAAAACATTTTCCACCAAAAAGCTTCCTTTACTGTTCATTATTGACTTGGGACACCATTTGAAAGTATAAATTTTTAATCTTACTGTTTTACTGCTATCATGCCAGCAAGACCATCCACATGAAACCTGCCTCTGTATCCTTTCAGCATACCTGAGGAAGTGTTATTTAAGGACATGCAGCCACAGACACAGTCCTATAAATAAGAAATAATCCCAACAGTGCAACTTCCTACTGTAGAGCAGTGAGATTGGTACCAGTGGCCTTCCTGTAACATGCTACCCGATGTAAACACTGACTTTACACATTACTCCAGAAGAAGTTTAAACGTGAAAAGGTGAAATTGGACACAATAAACACCCAGCAAATAAAGTTCCTGCAGATGAACCAATTTTTCCAAATATAAATGTTCTGAGTTGTGAATCATCATGAAGTACTTCTGCAACTAGTGCGCTACAGGCCCAAAGGTTATAAACTCACTTTATGCCACTGTTAGTGGCATATAATGTGGTGTATATCCTTCTCCTATCCTTTTTAAATCACTTCTATGTCCTAAATGAAGATGATATTAGATACCAAAATGCAAGTGTAGGTTATAAGATACCCAATCAAGACATTCAGTCATAAGTTCATTGTATTCATGGTCCATTAAATGCCACATCGGAGTGAAGTGGCCACTTGGAGTTTTGGTGACTTTTGGGACTTTTGTTGCCACTTGTTTACAATCCTTCCAGGAAGTGGTGGCCTACTGTTGCTATTCCTTCTCATTAGTGCTCCTCCTCCATGGAGAAGGGAGGGTGGCCAGTTATTATGACATGGTTTTGTTATGAAATCATTACTTGGTAATGAATATGTTATCAAAAGAAAAAAAAAAATCAGTGATTAGAACCCATTCTGGGCCTACATTAGCTCAATATAAACTCAGCATACAACATCAAACACAAATCAACACAAAACAGGAAGATTTAAAAGTGGCATATTTGAGATGCAAGAAGGGATGAAGTCACATTATGATGCTGATGATATCGGAATTTGTATAATTTCTAACTTGGATGGGCTATCATACTTCACAACGATTAACTTACAACGAACATTATCCAAATCATTTCACATACGCACAAGTAAATTGTGGATATTCAGAGGTGGCCTATGCAGCTACTATTTAATCTACTACAGTACCAACAAACTTATGTTTTATTTTTCTGTCTCTCACCGGAGCAGTCACTCACCCAAGACACTATGCGGAGAATGGTCTGAGGCTGCTGGAAGAAGGTGACGGGGTCGAAGGCTCCTCCGGCTTTCCCGGCTCCGTATGCCTGCATCCCCTCCATGGTCCTCCGCCTCTCTGCGCCTCCTCTCTGGTCCTCCTCACCTCCCCGCTGCTGGCTCAAAGGCACAGGGTGTGTGGACGCACCGGGCAACCGATAAGGAAAATCCTGCTCCTGTTACTACTACTGCTGCTGCTGCTGCTGCTGCTGCGAGGATGGATGCACGTCTCTCCTGCGCTCCTTTGCGCGCACCCTGTCCGCTCCTGTTGTTGTTTCTAATTTAACCTCTAAATTCCCTGCCGTCCTCTCTCGATATCCCAGCAGAGGAAGCTGCGTGCCAGTGTTTTGGTGATGCTCTCTCAGCGCCGCACAGGAGCCGGTGGCGAATACGTGAACGCGCCTCCGTTGTCACGCCTCGGCCGGAGCGCGCCTCATCTAAACACCATTTGTACAACAACCACACAACGAGCACGCGCACGCGTTTATAAAGGGCGCGCGTTTGTTCTCACAGGATTGCCACAAGGAGTCACGCGCTTTCCCGCTTGTCTGAAGGGCTCTTTATCCAAACGGACAGCAGCCAGGGCAAGGAGGCGAAGAAAACAACGTGATACAACCACGACTTGATATTTAATACGTTTAAATAACGTTTAAAATGAGTTTAAAGAACGTTTAAATTATTATTAATAATAATAAATTTAATTTGTACTGCACTTTTCATTCGCAGAGAACCTCAAAGTGCTAGTGTTGAAAACATGTAACATAAAGAAAATAACAAGAAAAAGCCTTCCTGAATTAAAAAAAAAATCTGTTTTAAAAGATGAATTAACCCAATTAATTAATAATTAATTAAATAGCCATCTGAGGGCAGCACAGACCCTAGACTCTTTTAAAATGGCCTAAAATCCTTTTTATTCAGGAAGGCTTTTTCATCTTAACTCTTATTATATTCTTTATGTTGTGTGCTATGTTATTAACACTGCAGCACTTTGAGTTTCACTATTAATAAAAAAGTGCGATACAAATTAGATGTATTATTATTATTATTATTATTATTGTTATTATTATTATTATTATTATTATTATTATTATTATTATTATTATTATTATTATCATTATTATCATCATCATTAAATTTTATCTGCGTGTTCAGGAAAGATTCTAATTATGACCCAAAACATATATCTATTTAACAATAGCAATAACAATCTGATTATAAATTTGAATAACGTTAAAACAGCAAAGAAATCTCGAGGCATGCTGAGAGCAGTGATTTGTGATGCTGAGGCAGAAATAGCGCTCTCTAGTGGTTTTACCAGGCTCTGCTTTGATAGTTACAGGTTTTCTTCGCCTTTCGGGTATGCTTATTCCCAGCTTGTGTACTATAAGATAAGATAAGATAAAAGTTATAGTTGGAGGGTTTTTCGAAAGCCAATTTTACCACAGGTGCTGTTTGATGGAGACATGCCTGTCAGACAATGCTCAGGACAAAAATACCTTAACTCCCATCCTTTCTATGTCCTCACAGCCAGCCAATGACAGCACAGCTACGCGCCGTACGTGCTCGCTGGCTGGACCAATGAAACCCCTCTGTGGCTGGTTGCTAAGAGACGCGTTGTGTCCATGTTGCCGAGGCACACGGAAGAAGGTATTCAAGCATAGACGGTTAAAAACATTTTTTTAGAAGCTTATTTGACAACATTAAGGAAACAAAGGAGTTTACCGGCTGTACTGGGAAGTCGTCTTCTGTAATGGTGAAGTTGAGGGCGAGATGTCTGCTTGTCGGTAGGTGAAGGTTTTGTAAGTTTAGTCCATCTTACACCAGCGCTAAAGCTAACCAGTTTGCCAGTAAAGCTAACCAGTCTGTACTCAGTTCAACACTGGAGATAAATGAATCCTCCTCAATCCGTTCATTTTCTAAACGTACAAACATTATGTTTACATATGTGTCATGAGGGTTCGCTAGATACAATGTGCAAATCACAACCGTGTGTCGATTCTCTTCTCTTCAGTGCACTTACCATATCTAAGATGTTGTGCACAAACATTTCACTGAACAATTCATAAAATCTGGCTGTGTTTGTTTACTTTACCGGATAATTTTGCAATATCAACTCCTAAACTCTTCCCGACACAGTAGTGAAGGTGAATGTGGATTTCAATTGACAAAGTAGTCAGTTAAACACCAACTATACATTAACTAACATGCTCACCAAAGCAGAGCACATAGCCTTAAGATTATGAAACTCTCTTTTAATGAGAGATGTTTATAGAAGTCAGGTCAGTCACTTTTTTTATGGGACAGATTAATAATGAAATCTGTCATGACATTGTTACTTTAGCTGTCCTCGTTATTATATTTTATTTTTTGTAAACTGTGAAGATGTTTTCTTGGATTTCTTGATTGTATAGCTTGTTTTTTATGTTGTATGTTTTGCACTTCTTTATGTTTGTCTTTTAACATCTTGGGACCATTTTGGAAATATGTGTTCTCACTTTAACATGTTAAAGTCATCCGTTGGATTATTGATTTTTGTGTCTGATAATCCACAAATAAAATCAGCCAATCAATCAATCAATTAATCAATCAATCAATCTCTTTGTGTGCAGGAGATGCTGCAGTGGGGAAAAGTGCCCTCTGTCATATGTTCCACAGTGATGGTACTCTCTTCCAGAAGAACTACAGCATGGTAAGCGCATCATCACATAGTTAATAAAAAGTTGCTGGTTTGATGTCTGTCACATGACCCTCAGGAAGGGCCTGCAATCCCATATGTGTCATGTATGTGGAGCAGCCAGTAAAACACTGTAAAGACTCCTGGTAACAATAAGGATGCACACTATTATATTCACACCATGCAATAATAACAGAGAAAACGGTTTGTAGAACAACTGGTTGTGGGATTTAGGGATTTGGCCATGCTCTGAGGCAGACTAGCCACAGGCGAGTATTTTACATTCAGGTAGGGTAACTGAGGTTTTGAATTGGGGTTTGAAGGAGCAACTCATGAAGTTTAATTCTGACTCATTGCCAGCCCAGAATAGATCCATCTGCAATGAAGTGCAAAGGTATTTATTTGTATTCAGTTGTTCAGTTCAGCATGCCTGAGAGTACAGCAGCTAATCAGGGAGTTAATTAGAATCTGCTTATTTAGTCAGCACACTTTTGCCTGTTTCTTGTTCAGGGTTACTTCACAGGAGATCCCGAGAGTACTCATAACAGTTGAGATCTTAGCAGGCTTCATCTATGCTTATATATATATATATATATATATATATAAATAAAGAGCAGTTAAGCAGTATAAAAGTACTTGTGGGACAAGGCTGCACAATTGATTATGAATAAACACATATTTCACTAATTCAGAATTGGGGGGATTACATCTAATGTAATAATTTAATTATTGGTTTAGTTTGCCTTCTGTGGCAAAGACATTTCCTGTACCCAAGATGCAATTATGCATCAATTGCAGATCATCAAGACTAATAATGATAATATACATATACACACATACACATATCTTTAATCAGATTTCTTGCAAGCTTCTCAAGGACCTGCAGAGGTTTCTATAATCTACTGCACAAATCACTGAAGTGCAAAACAGCATAATGTACCAATTAATGCTGATGCAGTGAATGCTAATCTGCATTATTTATGTAAATCTACACGAGGGAGGGAACCATGTCATTAACCTGACTCTGTGATATATAGGGTCATGGCTGCTCAGTGATTCTCTCTGTCAATGTTTCAAGGGCTTCTGACTAACTGCGTGTTTATGTATGATGCATGTGCAGCGCATGCATTCACTTGTCAACATGAATATATGCACCAGTGCATCTCCCGCACACATGCGCTCGTTCACAACACACACACACACACACACATGAACTCAGTTGACTATAAAACCCTGCAGCTGGTTAGTGTACAGAACAGGTTGGTGAGTAAAATATTGGACAAGAGCCAATTGTGTGTTTGTACGCTTGTGTGTGTGTGTGTGTTCAGCTCTTGCTGTGTCAGCAGTATTGGAGGTTTTGAGGTGACAGGAACGTCGATAATTAATACAGCAGGATTCTGGAAAGCCACCAGAACAGGTATTTAACAAGTGCGCGCATGCACACACACACATAACGTACACTGTACAACAACAGTGTTGATTTCTCCTCGTGGCAAAGGCCTATATGCACTTGTTTGTGATGCTTTGTCTGTTCATGTTGGACTAGTAGAGTATTAGCAGAGTAGAAAACCTCTGCAATAGTGCAGCATTTTTCATTTGCACTGGACTATGTGTGTTTGCTGAAGAAGATGCTGTACTCCAAGCCTGAACACATCTGTACTCTTGCACAATATGAAAGCTATACAGCATGAAAATATGTAAAAAATATTTGGAAATCCCTGCAAGATGCAAAAAATAAGAAAATGTGAAGTGATGTTTCACTAAAAGTAAGCAGGGAGACATGCAGGATAACCTGGAGAAACATTGCTCTGTGTCCACCAGTTTTAACTGGATGCACCGAAAGAAATGTTGATGGGAAAGTGCTGGACACAGTCTCTGCTGTTGCTATGCAACTGTTAAAACACCTATTTGAAGCCAGACGCACTCTTGATATTAGATTAAATATTTTTAACTTCTGGCTCACTCGGTGCGATCCAGGAGTTATTATGTACTGTTTATAAAGTGTTTCCTTTCCACAGTGGTAATAATAGTAGCAATGGCAAAAGCAAGAATGTTTTTCCAGCTAAAAACAGTCATCCTCAATGTAAAATTGCAACATGAGAGACATTTAGAAAGTGTTAAAAAGCCTTACAAATATCAAGATAGCTACTGACAGCATTATGAAATTTGGCATATTTGTAGTCCCCAGAGATTAATGTCTAATGATATTAGTGACTGTCGTGTACCCCTGTTACAATGACACCATCAGGTTCAAATTTCACAAGCACTCTTCTCCATGACAAGTCTATGTATCATAAAATCTAATGGCTGGATTTCTATAAAATTTACTTTGTACATTGATGATCCCCAGGGGATGAATCCTATGTTTTATGACCCCCCTGACCCTCTGTTGATTGCCACCATCAGGCCAAAATTTCCACAAGTATCCAAGAAATATTAAACGCTAATTGGGCAGATATACTGTATATGAAATGTAATCATCACATTCATGCTCCCAAGAGGCTGAACCCTTTCTATTTTTTTACTTTTCCTTTAGCTTATCTCTTGTCCCATCTTCACACTAAAATAAAAGGAGAAGTCATTATCTAATCAGAAGATTACCATAAACTTTGCTGAACATGTTCATGCTCCCAAGGAGGTAAACCGTTTTGATTTGGACTCCATGGCCTTTATTCTACTGCTCTCACAGGACCAGCTTCATATTTTTTAGCCCCACATCTGATAAGGCTCTAAGAACAGTAAAATTGTCTTTATTTTGTTGCATCATTTTATACAAACTCTTATTGCTATCACTATGAACACATCACCTGTGAGTACATCACTGGTACCAGTTTAAGCAAGTGTTAAATGCAGGATGGATTTCACTGCAAATGGAAACAGGGAACAGCGTGTCCTTCCCGTTGTGTCTAACGTGGAAGAGAAAGCAACGCTGTGAAGAGTTCTGCCTGGTGCAGATACCTAAGTCATCCCTCATGTTCTTCAACTTTTGATTTTGAAGGGTAGCGGAGGCTGTCGGCCATTCTTCTCACGTCCTCCTTTGAAAATGTCAGATGGCCCGTTAGCAATATTCCAAGCTTATTTGTTACTAATAGGCCCTCATTGACATTCCAGCGAGAGGCTTCCTATGCATCACACCAGCTCATTAGCCTGCTGCGAAGTGGGACCGCTGCAGTGTCAATGTGTGTGTGTGTGTGTGTTTGTGTGTGTGTGTGTACCATTGCATCCTTGTTATGAACTGTATGAATCAGGTAAATGTTTGTGTGTGTGTGTGTCTGTGTGTGCATTTGTGTGTGCGTGTTTTCTCGATTTTAGTCTCTGGCATTTGACACGCTCAGTTAAGTGTGAGCTCGGGAGATCA
Organism: Thunnus maccoyii; assembly: GCF_910596095.1. NCBI lineage: Eukaryota > Metazoa > Chordata > Actinopteri > Scombriformes > Scombridae > Thunnus > Thunnus maccoyii. Next base: position 7,657,541 of record NC_056534.1, on the reverse strand, counting down.
GATCAATTTAGAGTTTGGTGCTGATGTGAAGAAACCTCGACTCGCTTCTTCAAGGTCACCACTGATCTCACATCGGCGGATACACGGTGGAGAAAAGCAGCCGCCTGCAACCATCCAGTCCACTTAGGACTTCTTTAGATCTCGCGGCTTGTGAAGAAAGGTGAATCTGTTTTAAATAAGTTCAGACCAGATTTATCACATCCTCCTCATCCTTTACTGTCTGCACCCCATCACCTTCTATATCTACCTCCTCTATATGCCATGTCATAATTTCTGAAAGTTCTCAACTACTTACACCAAGACACTTTGACCATCAAATACTGCTTCTCCAACGGCCACGTCTGCCAGAAGGAAACACAAATGACGAGAAACTTGCAAGCATCAGTCTACTGGGAGTGTCTTACGTTAGCTGCAGGCTATCAAACCTTGATATTTTGTTTCTACTGAGTGAAATTAGTCTGTAGCACTGAGTAAGAACTTGCAAAAGTTGGCGTGATCAGCCATAATTTTGTTTCATTATACTTTAATCAGATAGTTCCAAATTTAAATTAAAAATTTGCAAATTTTAGACAGTTTTATTTAGGTTAAGTCATTTTAGGGTTGCTAAAATAACTTAACCTAAGTTTGAGAGCTACTGCTTTTGGTATTGGTACCAAAACTCAGGTAACACATCTCCTAGTACTACCAATACTTCTACTAAAAATGATCAACTACTTATCAGTTGCCAATTTATGTAGTTTTGACTTTGACCAAAGCTAAAACCATTATTCTTTTTCAACCAGCCTCCACTGTTTCAACAGTCAAAATTACAGAAGGAAAAACAGCCAAACTACCAGCTTGTGGTACCAGTCAACCCTGTATAAATATAAACCTCCACCATTAGATTCTCATGAACCATTAAGACACATAGTATGTCTTAACCGTGGCCACTGATGGGCCCAAAAGGGGTGTGCATTGTTCTCAGCTGTAAACAGAGCTGAATCTTGTTTTTTTTTTCTTTATGGTGACAAATAATAACATGATTCAGTGTAATATAGAGACAGGAGATAAAGCTTGGTCTGGATTTGTACATCAGGCCGGTGAAGCTGCTTTCGAGCCAGCCGAGCTGCTAATTAGTGATGCTTCTGTTGAGACGTTAACAATAAATCAGACAGTTTGTTGTGTTACTGTGTTCTCTTCTCTTCTCTTCTTCATAAAAGCCAAAGTAGAAAGACCTGTGAAATGTAGCTATATTAAAAAGAAGTCGCAAATATTTTTTTATTCTCTCATGTTGACAGCTTATTGTTTATTACAGAGAAAAGACATGACCTTCATACTTTTAGCTTTACATTACATAAACTGCATTATAATTAACACCGTGGTTGTGTTTGTTCGGCAGACAACAGGAGTGGAGCTGCTGATGAAATGTGTCAACATCCCCGAGACCAATGACAGTGTGGTGAGTCTAGTTGTTGTCTCTTCTTCATCCCGTCTATAACTTTACCAGCAGCCTAACGAAGTACAGGTTGTATTATGTAGACTGTAGCTGCTAGTTTTGTCAGATACTTAATCATCTAAACAACAATGGTTAAGGCTTCTGTTTTATTCTAAACGTCTCTAAATCAGTGAAGGTGGCAATGGGCTCTAAGCAGCATTATAGGAAGAACATGAATGCCCTTGCCAAAGAAAATAGGAAGTTTGAAACCATGTAATTTGACTAAATCTCTGTGCATAATACCTCTCCCCTTCCCCTTTTTTTTACTCCTTTCCCCTCCAGGAGCTCTACATCATAGACTCTGCAGGGAAGGAGACATTAGTGGAAGCCTGTGAGAAAATGGTGAGACTTCTTCCTTTGAGTTATTCCATTTGCATAAAAGCAGTGAGATTCACCAACCAGGGCGCCGCATCTTGACATGCTGCACAAACGCGGGGGAGCTACTGAACTATTATTTATCACCATATGACACAGAAGCAGAAAGAACTAAACAGATCTAATGTGAACAACTCATCTTCCTTCACACAAACCCTCCTCCGCTGCTCCTACCTCCATTTCCATTACTTTACTTTCTGTAGTGGGGCACGCCGTCACTGCTGTGCCTGGTTTTTGACCTGACCAGCGAGCAGTCTTTTGCGAGCTGCAGCCATTGGATGGAGAGAGTCCGTTCCCACTGCCAGGGCCTGCATGTTCCAGGTAACGTCCCTTAAAGGTCACATAATCAAAAAAAATGTTATTTTATTTCTATATGAACATTGAAGTCATCAGCTTTCTTTTTTCCCCTATCACCTTTATTTCCTCATGTTGAAATCAAACACATGCACATGACATTAAAAAACAATACGAATACACATTCTTGCAGTTTAAGTGAAAATATTCTCATCATAGAGTCTAAATTCTAAATATACAAATAAGAACATGTCAAAACATGTCTGGAAGAAAAAAAACAACGGAAGTACAAACACGTAAGAGCCATAGAATATAAAAAAATAATTGACGTAGCCACAGTGACGTCACCCAAATGCCTTGAGTTTGCATTTGACCGTCGCCTTCTTGGATTTTTGGAGCCAGAAGTTGACGAGAGGTTGGAGCTAACCCTAACTCGGTTAGCATGGTGCTAACAGTCTATGGTTAACTGTTATAATGCTAATGCTAATGCTAATTTTCGCTATCGAAAAACAGGCTTAAAACCATTTAAACAAAATGTACTTACCAGAAAAAACATCTGACTCCTTAGAAGGTCTTTTAGCACAACCGAACGCTGAACAAGACTTTTTTAGGTGACCAAAATGATACAATTAACTTTCATGAACTGAAAAACGTACTGAGATAGCAGCAGCTACGCCTATACTCTGTGAATCTGACATTACGCCATGGTTACATTAACTAACCAATGTTGTTGCCGTGGTAGCAACTTGTCTGTGATGGCACCCACCTGCCACTCAAAGCAGCCATGCCTTTAATTATGCATAACTTTAAGCCTTAATAAAATTTAAATGGGTGAGTTATATTTAAATTCACCCCCTGTGCAGTTGTCATGAAAGGGGAAATTAGCTATAGAGACCAAAACCATTTTTTGTACCAGGCTGTAAACATGTTTATTTCTGCTGTAAAGTTGGGCATTTTAACACGGGGGTCTATGGGGCTTGACTTACTTTTGAAGCCAACCTCAAAAGTGAGCCATTGAAGGAACTGCAGTTTTTAGCACTTCCTGTTGGCTTCATTTTTCAGGCCTGGAGGTTGCTGCTCGGTAAGAGCATAACACAAAAACCTCCTGAAATAGCTCCCGTGCAACACTACAAAACAAACAATACAAAATTTTTTTCTTCTTTTTTCGTCCTCCCCCTTTTCCTCTCCGTTCTCTTTCCTGCCTTCTTCCAACATAGACAATTGATTGCGATTATAATCTTGTATACAGTATTGGAGCGACCAGAGCAGACAGCAAAACAAGTAAAGAAAATTCAAAATTTAAAAAAATAAAGAAAATAAATAATTTCTTACGTACATTTTTAAAGCTCAGTAAAAGTCAAGGAAGTTCTGGAGTAGTTACTATATAATATTCTATACCATTATATAGACAATCACTGAATAGTCCAGGTCTTTTTCAGGTAGATGTGTTTGTGTCTGTGCCTCAGGTGTCCTTGTGGGTAACAAGTCAGACCTGTCCGCTCGGAGGGAGGTGCAGGGATCCGCGGCCCAGGAATGGGCCGAGAGCCAGGGGTTGGAGTACCATGAAACATCTGCTGTGAGTGCATGTCAACTGCTGTGCCTGGTTTTTGACCTGACTGACATTATATGGTGTTGTTGTTTGACTCAGTGGGTAGAGGGGATATTACACAGCATCAACCATCAATGTGTGTTCATGTTGGTCTGTTGCAGAAGGAGATGGAGAACTGTGATGCACCGCTCCTCTCTTTAGCCCGGGCCTTTCACTCTCTCTACCAAGAACAGCGTGAGACCATCCAAAACCTGAGTCTAGGCTAGACCTTCCCCAGTCTCACACACACACACACCTGTACATTTCACCAGTAGGAGAGCAGACTGTGGGCTTTCATTCAGAGAATTTAAAAAAGCTTAGGACTATAAAAGCTTTATGGATAATACATGCGAGGATGTGACATGTATTTTCTTTTGTAGCGGCGAGGCCAGCAGGGAAAGGCTTGTTCAGAATGATATTTTCATATGACTGTGAATAAAATGGTTTTTCTATGATAATCAGCGGTAAGCCATTTTGTCTCATTTTATCTGCTCGTTCGCTCTCTGTGTGCTAATAGTGGGGTTATACTTTCACACATGATCGAGTCATTACCGAAACCACAAAGAGACTCCCTCTCCTCCCCTCTCCTCTCCTCTCTTCTCCTCTCCTTTCCTCTCTTCTCCTCTCCTTTCCTCCCCTCTTCTTTCCTCTTCTCCTCTCCTCTCTTCTCCTTTCCTCTCCTCTCCTTTCCTCTTCTCCTCTCCTTTCCTCTCCTTTCCTCTCCTTTCCTCTTCTCCTCTCCTTTCCTCTCCTCTCCTTTCTACTCTCCTCCCCTCTCCTCTCTTCTCCTCTCCTCTCCTCTCCACTCCTCTTTTCTCCTCTCCTTTTCTCCCCTATCCTCTCTTCTCCTCTTTTCTCCTCTCCTCTACTCTCCTCTACTCTCCCCTCTCCTCTCCTCCCCTCTCCTGTCCTCTCCTCTCCTCTCCTCTCCTCTCCTCTTTTCTCCTCTCCTCCTCTCTCCTCTCCTCCTCTGATTTTAGGCAGGACTAATATTCAAGTTCACCCTTATTTATTGCCTCATCCCCTCCCGCTTTTTTTATGTTTTCTTTGTATCTCAATGTCACTTTGTTCTCGGCCTCATCTTTCTCTTGTCTGCATTTTTTTTTCTCTCTCTCATCTTTCTCCATCTCTTTCTAACTCGCCCTGTCCTTTTTCTCTTTGTCTCACTGTTTCTCTCTCTCTCTCTCTCTCTCTCTCTTATCAGTTTCTCCCCCGGTTTGATCATTCTTTAAAACTCGTCCCTCCCGCCCGCTTTCTCCTCTCTTCGCGATTCGCTCTCTCTCTAGCTGTCCGTCTAGCTCTCCCTCTCTCTCTTGTTTTTTTTTTTTTTTTTTTAACTCCCCCAGCTGCATCCCGCTCACATCATTTCAGTTATGTCCCCGGTGCGGCGCTAACAACCAGTAATCACCGTTCTAATTAGCAGTCTCCCATTCAAACCAGGTCAGAGCTGTGTCCTTCTTCTCTCCCTACCTCTCAGACCAGCTGCCACCATTCAAACGAGGGCACGCCGGTTCACGCCAGACACAATGCTTTTTATCTCATTATGTGCCACGTTGAAAGTGACTGCAGCTCGTGATAACGACGAGACCGTCTCCGTCCTGTTTAGAGTTATTTTTCTTCTTCACCAGCTGTCTCATCACATTTCAAAAACCACAACTGTCTTTATTCACCAACACAAGATTAAAACATAAAAGAACTTATTGGGCAACTTTTTTTTTCTGTAATATTGAAAACTGATTTGTAATGAGGTTCTTTAATGAATCTGAATTTAACAGCGTGTAATTGTTATTTCAGCACAATGTTTTTGTACTTCTCGAGTGGGTGATCATAATTATAGCAATTAGGATCTTTCTCTGTCTCTCTGCTTCTTCTTTCTGTCCTCATTGTTTGCATGTCTATATCATGTGCGCATGTATGAGAGAATTTCCTGTTTTGTCTGAGTGTTTTTATTCTTTTTCCATGCTGTTGGCACAAAATCCAAATAATAGCAATATTGCCTGTCATATCAGTGTGTTTTCTGCACCGGCATGTAGTTTATACATCTGCTCCCTTTATTTGTGCACAAGTAAATATGCGTATGTGTGCATGGTGTTGCCAACTTACTGTGGTTTCCTTCACATGCTGACTTAAAGCTAAACCTATAATGCTCTTGCACACACACACACAAGTTCTTGACCATCCTGGAAAATCACCGAGCATTTCAACAGCATCCCGCAGTCTTCTATTCATTGGAAAATAGAGCATCATGTCTTGGGAATATCACGTAATAACATGACAGGGTAGAGCGTGGGCTGTCGCTTATTGCTCTGGGAGAGACTTCTTCATTTCTACAGATATTGAATCGGGTGGTCGGAGATCACAGAAAAGTCAAGCCAAGTCTGTTTTGGTGTGATTTCCAGTACGCTCAGTCATCTGTCCCTATTAAACACAGTCATTCGCTCTCAATAATTAGTATTCCAAACATGTTTGCTCCCTTGGCGCAGACCTATAGCACAGCAGGAACAACTGCTGTTCACCTTTTAACCACAAGAGAGGGCAAATGTGGTCAACGCCACTCCCCTGTAAAGCTGTGCGTTCTGCAGAGGGTGATAGAGGTCGACTTTGTGATCGTTCCTGACAGCAGAACTGGTCTTCGCTTATTGTCTGGACAATGTTTCATAAGCTTATTAATGCAAACCACAACCACAGTTTGTCTCCACAGTTCAGTTTCATAATGTAGATTGATTTATGTTACTCACCATATTGAAATAAATGATGTACGGTAATTAATGCAGGGTCTTTTTGCGGTATTCAGCAGACCACAAAAGCATATTTTAGAACTGTTAATGCCCTACACATTCATGTTGTTACATATATTTAAAGGTATGCATGCATTTTATCCCCAGTGGGTTCAAGTGAATTAAATAGGGAATCACATCTCACAAAAATACACTTGTACACATCATCAGTAGTAGTCACCATGTGGGGTTGTATCATAGAAGAGCATTGTTAACCTGCAAACTGAAAGGCTGTTAATTAATATGTTCCATCAAACCGTCTTCTTCCACGGTCTAAACAGCACATTGTTTACTGATGTCATGTTATGTAAATTGTGGGTAATGGCGCATGCATGTGGGTAATAATTTTAAACTTTTACCCATGTCTATGTGATATAAGATTGTCAAATCGTGACATTGCATATCACAGATTTGAAGAAAATGAATGCCCCTGTCAGGATAATCTTGATTTGTAGGAATTTGCAGCTCTCTTACCTTGAAAACATCGGGTTCGCTTTGTAGGCTTGGCAGGTTTTAATGCAGCCATACTGCAGGGAGATACAGCAGCTTGCATGGATATGCTTTGATCGTTACCATGGGATACCTGGGGTTGTTGAGTAATGCTGTTTCTCTAACGTGAGGTTGATGTACATAATGTCATGCGTGTACCTCAACCTCATATAAACAGATCAGACAGATTTTTCTATTTGTGTTGCATTTTGCTCTATGCATGATACTTGTAGTGTAATCTCATTGTCCTAAACAAATTACAAAAACATGGAGTGAAGTGCATGATGCAGGTCCAACAAGGTGAGAGTCCAACAATTCAATCTACTAAAGAGTCTTTGATGGTTAAGCAATGACATAAAAGCAGCAGACCACACATTGGGTCCTCCGTTGTGCATCCTGTCTCACTGTCACACTGTCTTGACATACTGGGACACTTGAATAGAACAGAGTCATTGTTAATGCTGTTAGTAACACCTATGCTTCACCTATTAAGACAAGTCAAAATATGTACAGCAAAAAAAAGCATATATCCTTTATAGGCTTTTATGATTGCCAGCATTGTTACGTCTGAGTTGGTGGTACCATACAATGTCAGCCTGCTTCATCTATACCTCTACGTCAGCACAAATAAACAGGAAACATGCAAAAGAATATTCGGAGCAGTTAAAGCAGACCTTGCAGGGCATCCGCAGACACTTCCAGCACAGCTTTGAACCATAAATTATCATTTATCTGGTATCGACAGGTCAATTCTTATGAGTTTAGAATCCCACAGCCTATTATCACCAATTAAAACTGGTTTAATATATTGGACTCAAAGCAGAGCCAGAGCCGCCGCATTGAAAAATTTGTCATGTGCAACCGTGGCAATAGTCGAGTAAACACTTCAAGCGCTAATTGCTATGTTTCGATAAAGCTAATTTATTTGCACTTGGATTAGCTAAAAGTGTCATGCAGCCATATATTCAAATTTTACAAATTATGCCCGCTGCACTCTTTTTTTTACATCATATAAAAATGCAAAGAGCATGTTTGGTGATCAGCCAACGGCACCATTAGAAAATCGACAACGACACCTTTACACCTCTACACATCATATCTGCGCAAGGTCTGCTTTGGGACATCAGGGCTTTATTTCAGCTGTATTTCACCGCAGTGCTCCTCACCCAAACAAACACGCAGTTTTGTATTCATGACACAGCCTGAGCAGAGGGCGAAGAGTTCCAGCTCATATCGTACACCTATATACTCGCTGTTTTTCTGTTTCTCACACGCTTTTCTCTCAGCTCGGCTCTCTGTCTTGTAACTCTTTCTCTCTTATTTTCTCAGGTTCCTATTCTTAACTCCTTAACTCTGCATGCTTTCCCTGTGTTCCTCTGCAGTTTATATCGGTCTTACCCCAGAGCGATAAGACCAAGCAGTGACGTAAAGTCTGGCTACGCTAATATTAAACAATCTATCAATCACACACCAAATTATACCATTATACCTTAATTGTAAATTATGCTAATACATATTAATGTCATAATTTGATTGAATTTGAAGTAAATTGACCTCAACCTAGGTCTGTCTCTCTCTCTCTTGCTGTGTGTGTGTGTGTGTAAGCATTGGCTTGTTCCGTAGCCCCTAACTGTCCATGACCTAAAAAGCTTGCTAATTGCAGGTGAGGGAGGACATAGCAGCTGTTCCCCCTTCTCTGCTACCCTCCTGTTTCAACTGCAGCATGACAAAATTCAGCCACATTGCCTCCTGCACCAGCATGAACACAAACATGTTTTATTATATTATTAGTTATCTATTCTTTCAGAGCTATGATGCCCTTTCTCGTGAAATATGTCTGATATGCCCCCCCAAAAAAGTCACATTTTAAATGAAATTTGGTTACTTACATGTTTAGACATCCAAATATTTGATAGAATTTGAAGATATATGAACAGGAAGTGTTTCGGTTTTGTATGCAGTAAATAACGGTGCTTTTTTTCTGTTTTGTGCTATAAAGCAACCCAGAAAATTTGTGAAGTCTGACCTAGTGGTAAAAGTAACTCGCCAAAGATAGACTGTACATTGTAAGAAACAGCGCTCTCAAGCCCTTAAGTAACAAAAAGGTCAGACAGTCGATTAAATCAATAGTTCCCAATGTTCAACGAAAGACTGGTTTTCTTTTATTAAACTATTTAATTCCAATATTTTTTAGATACTTGAAGAAAAATGCAAAGATGAGAGAAACATCTTTCTCTTTTTTGACATGTGAAAATGCATCTATACTTCTACAAAAATGTAATATAAAGTAATAGGTTTGACACACTGATGGAGTGTGCATCTGGAATAATTGTGTTTACCTACAAACAATGAATAAATTGATATATTTTTACAAAGTAATTATAAGTTGATTTCTTATGTGTGTATTTAAATAGTTTTTTTAATAAAGTCAGTAGAAAAAAATAAAAGGATCATTTAATTTGCCATTTAATAATCACGTTTTCTTATTCTGTCTTTAAATGAATGAATTTTAATATAGAATGACAAACTTTATTAAAAAAAATGTTTTTAATTTTTTACTTTTACTTATTTCCTCTAATATTAAATCTCAGAATACATTTTTTCCTACTTTAACAGGTAGTTTCCATTTCCTGGTTGCTTTAATTGAAAGATGGCTCTTTTAATTTAAAGATGTGTAACGCTGCATTCACACCAAATCCGGCAATCTGGCACTACTACGCAGGGGGCTGCAATGGACAATGAAATACGATCCAGGAAGTCGAGTTGGAGTTACAGATTAATGCATTTAAGGATGAATCAGAGGACAAAACACTGCACAGCGGTTTGTAAAACAGCATTTTACAACTCTGGAAAGTTTCACAGCGGCCACTGTTTTATCTTTTGTTGCGATAATCACGAGGTAAACAGCCAAAGTAATCCACCAAGAATGTTCACTTGCATGTATTTTTTTGACCACCGCAGTGTGATGTCAGGTTGAGTTTTGGCAAAAGTTGAGTCCTGCTCAACTTCTTGCCAGACAGCCGCTGCAGTTTTTTTTGCTGAACCCTCTGCAGTCCCCACTCCCACAGCGTAAACACACTGCCGCCATTTAAATGAATGTGAGGACTGCCGTTTTTCACGCGTTGCCAGATTTGGTGTGAATGCAGCCGAAGCAGTGTGCCATCTGACAATTAAAAGAAGAAGTACAAACAGAACAGCGTTGGCGGGAGTCATATACGGAATCATCTAATGGAAATTGAGAAAAAAAAAAGTTTTAAAAAAGTAGCTTTTTTAAAAAAAAAATTTATTAACTGATTATAATCAAATACTGTGATTATGTAAAAGAAGAGAGAAAGACACTATATTCTGTTGTTGAAGATTTATGTATGATGCCGTTTGGCGAGGTCACTGAGTTCCAACACCGCTTTTCGAAAACCATAATGAACCTCCACTCCATAGGGGGGCAGTGTGGTGCTGTTTGAGTCAGGCCGTCCAACTGCACTCCACTCCCTTCTCTCTCTCTCTCTCTTCCCTCTCTCCTCTCTTCTCCTCCCTCGCCTCTCTTCAGTGATCACAGCAGTACTGCAGAGAGACATGCCAGCCACTTTGATCATCGCACCGGGGGAGAGAGAGAGAGAAAGAGAGAGAGAGAGAGAGAGGGAGGGATGGAGAGATGAGGGGGGAAAAAAGAGGGAGAGAGAGCACAAACAGACAGAGTATCATGCAGCAGGACATTGAGGCTGATGTTGAAGAATTTGACATTTGTTCCACAGCTGATGGAACGGCAGCCAGATAACGGAGAGCTAACAGAGAGCGAGAAAGGGAGTGAATGACCGAACGAGTGAACGCATGACAGAAACAGAGAGAGAGATTAGGCTGAGGAAGGTAACAGGGGTGTGAGTGAGTGACTGAGTTAGCCAGCCAAGGAGTGAGAGTGTGAGAATAAGCGAACGAGGATGTAAACGTGAGGGAGTGACTTACTACGAGAATGTGTGGTGAATGATAGAGAGTGACAGAGTGAACAAGGATATAAACGAGTGAATAAATGGTTGACTGAGTAATTTAAGAGAGAAAAAAGTACAGGGAGGACAGTTTGTTGTATACATTTACCAACAGATTAAAAACAGTATTATAAGAGTATAAAACTAGCCATACCAATATGTTACAGTGCTGTTTGCAACCCGAGAAAGTCCTAATTGTGCTGCGATGTAGTGCTGCATTTTAATTTTTCTGTGAGAAAATGTTGCGTAGTATGAGATGTATGTTATCATATGTTATGGCAGCTATTCCGCTGAAATGTTGATGAAATCTCACAAAAGTCACAAGGGAGTGGATTCGGACACACGGCCTTTGACTCGTCATAGCAGGAAAAATGTTCCAGAAAGCTGTGACAGTGTGACATTGAACCAGCCGTCATAATCCCAGGACCCTGAAACCAAAGCAGATAATGTCATTCAGCCATTGTTAATTTCACTTTTTTTTTTTCCATCTGTGCCTTTCCTACTGTGACTGTCAAAATGTCCTCTGTGAAAAAGATTTATTTTGCAGATAGTTGCTCCACTCTTGGATCTGCACTCAACACTCTTGCTCCTTTTTGCCTGCAAGAGTGTTTATGTTGGAGTGTCAGCTGATCTGTCAGCGGCACGAAACACAATGTAAACTAATACACGCTGTTACAGTAACCGTAGTTCACAAGCTAAGGACAGGCGGTGTTTTGTTAATAGTGGTACTGAAGAATAACAGACTGATCATCCATTTTTTAGAATAACAATGTATCCAATGACTGTGTAATGTGAGAGTCGTTGCTCATAGAGACGAACCTACAGAGAATTATTGGTGACTCTGCAGCTCCCCTTGGCATTATAGCTCATTGCTTAGCTGGCCGGCTGTTTTCGTTCACTCTCAGCGCTTTCATAGTGTTGTTTTCAGCTGAAGCAGGCTATTTTCAGAGAAAAGCTCTAAAAACCTACTGTACACTACCTGCTCAGCACCAAACACACAGTTAGCGACTAGCTAGTGAACATAGTGGAGCATTTAGCAGCTAAAAACCAGATATTTCCTTCAGGAGTTGGTAGAGACCAAAACAGAGCTAAAAGAGAGTGAATATTGGACTTACATTCAACAGGTGGACACAAACACAACTCCAAATGAATGATAATGTTTCTCTGTAACTGCTAGATGTGTAAATAAGGAACTGTTTGCTAACAAGTTCAACCTATCAACTTAAAAGGTGAGGTTTGGTCAGTGTGTTCACAACTTGTTTCTGCTGCCCCCAAGTGGCCAAAAAGTAATTGCATACAGATTTAAGTAAGCAGCACACTTAAGCAAGGAAGTGAATGTGGTCTGGACTCACTGGAAGTAAACTAATCTCTACGGGCAGCTCAAAGCATGCAAGCTAGCGAGTAGCTTGCTAGTTAGCAAACATTGTGCAAATGAGCAGCCTGTGACTTTCTCCAATAACTCATGTGACTTTGTGCCAATTAAGCAGCACTTTTTGTTAGTTTTTTTTTTATTTGTATCTGTAAATGTAGAGTCAATGGACTTAAATATAAAAGAGGGATCCCAGAAACTACTCCACAGACATTTATCTACACCTGGTAAAGTCTAAACTTTGGTTCCCAAAACTGCATCATTCTATTTTTTTCTTCAGGTTCACTACAGATCATCCAGGCAAATTTTGTCTCCATGTGCATCAAGTAGACATTTTTCAACTCTAAAGGTATACTACGCAAGATTTTCCCTAAAAAGGCCACAGTGGACGGGATGAAGCTCTGCATTCACACAAATCCAGCAATGCAGCAGCTTCCAGCAGGGTTGTGCAGAGGTGTGGGTGTGTTTATTTTGTGCTTTAGAACATAAGAGCCATGAAACAATCGGAAAATAACGTTATATTTGTCTGATTCACTGCTCGCTCCCTTCATTCACTCTCTAGCTTGCTTGACCACCGCTGCTCTCTCTTGCACTCTCTCTCTCTCACTCGCTCATGGAGTCGGGGAGGAGGGGCCAACTTTGCTGTGTGTTTGCAAATACCAACCGACAAATCCTGCATAGTATACCTTTAATTTTTCTCTTTTTTTTTTCGCCTTGCTGGTCAGTCTCACGTTGCCTGCTTTACAGTACCATAATGCTTTGAGTGGCTATTCACTCACGTCCCATAGAAAATGAATCGGGACAAACTTCACTGTGTGTGATTCTACATTCAGTGGGTGCTCACTGTAAGGTCTTTTCAAGCATGGATGTTTGTCTAAGGGTTCAAATGAATGGACTGACCCTTTTTATGTATACCCTTTCTTGATGAAATGTCTTAAATCTGTATGAAGGGTAAGGCTTTTTTGTTAAGGCCTCTGGGCTATTTGGTTTCTGTAGTATTGTGCTTTTAGACCACACAGGATACAACAGAGACTCATTCTGTTCCCTACAGGGGGGTTCAATTTTTATTCGTCATCAGGACTTGATGCATCCAAGTTCAGAATCATTCAGTTTTGGCACCTTGAAAGACATTACGCTTTTTTTAAATTCTCATTTACAACAACACAACGCAAAAACCAAAGAACAAGAAAAATGAGACAAAGAAAGAGACTAAGGCTGTGTGAGAGTTCAAAGGAACACAGAAAAAAAAAATGAAATGAAAAGGCAAGATAAGATTTTCTTCTGTTAAAAAAAGCCTTGATACGTTCTCCAAAGTTTGTTCTTTTTGTTTCAAGCGTAATGAAGCCCCACCCCAAATTACCCACTCAAAAAAAAAAGAAAGAAAAAAAAAAAAAAGTTGAAATAGACACAGTACTGTAACATTAATTTCTATTTTTGTCACACCCACTGCCCTTACATGGTATCATTGTTCAGTTGTTCAAAACATAGGTTCCTTAAAAGCAGATCGGATGATTTTGATTAGCATGCATGTAAATTCTTAATTTTTTGGAGTCACTTAGCTTTACCTCGCTGGTAGCCAAGTTCTCTCGCGCACTACTTTGTCTCTTTGGCAGTAGTGACGTTTCATTGTCCACAGTCTTCAAGTTTGCTGAGAGATCCTCCATTACCCAGAGTTCTCTCTTCACTCCGCCCCTTTATGGAGCAAAAAAGTGAGGTCGACTTTTCACCTCCAGTTGACCCTGAAACAAAGATGGCTGCCAGGGTTTCGGCGGAAGGCCAAAAGGTTTTTTTTTTTTTAATTTTTGTTGTAAAAGAATGTGATAATGTGACTAATACTAACCAATCTCAGTTTATCAAGTAGGCTGAAGCCTTTGCCCGTCAAATGAGCCAGTCACGATGAATCCTCCGTCTTGGTTTAGTTTCCATGACGACTTGATTTAGTTTCACTTGTAAGTTACTTTGTTATCTTTTTTTTTCTTGTTGTTATTTTTGCGCCAGGGAAGTCTAGTCATGATTTATTAACATATATATTCATATATTTATATATAATCAATACATATATTAACTTATGTGTATTTTTTTTCTTTTTTTTGCGGCCTGAATTGCTCCCTGCTAAAATCCCACACCGCAATGGTTCACAGTATTAATGTGAATAAAGAATGAAATCAAGAAGATACAGCAACTAAAGAGAGGAGTGGGGTTCAAGGGAGGTTAGGGTGTGTGTGTTGGGGGCTTGTGGGATGGTAGTGCGAGGGCGGGATCATAGGCAGGGCCGAGGGGCAAACTACGCCCCATTTTCATCAGACTGAGGAAGAGTAAAAAATATAAAGTTCACCTTTTAAACGGGCAGTCTGGCCCAGCCCACCACTCCCATAGTTCCACAGCCCAAGACAGACAACCACCAGCCGCCCCCCCTCCCGACTCCTCTTTCCCCATCCTCCCCCTCAAATCTTTACAAACATGTTCAAAACTTGTTAAACAATGGTAGATGGGAAAATCATGCATGTTTCTTTTTTTATGCATTTTTGTCTGTTTCCTTTTTTTTAAACAGAAACTCAGTGATCATCTGAGGTGCTGTGGAGTGCTCAGAACTTCCCTTCTGCCGCTTACCCCTCCTGTCATCTATCCATTTAAGCACCCTTCTCTTCCTCTTAACATTTCCTTACACCGTGATATGTCTTTTTGCTGCCTCCCCCCAAAATTCCCTCTGATTTTTTTAGTGTCTGAGGTCCCTCTGTCAGTTTCATACAGGTGTGGTGCGTCGGTTGGCGGTGTTGCTGTGGCCGCCTGAGTCTTTCAGGTCCTTCTGGATGCAGTTGTGGACCTGCAGGAAGTTGTGGTCCCTCTCCGTGGAGTTATAGGTGGCTGTTGGGGTGCCCGTTTGGCCCTTGGGCAGTGTGTACATGGACAGCTCGGTGGACGGCAGCGTCCCGAAGGCCTTCAGGCCCACCGGTGATGCCTCGCGGGAGTGCGAGGGATCCGTGGAGCGGGACGAAGAGCGTGAGCGGCGGCGGTAACGGTAGCGGTAGCTGGGGATGCGCGTGATGGCTGCACCTTGGAGGTAGTCGGCGGCCCGCGCCCCCACACGCAGCTCCCGGTGGCGGTCAATAAACATGTGCACGGCCAGTACACCCACCATTTCGGCCATGATGAAGGAGAGGGCGCCGAAGTAGAAGGACCAGCCGTAGGAGTAGCTGTTCTTCTTGGAGTCACTCTTGGAAGGGTCCCCAGCATTGGCTGATATGTACACAATTATTCCTATGATGTTGCTGAGGCCTGCGACGGGAAAAGAGGGAGGAAGATTAGATCAAAGATAAAATACGGCCAATCTTTTATTCAAATAGGCCCACACACTAAACAACCAAAGTCATCACAGTTAGTATCCTTGGCGGCTAAAAGAAATATAAAGTAAATATGTAAGTTTGGTTTACTGATCATCCACAAAGTGATAGCATTGGTTTTATCAAAGCGTTGTTAATTTTAAAGAGAAAAACTGATTTTAATTAGCGTGAGACACTCATAGACGTATTAGATATTTTTATTTGGCTGCTAACAAACTTCACACAAAATCACTAAATCACACATCTTCATATATTTTGACTTATCATAGCAGTAACAGGTGTAATTAATGACATTAAAAATGGCTGTACGGGACACTTATATAATATGGAACTGAGCTATCGTTAGAGTTATAAGTTCCACCTGTGGTTTCCCTACTATGACAAGTCAAATGTCTGCTGTGAAAAAGACCTATTAAAACAGTAAGTAAAGATGTCCGTGTGTTTCTTAATTATTTATTTTTTATTAACATCAAACAAGGAATTTTTCATACATTGTCTGTAATTAATTATTGTACTTTTGTAGTGAGGCCCAACCCCCATATTTCTTGTGAGTCACTAGTATTCACCAGTCAACTTGTTTATATTAAACCATAGTTAGCTACAAAAGCTAAGGTCATTTTTAAATTAAGCTAGCTCAGGTACACAGTACATGCCACTACCTTCTGAAGTAAATAAAATGACACCGTATTCATCCAGATAACATTTGGGGATAACTGCTTCCAAAAGCAAAACCCAACCACAAACAATCTAACAATTTCATTTAGCAGATGGTTTTATCCAAAGCAACGTGAGAGTTGATACAACACAAGCAGGGATCTAGTCAGGAGAGAACAACGCGAGTAAGTGTCATAAAGCTAAGTTGGAGTCCAATAGGACATAGTGCACAGAGACAACGCATAGTCTTTTTTTTTTTTCAGTCCATCAAGTGTGGAGGTGTTTGCGGGTCTTTAGCCTTTTCTTAAAGATCAGGATGGACTCTGAGGATCAGATGGAGTTTGGTAACTCGTTCCACCACTGGGGAACTACAGAAGAGAACGATTTAGGGCTGTTGTTGCTGTTGTGGTGGTGATACCTGGCGCCTTTCATTGGGAGAGCGCAGTGAACGGGAGGGAGCTTAGACCTGAATGATGGAGTTCAGGTAGGCGGGAGCTGTTATAGTAGCTGTTTCTGCGTTCTGGATCATCTGCAGAGAGCTTAAAACTGAAGCACCTCTCAAGCGTGTTGGAGTCAAGGAAACTCTTTTTAGGGTCAAACCTTCACCACTAGAATCTGTCTGAGTGTTCATCTACTGTATGAAATTATATGGAATAAATAATGATTTATTAGTTGGTCAATTTATCAGAAACAATTTTATGTGTCCGATTAATGAAAAAGGTTATTTAAAGATAAAATATTAGCTTCTCAGGTGATGATTTGCTACTTTTCTCCTCTTTGTATCATGTAAATAAACTTTATTTTGTTGCAGTTGATTAAACAAAAAGATTTGAATACATTACTTAAAACTCTGCGAGCATATGACGGCCACTTTCCCGCATTTTTGACAAATCATAAGAAACCCTCTGGCTTTTTAAAAAAAATATTTATCAATTATGATTAATTGACGCTTTTGTCCATCAAGTCAAATGGCCAAACAGCAGTCCTTCACAGAGAAGATGAAGAGAAGCTGATCATTGAGGGTGACGGAGAACCAAAATCTACTTCAAATGATTTAGTAACTTATTAGTTCTGTGTATCAACAGCAGGAACATCAACAGAATCTGTTCTAGTTTACGGACCGCATGTTTGCAAAAGCAGAGATTTCAGCTGTGGCTACTGACAGCCAACAGTCTCTCTCTCTCTCTCTCTCTATCGCTCTCTCTCTCTCCCCATGTTTCTGTTTTTCCCATTGCTCTCTCTCCCTCTTTGAGATCCAAACTGGGGCAGATTCGCCCTTACATTTCCTCCATGTATTTCTTCTATTCTTTGTGCCAGAATCTCTCTCTCTCTCTCTCTGCATCACTGTCGTTCACCCTCCCCAGCCTCTCCTACCTCCGAGGGTGTTCAAATACACATCCTCTGTCAATCTCTCTCATCTGTCTCACCTTTTTCTCTCTCTATGTTTCTCTCTCTTTTTCCCCTCCTCTATTTTAATCCTCTGTTGTTCTTGTCATACACCATCACCGTGGTGTAGCCAGAAATAGGCACATGGACAGACAGGCGGATATATATACGGAAAGACAAATATGCAGATAAACGGTGTATAAAGAGAAAGAAAAGCAGACTGAGGTGAGGTGTGAGGACTGCGAGGGCCTGATTGAGATGGATCAGAGCAGAAGAGTATCAGGGACACCTTATTTTTAGAGTGTAATCCCAGTGGCCTCCTCTTAGCCTAGCAACAGGGCGAGAGAGACAGACACAGACAGTGCGAAAGAGAGAGAGAGAGAGAGACAGAACTGCATCTCTCACTTCTGACTTGGAGGGGAACTAGTTATCTAGTGCAGCACAGTAGGCCATGGCCTAGAACCAGAGTACAAACACACACATCCACATACACACACACACAAATAACCCCACAAAAATGCTCTGGCAAAATGGCAACCTGCACTATCTTTTTTTCTCCCTAGTTTCATCCGGAGGCAATTGTTGTACGCTACACGCACGTCACACGCTACGCATCACATCACATCACCTGGTGGTCAGCGAGAGCCACCGTAGCTTTGGCTGCTTACAAAACAGGACATTTTTCCTCTTCAGCTGCTCCACAATGCAGATATTCGTGTCTGTTTCTGATTTTCCCGATACCGTGCCGTCGCCTGTGTTTTCTCTTTTCACCTCTTCATTTGTTTCTTCCCTCAGCTCTGCCTCCTCACTCTCTGTATTTTCATTTTCTTTTTTTTCCCTGGTGAATAACAATGTGAGGATTTTTTCTTTCTTTCTTGTATAGATAGAATCACCCACATGGCTAAAGAGAGCAGTGAATCAGTGAGTCTCAGAGTCATACATACATAAAAATGTTGTTATCCGTTAGTTAGATACGGTGGCCCGGAAGTGCAAAACACAACATTTTTAGAAATGTTTCGACATTTCAGAAAACACGAATTTTGACATCTTGTGTTTTGTTGTTTGTTGTTGTCTTCTGAAAAATTGAGTTTTCTAAAATGTTGCTGTGTTTTCCACTGTAGTTAAAGCCTCTGAGATTAATTTTTAGATCTCCTCCATCAAAATATAGATTTTTTCTTATCAAATAATTGTTGCAAACCATGAGAAAATAGTGAAAATGTAAAAAACAAACAAAAAAACAGACATACAAGCGAGAAATATTAGCCCCAAGTTGGTGGAGTTTAAGTTGTCCAATATGATCTTAATGAGATTTCTCCCACAACCAATCACTTCATAACTTTCTATACAGCTGACACTTTGTTCAAAGTTTATTACATTTCTTAATCAAGTTCCTTTACATGGACACCCCCATACTGATTTGTCATTACACTACAGCGGTGACAGATATATACATAGATTCCAAAATATGGTTGATTTTTCTCTTACCTGCGGAGACGAAGAGGATGCCGGCGCTGAGGATAATGTTGTGGCGTGACTTGTAGAACTCGCTGGCAGCGATGCACAGCCCCCCCATGAAGAGCAGGATCACACTCAGGATGGGGAAGATACTGGAGGCTCGTACCGCGCCTGGACACACACACACACATACACAAACACACACACAGATGCAAAACTGTCATTGCCGTAATTGTCAGGATTGACACAGATGCTAAAGGTATTATTATCTTTATATTATTATATAATAGATAGATCGATAGATAGAGAAAAGTCTGTCTTTTAAATGTTTCCATCGGGGCTGTTGAGGTGATATCTTGTCTTCTTCCTAAAGCTACTTGAACACCTCAATAACTATGTAACGATGCTATCACTATCAAAAATTGGGAGTTTGAATATGAAATAAATTAACACTAATGGACAACAACAAGCAACTAGCTACTTTCAAAAAACTTTTCTGCCTCTTCTCTTCGTTTTTCTATCTGTGGTGCAGATCTCTCCTCTACTGGGCAGCATCTCCCTCTATCAGACCCTTCTCCATCGCTCTATCGCTCCATCTCTGTAACTCTCCATCTCTTTCTCTCTCCTATCAGTTTGTCCATCAGCTGTCTGTCTGTTTGCCCTCTGCGTGGCTGATTTGCTGATTGGCCTCGGGGGTTGTCATGGCACTGGCGTGGTCACAGAGCTCGATGTAGTATCCGAGGCGGCCAATGTCACATTCCACAACTTTTGGTGATTTTTTTTTAATGCTGTTACAGCGACTGACTGACTGACTGACTGGGAATGAGATGCTCTGCTAAACACAGTGCAAAACACAATGTTAGAGATCTTTTATGTAATTATGAGAAGTGTAAGCAAAGAAAAAGACCTGCAATAGTAAGCAGAATGTTGACTGCACTTCATTTAACGACCACAGATGTCACTAACGAGGGAATTTCTGATTCCTACATACAGCACCTTTAAATCTGGCAAAACTGTTGGCTGGTTTCCTGTCTGATTGTTGGACTATTTGTGTTTCTGGCCCTGTCAAGCTTTGCTGCAGCACTACATACAATGCTATCCTATCCAATAGAAATGTTGGTGAAAACTAGAAAAATAAGATTAAATTATAATAAAGAAAGCTAGCCTCACCAAAGGGCACCTAAAAATGGCTGTTGAAGGAAGAAAGAACATATCTCATCCTTGGTGTTTTTCTACTGATGACGACATCCCATCTCCTTTTCACTCATTCTCTTGATTTTCTTTTTTCTTACTTTCTTCCCTTCATCCCCATATCGCTCTCTCTCCCCGGTAAAGCTGTACTGGGATGGTTCCATTCACTGAAGCAGATCAAATATTAAGGTGACCTCAGAGTTGGCATTGCACCAAGCTTCCCCCCCCCCTCCCTCCTTCTCCTCCTCCTCCTCCTCCTCCTCCATCCTATTTGTTTTAACCCCATCTCCTCTTCTTCATTGACGTGCTGTCAGGGCAAATTGTCTTCAAGGTGGAAAGCTCCTCATACCAGGCACATACTGTATACACACACAGACGCACACATCCTTTTTTTTTCCAGAGTAAGCGGAAATGCCTCCTGTCACACGCACATACACCTGTACTACACTTGATTTATCACTCACTAGAGGTGAACACACTGCTGGCTGAGATTCTCTTTTATATTGAGAGAGACACACAGAGAGCCCATACTGCCGTGGACAGCACATAATTTATGGCAGTAAGGTTGTATTTTGTAATCAGATTTTTATTGACTGTTTGCTAACCCCCCCACCTGCCTTATAGTTATTGTTGCTACACCTGTCACGCTTCGCATTCTAGCACATAACACTGTACTGGCGTATTCGACACTCGAAATTCATAGTAAATTTTATTTTATACGCTAAGGGTAAGGCTCTTGGGATTACAGTTTTATTCTGTCAGCTGGTAGTTGGTGGTTGGTCAGTACAATTTTGGTCCAGACTAAAGTATCTCAGCGACTTTTAGATAGAGTGCCATGAAAATTTGTACACACATTCATGGTCTTCAGATGATGTATCTGACTGACTCTTCTTCCTGCACCACTGTGAGGTTTGCATTTGCGTTTTTTAGTAAAATGTCTCAATAACTATTGGATGAATTGCCATGAAATTTGGCACAGACTTTCATATTAATAACTTTAATAAGTTAGAATTCTAATAATTAAACTAACGACATTTCCATCAGCCTCAGCTGTATTTTGTTTCTAGTGCTGATTAGCAAATGTTAGCATGCTAACACACTAAACTAAGATGGTGAACATCTACCGGCTAAACATCAAAATGAGACCATGTTAGCATGTAGACGTCACTGTTTCGCTCAGTACAGCCTCACCTGGTCTTTGTCTTGTTTGAACATTGTGTCTCTGACTACAGAGAGAAGCAGACTTCTCATTTAACATCTGATTTTGTCGACTGAACTGAGAACTGACGCTGACGGAATTTATTAGCAGTAGCTCGCTAGATAGTCACTGTAACATTAAATGTGTGAGATGGTTGACAACTCCATCGTCAGAGAAATGTTTCATGATGTTTGGTAATGTTGAGGATAAAGCTCTTCTGAAAAGACATGGAGGCTAGCGGAGCTTCTGGGTTCTGCTCCTGAGGTAAGAAAACCTAATTATCATTAGCATATCAAAATGAGTTGTAGTTTTTTGTATGCAAACAAAAATCATTGTTAAACTTTAAGATCACAAAAGGCTTTAATTTCTAATGTCAAGTGCTGTTGTAGATGCTCATTTATGTTAGAATAGTAAAGCCCAGGAACATGTTTCACTCTTTCAAAGAGGTCGATGAAAGATATGCTCGATGAGAGATTGCATTGAGTTACAGAAGCTAAAAGCAAATAGCCTGAATGTCAGGACTTTCAATAAAGAGCGATACAAATACAGGACAAAACAAAAACAGTAACTGTAGTGGGAAGCTGAAATTGACAAAATACAGGGGGATAAAGTGATAAAAGGGAAAAAGAAAATAAAAGAATAGGAAAGAAGAAGAAATGAAAGCAGAAGAGGTAAAAGAAGACGAGACAAAAGGAGACTGCGGGCCTTCACTTCTCTGTGAAGCTGCTTTGCCTCGAGCGGTCTCTCTCTCTCTCTCTCTCTCTCTCTTTTTTTCTCTCTCTCCGTTCTTCTCCGCACTTGCGCTTTAAGCAGAAGGCAGAGAGTTTAAAAAGAAGAATTTTTAACCAAATGCGCTGGCCTCCAGGCACACCCTGCCACCGAGCACATCAAGGCACAGAGACAGAGAGACTGAGAGAGGTGAGTTGAGAGTGAACCAGCTTTAGCAGCAGCGGCGGCGGCGGTGCGAGGAGACGTCTTTTCACTTTTCTTTGTGGAGGATGCTTGACGCTGCCGTGGGGATTGAACCTCTGACTTCTTGCTTGTGGGATGATCTCTGTAAACTTCAGGCCACCCTGCCTCATGACATAGCTGCTGGGAAGTGGGGCTGCTGAGGGTACTGCAGCACCCCCACTCCAAGGTGGCTAAGGTATATTTGTGTTGGTGCAAGATTTTTTTTTTTTTTCTGTTGCGTTACACAACCAACCTCTGGTCCCTGTCACCTGTGATATCTTTTTTTCTTTTTGAATTATTGCGAGAAGCACGAACTATCCAGGCGTTTCCTATAATATTGTTTATAGTGTTTGTCAGTAAATGCAGTTTTACACCAACAGCAGCACGTTAAAAGTGTTGTATTGTTATGAGTGGTGACTCTTGATGACTACAGTTTATAATATATAACTATGTCATTATCATGTCATGTTGTTTGGTGCCCTCAAGATGCAATTTACAGTATTTTCAGGATCATATCCTGCATTTTGTTTTGTTTATTTTTTTGCTGATGGTGTGTACGTAGCAATAAGGTTTGTATAATATTCTAATAATCTTTTTATTCAAGCAAAGATTCAGCCATTCCAACATTTCACGATCATCTGCTGTACAGAGCGTTGTTATTGCAACAATAAATCAACAGTTCTTTCTGTCTTTCCCTGTTGTGAAACGCTGACCGCCATCGCCAGAAGTCTCTACAAATCTCTAATTAAATCAAAGCCGCAGTTCTGTATCATAAAGAGCCTTGATTGGCTGCTTGTTGTCCTCTATTCAAAGCCTAAACATCTCCGCCGCTTCCTCTCAAACACTAGAGATGTGTTCGAGCCACCAAAAAGGCACAGTGGTTAACAATAAACCAAATTAATTAGATGTTTATAAGCCCCCGAAATCAAACATATTATACCTGGATAAAATATGTGAAGGTATTGATCTTGCTCTGGATGAAAGGATAGAACTATTTATGCTTGGGGACTATAATATTAACTGGAAAAATAATCACTCTGATGGGAACAAGAGTAAGTTTACTCAATATATAGAGAGTTGTAATTTATTTCAAATGGTACAGGATAGCACAAGGTCCTCAAAAAACAAATTTGGGCATAGAACTAAAAGTATTATTGATCTGATGTTCTGCAATGCTCCTAATAAATCCTCAAATGCTAAATCTGCCCTGTTATCTTGGACAGATCATAATATTATGTGCATTACTAAATACACCAAAGTGCCCAACATACCTCCTAGAGTTTAGAGCTTAGAGTTTTAAAATTTTTTTAACTTGGATGACTACCAGAGAGATTTGGCCGCTGGTCCATCCCACATCCCACAAGGGAGTTGCCTCAGACCACTGTTGTTTATTATATACACAAATGATCTTTCCTCAGTGTTAGCCAACTCAAACGCACATATGTTTGCTGCAGTAGCAGATTCACAAAGTCAGTTGCATGAATATTTATCAAATGATTTTAAATGTGTCATCAGATGGATGGAAAACATTAAATTGGTATTAAATGTAAATCAAACAAAAAATATGATTATATGTACTAAAAGAAAGAGGGAGAAATTGAAGCCGTGGTACTTAACATATGGCAGCGTTCAAATTAAAGAGGTTACAGATGTCAAATGATTGGTAGTTAAAATACAAAATAATCTCTCATGGATCTTTCTAAAAGAGTGATGAAAACGGCAGAAATGGTTGGACAAATTGCAAAAGACATTCTCAAGGTAATATCTCATAGTCTAATCTACAGTCACATTAATTATTGCTGTGCAGAGTGTGGGGCAATGCAGCTCAGAGAGATATGAGGAGTCTGCAGATCACACTAAACAAGGAAGCAAGGCTAGTCTTCAGGTGTGGGTTTGAAAAAGGAGTGAACTACATATCATAATGGGATGGTGTACAATAATTCAGGTTTAAAATGCCAGTTAGTATTAAGGACAAACTGTTATTAGTATGTGATAAACATCATTATGTACTACCAAAAATGGATTGTGGATCGCAAGATTTTTAAAATTCAAATGTAGTTATCATCACACTGTTGTATTGCATTGTCAGTAGGTTTGTAATCTATTAGTGTTATAGGTGAACATATGTTGTTGAATATGTGTATATGTGTAGGTACATACTGTGTATGTGCCAATGTATGTATGTTATATGTGTGTCCATATGTATGTGTGTATATGATACCTGTGTGTCAACAATTATGTGTTGAATTATTTATTGATTATTGTATTCTTAAATGTTTTTCATGTGGCTGGTGGAAGAACAGCCAAAAGAGATCCAAATCAAATCAAATCAATGGCACAGTGGTGTAACTATGCTTCAGTTAGGCTGTGGAGTGTGTGTGTTTTTGTAGTTTAACAAGACCAACACAGTGGCGACTCATCTCTAGAAGAATAATTAATTAATGATAAATCAATTATTCAGCAGATTATCACTTGCCATATGTATTTTATGGGCCAAACCAATTAGTCGGGTGTCGGTGTCCCAAGAAATTACAGTGATCACTTCTCATCCACTGTATTATATTAAATTGTCAGACTGACATCTTTCAAGTCAAAACAATTACAGTTACAGTAATGTGATTAATGACATTGTTGTTCAGTTGCATTAAAAGATAGTCATGAAATTTGAAAGCAACAAGCGAGCATTACTAGCAGGGGGGATCAAGGTTGAATATCTGCATCCATCAATCTATCAAGCTCCAGCTCCGGCTCAGGAGATGGAAACCTGTTCCATCAACGGGGCAGCCAGGCAGCGCAGCCTGACGAGACAGGCGGGGCTCCACCCTACAGGCGCTTCAATCAGTTTTTGTGGACTTCAGTCAATTTTACCATCTGTGGGGAACTGACCAAAGCACCCAGGGAGGACCGGGACCCCAGTGAGGGGGACGAGGAGGGTTCTGGCTGCCAGTCGGAATGGGATGGACCGGGTTTTCTAGTGGCGATGAGGGTGTAGTGGGAGAGGATCATTAGTTTACTGATGCTATTTTAAAAGCAGGAGTGAGTTAGGAAGGGTGTATATCATTACTGTACATACTGAAACAATTAACCTCGAGGAGGGAGTAGAGGATGGTTATGATAATGACATGGCTGCTAATATATAATATATATCATACATAGAATTAATCATTTGCTGTGTGATGTTTCATTTTACAAATCATGACCTGCTAAGATTGTTGTTAATTTCCCCCCCTGAACAAAGTTAAGCAACTGTGTGTGATATCCTGTCATCCTTGTACCATGTGAGTCACTATGTGCTGCGTACTATGGTTCTGATCAAATATGCAAACACAAGGCAGAGCAGACACACACACACACACGCACTGACAGAGATGCGCAAACATTCTTCTTCTATTCTCCTTCTAAATAAGGATTTCTGTTAATGAAATATGTTAATTTTCTGAAATAAATTCTACTTGTGAACATGTTTGTCAGCCTTACATGGACGCACGCACGCACGCACGCACGCACGCACCAAAACTGTCTCTTTCCTTCCTCCTACTCTCAAACCTCTCTTTCTTTTCCATTCTCTCTTTTACACTTTCACCCTCCCTACATTTCTCCCACTGCTTGCTTGGTTCTGCTGCAGTGGTGTGTGTGTGTGTGTGTATGTGTATGTGTGTGTGTGTGTGTGTGTGTGTGTGTGTGTGTCTGGCTGACTTATGGTTTCATTAGCTGCGGCAGAGGAGAGCCTTGTAATTGTGGCTGAATTATAGAGGTGGGGGTGGACACCACCATGGGAGCTCCCCGGGTGAACACACACACTTTAATGTATACACACAAACTACAGTGCAGCAACCCCCATTACTTTGTCACACACACACACACACACACACACACACACACACACACACACACACACACACACACAGCAGCTCAACAAGCTACAAAGTGAACACACTCATCGATCAGCCTCCCACCCACGCACTCGCTCACTCTCCTGCTCCAAAGTGGGGTGTTTCCCATACACACTGTACACTACCCACGCAGGAACGATCTGCTCCTTCTCTCTCTTTCTCACACACACACACACACAAACATCTAACTCACACACACATTTCGCCCACGTGGGAGAGCCCAGCAGCAAAGAACGTGGTAGTGGGAACTCGGCAAAACAGCTACAGGGGAAAAAGTATCTGTGTGTGTCTGTGTGTGTTTGTGTGTCCGTGTAAGGCTGACAAACATGTTCACAAGTAGAATTGTTTAGAAAATTAAGATATTTCATTAACAGAAATCCTTATTTAGAAGGAGAATAGAAGAAGAAGAGTATTTGTGCGTCTGTGTAAGTGTGTACATCTGTGTAAGTGTGTGTGTCTGTGTGTGTTTTTGCATGAGTGTTGTGCACACAGGGAGATGTTTGCGCAGCCTGCCAGTCATTACCATGCCGTATTACTCCT
Organism: Thunnus maccoyii; assembly: GCF_910596095.1. Taxonomy (NCBI): domain Eukaryota; kingdom Metazoa; phylum Chordata; class Actinopteri; order Scombriformes; family Scombridae; genus Thunnus; species Thunnus maccoyii. Next base: position 7,630,586 of record NC_056534.1, on the reverse strand, counting down.
GTAAATCGTGACATGCCTCCATGTCGCAACTCGCCTCCCATAAATAGCCGCTGTGACATCAGCGAGTTGGATGATGTCATCAGTGGTTGACGTCATGTGTCTCCTAACATCCCGATCCGGAGTATTAGCATTATGTACAAGGATCCAGCAGTCTAATTATAGCAACGGCAAGACTGCGCACCGCATCCACTTCGGAGTGTTCAGAGCAAATCAGGACTCTGTGTGTGTGTGTGTGTGTGTGTGTGTGTGTGTGTGTGTGTTCTTGTACTTCTATCATTGTAAGGACCAAATTTTAGACCTCAAAACTGAGAAAATCTTCTTCTTCAAAAGGCTGTTTGAGGGTTAAGATGTGGTTTCAGGGTTAAGGTTTGAATTAGGGTCACCCAAGTTTTGAACTTGAGTACAACTTTGAGATCCTTTTTATGCTATTTTATGCTCCTTTACTCTTATACTTTTACTCCATTTTAAAGGGAAATATTGCAGTTTTTTTTTCCATTAAATTTATTTTATCACCTTTAGTTACTAGTAAATTTGCATATTAAAAATTTACACCAAAACATATAACCCAATTAAGTTAAAATGAGCTTCACCTTGACTGGCCACAATATAATATAATGAGTACATTTGCTTAGATTACCAATGTAATTACTGGAGTAAGATTTTAAATGCAGGACTTTTACTCATAATGAAGTATAGTTTTACTCTATGGAATTGCTACTTTACATTAATTTACAGTAATACATTAAGCCACTTTGTGTGGGATTTAAAAATGTCCTGCTTTGGCGCCCCCAGTGGTAGTATCAAAAAATGACACTGTGGCAGACTGCATGAACTTGACCCAAGGGAAGTGAGATGATTGGGCTGAAAATGCCACATACTGCACCAATCATCACCAGCACTGTCTCATTTTTCAACAAAAGTTAGGAAATCAGTATAACTTGGAAAGTATTGTAATAAAAAAAAAAGGACACATAGGCCTTTAAATAAAAACTCTGAATGCTTTGTTGCACCACTGATTAGGGTTCGAGTTAGGAATGTATTAGAGATGGTTTTAGGGTCAGGATCTAGGAAAAGCATTGTATCAGTGAGGGTCCTCACAAGTGTAGAGTGTGTGGTGTGTGTGTGTGTGTGTGTGTGTGTGTGTGTGTGTGTGTGTGTGTGTGTGTATGACTGTGCCTTGTTCAAGCCAGTTAGGGCCAGAGCTGAGCTGTTGGCCATATCTAATCCCATTCAACAGCTCCATGCATGATACGACACACACAGACACTTCACACACTCACACTCTCTCTTTCTCTCTCTCTCTCTCTCTCTCTCTCTCTCTCTCTCACACACACACACACACACACTAACACCTACAAAAACACACATTCACGCACTGTGTGTTATATATTTCACACCCTTTCCATCTAACCCTGTATACACACAGCTCCTATACTATCCTAAATGTATTCTGATACACATGCATCCATGCAAACACACACACACGATGGCTTATATGCCCACCCTCAGTCTTAACTATGTATTTTACACTTCACATCATTTAAATTAAACCTAAAACACACATGCTGTAGTTCCTATGCTATCTGAGTCTTAAAAAACTCTTTAACATGTCCACAAACACACATTCAAACAGAGATAACCATGCATTATGCTTCACAGTTTAAAACCAAAACACACACTGCCTCTGTTGTACCGTTTCTGTGTAGAAATGTCCATCAAGGGTGGAAATATTATTGTAATTTGAGTTAATTTGTCTTGCAAGTGCAGCGAATGTACAGGGATGGTGACACCAAGAGACAGGCTGTCACCTAAATCTGCGATACAACAAATATCCACTCAGGTTTCAAGGACAGCAGGAGTTCTTGTGCAATGATAGCGGACAGTGGAAGAGATATGATGGGCAGTAGGCTATACATCAAAAACGGGCTTATGTAGGACATCACGGAGTCTCAATAGACTGAGGTCAATGTTATATTCTTGTATCATCTTTGTTTCTGGGAAAGCTCATGACTTTTGTTTCATGCCATTCCAGCTTCAGTTAAATGAAAGGGGTATACCTATACCTATACCTATATATAGTCTAGATTTTAAGATTGTTGTTTAGGTATTATAGTAATTTATTAGTAAACTTATTAAGAATTCCACATATTGTCTTTTTAAGCTTCAAGACTTTAATTAACATTATTTTTCTTTCTTTCCCATCAACTGTGTGTGTATCGGTTGATCTGGGTGATGAATAGATGCATAAAATTGCCCTTGAATTTAATTGAATTACATTTCGGTGCATTGTTGGTCTGAAAGTATACTTACAATTCTCATACCAACAGTCAATGTTGATGATTGTGATTTACTGAATTGTCCACTATCAACTTTCTATTTGTCTTTCTATTTAGAATGTGAAGTAGAGCAGTGAAGTGATTCATTTGTCCAAAATGTTGGAACTGAACTGAAACAGACCGGTAGGAACTTGCCCGAACCTGATGTGCATAAATGAACTGTCAAAAAAGAGAAACTTTTCCAAAAAGGACCCGAGCACAGTCAGACTTGATCCTACGAGACCCAAGGATTATTAGACTTGATCCAAAGGTGGTAGAGAAAACATCTACACTGCAGAGGTATGCAGTCGAAAAGAGAATAAATGTAAAGTCATAAAGCTAATTCCAAAAATAATGTGTTCATATACTTCAAAGACTAATTTAGACCGAAGATAGATAATCATTTTCTAACCAATTTAATATCTATGAATTGCCAACACCCCCCCCTCCCCCCAAAAAAACAGTATACATAGCTTTTTTTACTTCATAGGTTTTTTCTGACATACCAGCTGATAAGAGCTGATACTGAGACCAATCAAGTCATTTCAGACCTAATTGAGTATAGTCTATAGTAAAACAACACCCTTCCCAACTCGATTAGCCAGTAGTTAGTATAATTTGGACCAGGTCCGACCCGGTCCGACTCAGGTTCGGGGTTGGGTCTTAGTTCCTTAAGACTGAATGAACATGTGAAGACCTCTAATATGAAGCGAGGGCAAGAAGATGCTGTAAAAACAACATAAAGCCTTGACATTCCTTTCCATTCCTCATGTAAAATAGCACTTTAAAAATATGCAACAAATAGAGGGATAATAATCTACAGCATTTACGTTTCAGATGATTTTGCTCCCTGAATTTGATGGGTACACCAGCAGGGTAAACTGTAAGCCCTGTCTTCTATATTATGCTGTAGTGAAAGATTGGGGTGGTGGCTCTGTCCTCTCTCTCTGAGGCTGCGGCTGATAGTACAACTGCTGCAGGAGGAAGGCTGACTGCTCGCCCTTACATAACCACATGTACAAATTCACCCAGAGAGGAGGGTGGGGGTGGGGGCGAGGGGTTGAGACGGCTCAGAGAGCGAGAGACTGAGGGAGAGAGATCGAAAAGACCCTCTGGGAGGACAGAGAGGATAGAAGAGGGAAGAAATGTAAAGAATCCAAAATGAATGATGACTTCGATCTTCAATGTAATATTGGCCTACTACTGTTTTAGTTGTTACAAGTGGTCCAAATGGTAGCGGAGTGTCATGAATTGTGACATTTCTGTCTGTTGCTACAATTGATTGGGATTGAGTTATCATCATTTTTTCACCAAAATTGAAACTTCTTTACATTCAGCCTAATGGTTCCACATCCACACTTAATAACACAGTGCCAGAAAACGCTGCTGCACTGCTCTCTGTGGTTAGACACTTTCAAGCATGTGGTGTTTCAGCCCAATATCCATACAGATTTTCACCCATATGGATGATTTCACAACTCACAATTGACTTTCCAAAGCCAATGTTCAGAGCCAATGCAGGAAGTAGTGTGCACTTTATGTAACGAGGAGGAGAGTAAGGGTGTGCAGGTCGGGGTGCTAGATGGGGATGGGTGTGTCTGACTTTCATGCAGGAGACCGGAGTTTGCATCCAATCACAGATCTGCAATTAGCCTTTTTATTAACGCTACACACAATCCTTGCAAAGTGTTGCCTAACCCCAACTATACCTCAACCATCGTTTATTAACAATAACCATGATCCTTCCTTTACCTTTACCCCACTTTAGTTGCTTGCATAGGTATTGTTAAAGATGTTGGAAGTGGACTTAAATAATGTAACTGGATGTAATCTTCGGGTTTTGCAGAATTGAACGATATTGCTATGGCAATAGAGTCGGGAGATGTTGCAGCAAATGTTGCCATCCAGGCTGTCCTGTAAAATCACTGCATTGGTTGTCAACTCAAATGACATGTTATGTTCAATAGCAAAGCAGAAGTAGTGTGACATTGCTATGGAGCTGCAAAAAGCGAATTTTTGCCCTGTCTCACTGGCATGTATTTGACCGCTGGACTGTTTGTGTTTATTTGCCTCAAACAGCCAAAATACCAACTGTACGTCAGCTGTAAGCTAGCTATCAACAGGCCCACCGACCTATTGGAGTGTTTGTGTTCGGCTCAGCTTCTGCCTGAACTTCAGAACTCACCAGAGACTCCCGTTCTTTCTGTTATTTCCCTCCAGTCTCTTTCCTTTCCCCTTTCGTTTCTGTATGTTTATGAAGTAGATTCATAAAGCTCTGGGATACATGTGAATTTTTTTGCGTCTTTCCCTCAATTCGTCCTGCCCCAGGCAAATTTGTGTCTAATCATGTCTTTCCACTGATTTTGACACGCCATGTCTATAATTTGCTTTGCCTTCTGTTTGAACACACAGTTAGGGATGAAATTCAGGGTAGATCTTTGGGTGTACAAATTGCCAGATTTCAACTCCTGAAACTGATGTTATCTTCCTGTCTTCTGTCTCCTGCTGATAGTTGATGTTGTTTTTTTTAACCACGAAGATAACCTTAACCTAACCTTAACTACGTAGTTAGTTGCTGAAACTTAACCAGACCTTTACCATTGAGGCAGCATTTTGTGGTGGACCCCTGCCATTGTTCTTGGACTATAAGGAGCCCACTAGTCAACAAACACTGAGTGATACTGTTTCACTTAACATCCATTGCAGTCCTTTTCCTATCATTACCTCAGTTTGCAGACAGTAAACACAAGATGATTCAACTTCAAGGAAACAGAAACCTGGAAATTGAAGAGGCAAACACTGAGGCTCATAGGGGGTTAGATAAGAACAATGGTTTCCCCTCTCTAAGCCCGTGAGCAAGGCACTCAGAAACCAACTAGTCCAGTAGATCTGCTCAGCTGCCAAAAGCAGGAGTCTGCGGTTGTATTGGGAAGCTTCCAGGTAGGAATGTGTATGATAATGAGGATGTGAAGCAGGAAGATCTTGTCAAGATAATCAAATGTTGCATAATTTCCATCTGTCAGCATGTGTCATCATCCACACTTTACATTGTCATTTTTAGTAATTTAGCTGACAATGTTATTCAGACTGACATCAGTAGAATAAGCTTTGATTACCATATCACTGATGATTACAGTAAACCAAAAGCAGACAGTGCAAAAGTCAGTTTGTCACTGCATTTAATTATGTAATTATGTAATCTTGCAATCCATTAAAGTGGTGCACAAGAAACAAACAGAATGAGAAGAGAAGGAATTGTACAAATGGTCGTGGCCACATACAAAGAAAAATATTCAAATACATACAGCATGTAGCTATTCACCAACCCCAGCTGAAACTGACTTTTTTGGCTACATAGCTAAATTAACAAGCCACATCATAACTTTGTACATGTACAAAACAAGTGCCACTTGTTTGTACATGCATTTATGACTTTTAAAGGATAAGGCTGTATATTTTCTTTCGTCAACAAATCCCCTGAAAAAAACAAACAACTATACCAACTGATCACTGATACTACTGATATAGCGTATTCCTCTATGCCATAGACGTCTTGGTCCTCAAAAACTATTGAACACACTGTTGCACTGTGGGCATTGTAGTCTATTTTGAATCAATCCTGCACACACATTCCTGGTACAGTAAATACTCACGAGCACACTTAATGCGTATTAATCTGCTGCTGAAAATCATCCCCAACAAAAGCACTATTTACTCATGTATGAATCGTATTTGCAAAGAATTACAGGGCTTATATCTTTTTTTCTTTTTAATAAATAAAACTGTGTTGTGACTCGTTATTTACGATTTATGTCTTCAGTAGAAATGACTGAACTTGGGGCTGAGGGCCACATGTAGGGTAGGGAAGGGTAGGGAAGTCCTGAGAGATGGACTAACACATTAGCTACAGTAGGTTTCCATTCAAATTTAGTGCAAATTGTAACTGAATTCCCAGACTATTGGCAAAAGAAAATTCAAATGAATGCGTGTTTCCATCCACTGCTGTTTTGCGAATATTTGGAGATAAACAGCTGGTGGTGCTATTTTTGAGTCAGGGCCATTAAAACATGTCAGAAGGAGAGGGCACAATGAAATGATGTAATTAAAAGAGTGCCAGTCATTTCTCAGACATTGAACCATGAAAAAAAAATGTAGAAAAGATGATGGACATATGACATCTGTTTGTTTCATTAAGTTTAATGGAGTTTACAGTCTCTTCATCGCTCCACACAGATCTGATGTTTCATCATGATCAGCTGTTATTTTTCATCTCTTCAGTGGAGTGAAAAATGCAAATTTTCGCTGTTTCTGCTGAGGCTTTTTATGCACAGATTGAAAAGATGAATAAAAAATGATGAATGGAAACCTATTGTTTGTTTGGGTATTTTCATGGGTTTTGTTGACAGTAAAAAAATATATAGAATAATGCCGACTTTATCCTTAAAGAAAAGAGATGATCAGGAGCTCCCAGCTGGATACATACAAAGTGGATGTAAAACAGGAAAAAGTAGAATAGAATAGTTTTTTATTTGGTATTTTTAAATTCTCAATGCAGTTGTCCCTATTGAATTTGCATGTGTATCAGTCATCTGTTATCATCAGACCATAGCTTGAGAAAAAAATACTTATTCTAATGATGGAAAGTATAAAAGACGGAGTGACAGCTGAAACAGCAGTTGCCCAAATCCACCTACTGATGACACTAAAATCTGTAGCAACAATGTTCACGTCACACAGTTACTTATACAAACACACGAGTGCACTTATATTTCAAATGGCTGCCATGGTGACGCACAGGTGGAAAAGAAGAAATCAGCAGGATCAGTGGTTCATGTGAACAAAATACAAAAAATTCAAAAAGGAATAGCAGCTTCCATCTTTTACTGAAAAACTGGCAACTGCTGTTGTGTGGCCACAAGGGTGTAAAGGATACCAGTGCACCAATCGATCAATATTTTATCTCTGTTCGAGGATTGTTTATCTGGATGGGTACATTTTTGGCACTGATGCCACCTCTACCTCTACCCAACAAGTGACTGTACAAATACTGTTCTTAGTTAAGGACATCTACTGTGGAAATCTTTGCACCTCAGTCATAAAACCTAAACAACTGCAGCAACTAATTCGCAGAAACAATTTACAAACTCTAGTCTCTGGTGAATCCTTTCCTCAAACCAAACTAGCTTCAGAAACTTCCTGCAAAATATTCCAAGTTGACCTGACGCAAACTTTCGTTCGCTCTCTGTCCTGTTCCCCATCATCCCCCGCTCCACCCCACGGCCTCCATCCACCAGCTGTCAGACAGGCGTGCAGGTGGAGACGGACAGACAGATGGGTGGAAAGCAAGAGGGAGGAGGAGGCAAGGGATGGACGGAAGGAAGAAGGAGAGGGAGAGGTGTGACCCACATAGCAGAGCCTGGATTATTTATAGAAGAAAGTGTCCTAATTGGCGAGCCGCTGGGAGAGCGACAGCACTGCACTGGTACCCTACTCCTTGTCCTTCACCTCCACAACCCTCCCTCCTCCTCGTCCTTTGCCATCTCCTGCTACCTCCACCTCCCCTCCTTTATCTTCTGGTCTTTTTTGTTCTCTCCCCAATTTACCTTTCCTCCATCCTCTTTCACATTCCTGACATCCTCTTCATCCTCTGACCTCAACCTTGTACTCTTCCTTGTATCTTCTGAGTGTCAAACTTTACTCCAGTTTGGCCTCCTCTTAGTCTTTGCCTTCTTTCTTCCTCTTTCTCTTCCACCTCCAACTTTTCACTACATCCGCTTCTCTCCTCTCATTCTGACGTTTGTCCTCATTGGTCAAGGTTGCTTTCCCCCTCAGTCCCATCTTTCCTTTCTCATTCCTTCTTATTTCAAGCTTTCAGTGTGATTCCCTCAGGGGGTCAGGTGACAGAGTTGAAGCTGACATATTGTTGGGCAGGTGTAACCACTTACACTCCAATGATCCTCCTAAATGTTCTCTTCAAGGTTAGAAATAACTTTTCCCAGAGTATGACAATACTCCTGCTGTCTTTACTTTCTTTCTACACTTCACCAAAACTCTATCAATGTCTATTAATGTAAATCCTATTTCAATGGAATTCATCATTCAGAAATAGTTGTATATTTGGAAATCTTAAGTAACTGACCACACAAACCAGAGTATAACTGGCATTCTGTAGGTTTTGACCTGCAAAAATCCACCTAAAATGTTCCTAGAATGAGTATGATTATCTGACAATGCTCTCCATGGAAGATCTCTGTCACAAAATCAACTGAGAAACAACTTAAAAGTGTCAAAACTACTTCATAGAAGCATTCCCGGCATGTTGGACTATATGACGTGATTAAATAAGAAAAAAAAACACATGCTGGAAATGTGAATGGATTGGTTAATTGAAGGAAAGAAAGACTCACGTAGGAAGTACTCGGAAGCATCCGCCTCATAGTCAGCGTCCTCGGGGAAGTGATCTATCTGCTTACACATGCCTTTAAAAGAACCTGTGTGAGAAAGAAAGGAGGGAATAAAGAGAAAGAAAGATGATGGACAGGTAGGGGGGGAAGCAGGGAGAGGGAAAAGAAAGAATTATAAATACACTCAAAAGTCAAAGAAGTCAAATTTGCACAGTTTCGACCTAAACAGTCGTAGCTATGACTGAAGAAAATGAGCAGTTTAAAGTGTGTGTGTGTGTTTCAAATGTCTATACATCACTTTCATTGCTGTAAAATAAGATAAAAGAAGGAGAGAGAAAGGAAAGAAGGTGAGCGCGAAAGAGGAGACGAAGGTTAGATGCAACTTTTGAGACAAAGAAAACAAGGAGAGGAAGAGAGAGATTAGTCAACAGCTTTGAAGGAAACATATCACAGGGCAGAAAGTGACAGACAGACAGAGAAGAAGAAGTTTAATCTAAACGCCTCGACAGAGCAGGCGGAGAGTGTGAGGAGCAGGAGGAGGAGGAGGAGGCAGGAGGAGAGAGTGAGCAAAATGCAAATGAAAGAGAGGAAGAAAGGAGAGCTGATAGTGCCGCTCATTAAGAGGGATTGTGTGTGTGTGTGTGTGTGTATGTGTGTGTGTGGGTGTGTGTGTTTAGCTTGGTTCAGCTCCAGTGGTAATTGTATGCCCTCCCAAACCACTGCAATTAAATGGGCCCTTGTTAATTGGCGATTGAAGGACGAAAGAGTAGCGCCCGGCTTTCAAACGGGCATCGGTTACACACACACACACAAACTCGCACGCTTGCACAATATGTCTCACAGCCACACACACACACACATACAGTACAAGCACATGCACTTACTGTAGCATCAACCCTATTGTCAAGAGCCTCGCTAGCCGTCTTTCTTACTCATCACGGTGAGAGAGCACTTACGGCTAAGTTTTCAGATTTTTCGCATTTTCATCATGACCACAGAGAAAAAAAGAACGATTTTACACTAAAGCCCGACACATAAAAGTGTATTGAAAGGAAAAAAAAAAAAAAAAAATGATGACAGAACTCTTCCACAAGCCTGTTTCATATTTACATATATCTTTAATACACCTCAGTCGCAGCCACAGCAAACACTCAGGCGAACAAAGTGTTTTTCATCAGGTAGACTTTGATAGATACATTAAAGATGCTTCACTAGGAAGCGGCTCGGAAAACCTTTCAGCGTGCTGCGAAATGCTTTCATCATTTATATAATTTCGGTGTGAACTGTGTGTAAGAGCTGCGTGTTCGAAATACTCGGTCGCTCGGTTCCAGGGAGGACTGTGATGAGCGAACGGTACTGCGTGTTTCAGGAGAAATAGCCTCAAACTCACATGCCCTTTTGTCTCAGTTACTTTGCTGTAATTCTTTGTTGTGCAAATACGAGGGATACTACAAAGCTGAAAAGACTTGAATCATGCTGTGTGTGCTCAAGAGGCTTTTAGTCAAATATAGAAATAAGTGTTAGATGAATTCTCTTTGCTCTCTGGTGGACATAATAGAGATCTCAGCATTTCCAAAAGGCTGAGTCATCTGTATAAAAAACATTACATCATTACCTTTTCATAGTTCTGATTAGTTTTGTCTTGATATGATGTTACTATCAGCTTACAGCTCCCAGCTGCATGACTGTTTACAGTTATCACAGTTCATATTAATGCAGTGATACATGTATGAAAGCATCATTAACCGTGTCCTGATTATTGAGAAGGGTTGATGGTACATGAACACAATCATCGGTAAATATATTTTTCCGTGCCAGCACTTTTCTTTGTGAAAAAAAGTGTGTTCTGTTCATCCTTGTAAAATATGAAAATTGTGAAGTGTACATCAAAACCTTAGACAAAAACATTCAATTCAAAGAGGAAGGCTTGTCTTGTTTGTGACAATGAGAGCATGAAAGCAAGTGTGACTGCAGCTTTACTTTTCCTGCTTTCATGGTCTTTTAGGAAGTAAATGTTTTTTTTTGTTGTTTTTTTTTCAAGTGTTGTTGAGCTGATTATACTTTAAATTTGAACATCACAACTGATTAGACTGGGTGCGTTTTGGACGAGTGTCCTGTAACAGTCAGGAGACAAAATCTGAATTCTTTGACTTCCGAAGGTTAAGATTATTTAACACATCTTTACAGGTGGAACCAGGTCAGCGATGTCACACATTGAACAGGAGGAATAATAATAAATTATTTATTGTTGGTTTTATTCTTATTCATTGTTACAGACCTTTAATTGTAGTCCTTTACTCAGACATTACTTGTCAAGACTAAAGATTCAGTGCACAATGCTGTATGTTGTAGGAAATCTGCCTGTTTTTTTTATTTTTCGGGTCTGTGCAGGTTAAATTAAACTATAGCAAACTTGCAATATGTCAACTGCTGTTTTGAAGTAGATACTATAGCACTAAAGATACAGTATAATTACTATACACACAAAAAAAAAATCACAGGGTTGAAAATTGACCCAGTTTGGCTTAATACTGGGTTAACCAATGTGTTGTTCTGATCCAGTGTTTGTTTGTTTTTGTGTGTTTAAATATTACTGTTTGGTTATTTATCTAAACTAAAATATGTTTATTTTGACCCAGAGTTATTAGATAGTTTTACCTTAAAAACAAATTTATTGCAAATTTAGTGTAAGTTGTACAAAGTGACGTGCAAATGACTTACAGTGAGTAACAAATAGGGACATGTAAGTTTAAAAGGAACTGGAGTAGAGTTTCATTCTACATCATAGTTTAGTTTACATAAATAATCCAGCAGTTAAAACACTACTCCTTGTTTTAGGTGGTTTTTATACCCATGGTACTGGGAAAGTTCAGTTTAAGGTCCCTGTTTTCTCAGGCTTTTTAGCTATTTTTGGACATTTTTTCATGTATTGTTTATATTTTTTAATGTATAATCTTTGTACTTCTTCTCTTTGAAATGTACCTTTTTTTTTTAAATATTGAATTGTTGATTGATTGACCGAGTCATTTATCACCCTGGGCGGGTTGGACGATTAACCACACCTGCCACCATAGAGCCTGCCAGCCTATCGGTGTGTATATATATATATGTGGGAATCTTACAAAGATCTGACTTGTTTCGAAACATTGTCTATTTGAATAACTCCTACTTTTTGCTGTATTGACCCTAACTGATTCAATTTTGACCCAGTGATTTTTAATGTGCAGCTCACCTCAGTTTGAAATGAAATCTACCGACTCAGACGATTAAAATCTACCAACGACGTCCTCTGCAGCGCATGATTTCTGTTATTTTCTCAACCATCTAACATACATGCTGCAATGATAAAAGATTCAAAATGGTGTCTGCTGTGGTTGCTAGGAGATTTCTGATGTGCAAAGTAGAAGATACTGAAGAAGACACTGTTTGTATCATCACTCCCTCAACTTTAATAATAATAATAATAATAATAATAATACTGCTCTGTATCTGTGTTTGGTTTTCAGTGTTCATTTACTGTTTGAATTCTGGCTGCTCCACATGAATTTCCCACATTATGTCAAACACATCAATTCAAGACAGAAACGCCATCATCTCCACTCTCTTTTTCCTCCATCACTCCGCCTCTCTCTCTCTCTCTCTCTCTCTCTTCCTTTCACACTCTCCCTCACTCCCTCCAACACATGCCCACCCACGCTGCAGCACAAGCACATGTAATCTGGAATTGCATTTTCCCTTCCTTCTCTCTGCTATCTCTCTCTCACACAACCCTCTCTCTCTCTCTTTTTTTTCTCTGTCGTATCTCCCCGTCTCTCTCTCTCTCTCTCTCTCTCTCTCCTTCCTCTATCTGTCTCTCACATACATACATGTGCCTGTACCCTGAGGACCAGATTCCCATTTGAACTGAGCTGGCAGCTCAGCCCTCCTCTCTTCCTCTACTTCCATCTCTCTCTCTCTCTCTTCCTTTATTCTTTCTGCAATTCACATTAAGGACACACTTTATTGTCTTGACAGAAAAGAAACCTGTGCAGCCTGAGCGGCACCGTTTGGATATGAACACGAACCAAAACATCACGTCGAGCCTCTATCGGTGTGTATTTCACACACACTTCCAGTCATCGCTGCACACACACGTCGTACTGGTTTGTCACATGTTCAACAAAAAATGTTACCACTCTCTCGTCAGATGAGTCAATCAGCTGATCGTATTTGTTGTCTGATTTAGTGAATGACAGCAGTTTTGTACTTGTAGCAGGTTGACTATGTGATCAATCACAACCAATATAATTTGCCATCAACACTGAAACGTCTGAATTGTAGAAAGGCAGTTAAATCTCTTTGCAATGTGATAAATGCACAACAACATTTAGCATCATTGTCATTACATAACAACAACTACAAAACACTGAAGTTTAACACTGATGCAACACGGAAACACTAAACAATGTGTATTAGGGTTATAAACCATACATTCTTCTCTGTTCAGATGTGAGACCAGCGTTTTCCAAATTCAGTGTGTTTGATAAGCCCACTCTTTGGGATTGAAAGACAGAGGCTTATGCCACATTCACGCTATGTCAGGTAGACGGGAAGGATCGGAAAGGTTCACGTGTTAAGGACCGGCGAGCGTTAACGTCATCTGACAACTCAGGAAGGTTGTGTGATAACAGAAATGGTTGTTTGAGGGTTTAAAATATACCGTGCGTTGACAAAATTACATTATATCCATTAAATTTGGGATAAATTACACTGAATGATGGACTTGGCTGATGTGAGGCGTCCATGTTTGTGTTTAAGGCACTTTTAATAATGTTAAGTGACGTTTGGATATTATTATTAAGATATACATTTAGTCATGTACATTACTTTCTGCTAACAATTCCTCAATGCAATGTGCTACATTTCATTTCATAGATGCAAAAACTACCGTTGTACAACCTGACAGAGATGATGTAAACTGATGATGATTAGATGATTAGTGTCTAAAAGTTCGATTCTCTGCTCACTATTGAGTAAACTATTTAATAACTTTTTACTTTTCACGGCAGGAACGTAAACCTCTGACCCTTCAAAGCAGGAAAAGCACAGGTGTGAATAAAAACACGCAAGATGGCTCCATTCCATTAATCGTCACGGTAAGCCGTGTCAGTGAGCGAGCATGCACAATATCAGAGCCCCGTAGCTGGCTCGCCTAAATGCAGCCATCATTAATGTTATTAATCCCACCTATGCTTTTCATTTTTTTTTTGCTATGAAATGAGTCCATTAAATCGGGAGTAGTGAATGAAACGAGGGAACGACTTTGGACACCGCCACTGTAATGGCTTACTGGGACACTTTGAGCTGTGGTTAATGTTATTAGTAACACCTGTGCTTTGCCAATTATGACAAGTCAAAATATCTGCTGTGAAAAAGGGTCTATTTATCTAACCCTTAAAAGCCCTGCACACACACACACACACACACACACACACACACACACACACACACACACACACACACACACACACAGGTGTTGTCAATTATCTAGGCTAATTAGACTGCTCCGGTTGACGTCAGTGTGGAGTTAGTTAGTCGCCGAACTTAATGAGCTAATAAGAATCATAAAGGTGTAAGTTGTGCAGGTGCAATAACACTGACTGTGAGGTGAAGAACATCTCAATCAAGCACAGTCTGTAAACACCCACACAGTCCTCAGAAGAGCTTTAATCAGGCAAAATAAGTGGAAACACCTGTGTGGGTGTACTTTGGGTATGTAGGGGCTTTAAACAAAAGTGCATATTTAACCTTTTATTCTCATTGGCCACGTACCTGTATATGCTACTATGCAAAAATATATATATAGCTAATAACCTTACTGATTACCATTTTAAGAGGTTGAAATGATATAATTTGACAACTACAGTAATATATTTTTTTGGGAATCCAGAGTTGTGTCTTTCCTTTGACTTCCAAAGTTATGATTACACTATAAATCTTCTGCTATTGAGAGTGTAACTTTTTCATTTTCAGACAATAACCACAACCTGATCCTAGCAAACGCAGACGTAAACACAAGCTAATAACATCCACCCTTTGGTCGTATGTTTCAAAATATGCAATAATATTATCGAAATCGTGTTTAGAGAAGCGGACATGTGCCTGGCCGTTTGCAGATTAAACTTCATTGCTCGTTTAATTTAAACAACTTCTGTCACTGCGCTCAACTGCAGAAGAAAAGTGGAACGATTGGTCGTTAAATACAGTAATACAGTATAGATTTGAATACATCCTCTTCATAATTCACTCAAAGAGAGAGTGCACTCGACACTTTGTCACCACTGACCTTTATGTCTTTTTTTAAAATCCCATCCGAGAAACTCCTCCTCCCCCCTCTCCTCCTCCCCCCTCCTCCCTCTCCCTCCCTCTCTCCACAGGCGTCATTATGAGGTGTCGCTCTTCCAAATTGCCCCTGTTAAATTATACATCCTGCTTAAACATGGAACAGATACTATTATTCTGAGACCAACCTGCACCTCGGGGGTCAAGACGTCTCCGTCTCCCACTTATCCTCACAGCACGAGGGGCCCCCCGGGACTCCCTGTGGATGAGACCCCGGTAACCCCCCCCGCTGTCACAAGCCAATCAGAGTCCCGCTTGTCGGCTGACCTCATGGCTGTTAAAGATAAGTTAATGTAGTGTGATGAAACACTAGCAGACATCCTTTTATGAAGTATTAACATCCTAACCCACTCACTGAGATGCAGCAGAAAGAGTGTGTGTGTGTGTGTGTGTGTGTTTATGTGTGTGAGAATGAGAGACGTAATATAAAATACAAACGCCCTCCTCTGAACCAGCTCTGTGTGTTATGCAAATACTTGGCATAGTGTCTTTATTCTTTATGCTAATTATGGCTCAGTCTATCTGTATGCTAAAATGCCATTAAAGTAATCCCTCTGCTGCAAAGGTGGATGAACATCAGAGACCTCAAAGGAGACATGTCGCATAGCAAAGATGGCTATCGGTTCGGTTCAGTCGATTAGGAGTGTGATGCAAAGAAAATGTGTTTTCTTCTTTTCTTGATCTATTAATGTTAATTCATCCAGGAGAGGGTTTTCTCACGAGTGATGCTCTTTTTCCTCCTTTCATACATTTGCAAACGTTTACTCTTGCCTCTACATCTGTACTGAACAGGAACATCCTCAACTTCAACTTATTACTGTATTCTTAAGTGGATACAGTATAATGACTGGAACATAACAACTCCCCATATTAATCCTAGACACAGACTCCTACCCGCCTCTTCACCGCCATCAGTGATATTTTACAGGTTAACTGTGGCGACTATATCTAATTTACAGCTGTAGCTATTGGCTGTTGGACGTGGTGGGTGGGGACTCTGGTGTACGTGCACAGCTACACTGAAAAGAGCGGTTAACATGTGGGGGTGACCGCCCACACGAAAGGAGCTACTATACAGAAATTAAGTTGCTAACTTCCCATTCCCGAGATCTGCTAGTCCTGGCCAGCACGTCCGCTCAACTGCCCAAAAGAGAGCAACAGGTTTATTCAGGCGTAAACTTGTTCCTTTATCTGTGCAACAGTCAGTGCCTGTAGTTTACGTTCACAAGCTGCCGGCTGCCCAGAAGTTCTTCAGGCTAATAAATGTATTTTGCATTACTCGTGGCATCTTAATCATAACTCTAAAGTTATGTTGTTCTGTTGTTTTGTTCATACTGGAGATGATGAGAGGCTGTATAACTTTAAGTGTCCTGCCAGAGCACATCCACCTTCACAATTATACTATAAGATATTATAAGAAACCATTAAAGGACACCTATGCAGGTTATATATTTATAACCCTGTAATATCCAACTATGCTCACCAAAAGACGACAATGTAAACGATCAATAGATTACATGCTTACATTTTATACAACTTTTTACAGTAAAAGCGGTCTGTGAATCTGTGCTAGCAGCCCTAGTTGTAGAAGGATATAGCTGAACATATTTATTATTACATATATTTATGTTATAACTTTACTAATGTAGAAAAATGTAGGCTTACTCCTACATAAGCTCTGTGCAGATGCATTATGTGGGGAAAAATATGAACAAAAACATTTTAAAAATAAGTATTGGATCAGACTCATTATCTCTATTTGGAGACACTCAATATTAAAGGAGTTAGGTCAAGATCAGGAGCAAAAAAACTAGATTGGTGAATCTCATATTGCCAGTGAGAAATGCTAATACTTGTCCCTTCAAATTCAGGCTCTAGCTTAGGTGCAGACTTGGATCTCTAGACCTGTGCCCAGTTGGCCTGTTCAGTAATCCATCCATACCTCTATGGTTGTATGAACTGACTTTTATTATACACATGAAAATACTTAATTTATACAACTTTAAAACAAACTGTGGCTACCTCTTCTGCAAAACATAGAGACAAAGTAACTGTATTAGTGAGTTTATTCTTGTTTTCTTGATTCATAATTAATAATCAAGGAATTATCACAACCTTCATATATCCCTCCTTTTGTGATTGTTTAGTTATGTTTTTGTTGACTTGTGCTTGACTAGTATTGTGTATCTTCATATATTTAAATGTACTGATTTGACTACACACAAAAGAACAATCTATAAAATCAATACAATATCACATCAACTCTTCCTACATTTCAGGATAAAAACTGCGACATGAGAGACGTCGTGTTTCGTCTCACGAGACGAGAGAAAAGAACCTCCTGAAAAACGTTCACTTCATTAAGCGACTTCATTGTGAGCTGTATTTCATTTTAATCTCTGAACCCGGACAGCCCAATTCATTTCCACACAATTTCAGAACACATTCGACAATGGAGAGACCTATTAAAGATAATTGTAATAAATGTGGAATTAGATTCTCACCCTATTTGCTTTAACTAATTTAGAGTAAGCAATTACTTTTCCTATCAGCAGGCGCGCTTGTGCGTGCACACACAACACATAAATTAGTTTGATGTGTGGTTGTGACAGAGAAAGAGAACTGCTCCTTCCTGTCTTTGATTTTTTTTTTTTTAGACAGAGAAATGGAGCAGTGGTGTTGTCATGTGGTACCAAACAGAAAGCAGCTAATGGTTGCTTAATTGTAATTTGGCAGGACGTGCGCGGTGTGGCGGAGGGCGCCACGGAGGCCAGGTGGTCAGAGACTATCCTATAACCAGGTGTTCACACTTTCACTCCAAATGAATTCATCACTGCTAAAATATTTAAGTGAGTGAGGCAAGCACTCTGACATGTGCAGACCGGCACACACACGTTTGCTTCCCAACGCTACAGGCTGGTGCACGATGATTGAAATGGAAGCAGTGTGCTCTATTTAGACATATATTGGAAAAAATATGAGTAGACTATCACTGCATTCACATCACATCATTTAGACTGTAATTACAAGCAACCGAATCTGAAAAAATGTTCAAGTCAGCTTCCTGGTTGTAATTCAGAGTCTGAAACAGCAGCGATATCTCCCGCTTGGTGAAAGAAATACAGCCTGTGGCAAAAAGGCTGCAAAGCCGCCATCACTGTCAATCACATCAAAATAAAATCCAATATTATTACTAATACAATCAATTCAGCTCATTTAGGCACAGCAAAACACTTTTTTGTTTTTATCTGCTTTGTCTTGTTGAGAAAATACCTAATTTAGACTATTTAAATGATGTGACTAAAAGGCTGTCAATAGAGGTAACAGTCTTGGAATAACACAAGTCATATTAACGAGAGATTTTCATGTTTGTCCCTTTCTGCCAACGTTGTGTAGATGCTGCAGGAGTGGTTTGAAAAGTTGCTGTAATGTGTCAATACATTGGTTTTCACTGTGAAACTGAGTTGTGTTGTGTAAATCCACTGCTATGATCAGCCAAGGGACAAGCTACACACTTTTTACACCTGCCCTATTACCAGATAATGCATGAGGAATCTGCAAAACTGTGGATTAATTGATTATTCTGCAATATCTATACGTGCCAATGACAATACGGTTAAGATTAGGCAACTAGCTACACTTGGTTGAGGTTGGCGAAAGAATGGAATGGCTGGTAAAACAAACAAACAAACAAAAACAACTATGACAAGATGTGAACTTGCATAAAATGTATCTACACACCCATCTACCACCCAGAACCCACCTTTACTTTCTGCTTCGCTACATAAAGGATACACTACTTGAATGTTGACTTGAATCGCAAACAGCAGAATCCTCCAATATCAATATAATCCATAGGTATAATCCCACTCATCAATACCACAAGGGGGAGTGTTATTCAAAGGACAGATTTTAGACGGAGTATTGCTTCAGTGACGCCCCCCTGTGCGACTATAACCTCATTTCTAACCAAACTGAGGCTCAGAAGCTGTTTGGAATATGCTGATTGAAGTTCAGATGCACAGACGTCTCACAAAGCACGGCGTCGACATCTTTATTTCTTTTCAGCAGAAACCAGAGAACACAACTAGCTAACCTCCTGTATGCCAAGTCTCAGCGCTCACTCTTTTCTGGCTTTAGTTTAGTGCATCTGCTCAAAACAAACATACACGTTAGAAGCATCGTGTTGCACCGCTCATATTTAGGATCTCAGCTGGTGACATGTGGCATTATGGATAATGCTACTGCGAAATTCCCATCATGTATTCTTCTGTGTATCCAGCATTAGATCAGCGTAACAGTTACATCTTTCTCCCACATTAGCTCTACAGATCTCTCTTGAATAGTTTATACAAAATCAAATTTGTTTTGTAAAAGAAAAGTCAGGTTTTTTGGGTTAACCCCTGTAATTTATGAAGGCCGAGAAAACACAGCAACACTTTTTTTTTTGGGACAGAGCTGTAGAGCAGCTCTAGTTCAGCCGTTAAAAGTAGGACTTGTGCTGTGTCACCGGCATGTAGCACTCTCAGGACAAGAGTGTTACAACTTGGTGAGTGCTGGTTTCAAACAAGTTTTTTTTTTTTCCCTTAAAACTACCTCACTATTCTCAAAAATAGCAAGCTGACACAGCCGGCTGTAGCAAGAAAGTGAGCATTTTTTTACCAAATCCTAACTCTACAATGGCAAAAACAACGCAAACATGGTGGTGGGTCTCTAGACAATAAGTTAACACAGTTAATATAAGGAAATGTATTTGTACCATTCACTCCTGTATCATATCTGACTGCAATCCATGCTGGACCTTACATAAAATTAGAGGGTGCGACATAGCTAATTCGATAGCTTCCTCAATTTTGGACTCTCCGGCTCACCGTTCCCTCAAAGGTCAGCCCTGTCAATTCAGTTTGCAGTTGGTCAACGATGCAAATTGAAGTGTCAAAGTTCACTAAAGTTAAACTCTATGCCAAAGCTCCACACAGATTTAATGCTCCTCCAGAAGTCGAATCCACTGACGGCAGCAATTATGAATAAATAAATTGATTACAGTTGAAAATGTAGGTGGTTTAAATGCTGATGTGACTGAGATCTTACATATAATTGTAAAAATAATGAATGAAAACAAGATGCAACAAGTAAAAAAAGAGAGAGAGATGGATCAAAATAAGAAAAGAGAGATATAGAATAAAAGGGAGGGAAGTAAAACATGAAGAAAAAGGGCCATTGCAGCTAATGAGACACTACCACTGATTACAGAGAACATTTGCACTCGCACACTTATCATTTGAAGGTGTATATTTTCAGACAGGATTTGGATCACAAAAGGGTAAAAAAAAATAAATAAAAAAAAATAGACAATTAGAATTAATGAGCCCAGTCTGAAAGAGTTTTAATTAGGAGTAAGAGCAACCACCTGCAAACAACCACACTGTCCCCCTTTTGAGAAATCCCTCAGCTCTCTTTCTCGTCCCTCCACTGCTCTATCCTAGTTTTGTTTAGTGAAACTTTCTGCAATGTTTTCCTCCCCCTTCCACCCTGATGAATGCCTTTTGGCGCAGAGGGAGAGAAAGAGGGAAAAAGGAGCGAAAGGAGTTAATGAGGAGAGGGAGAGCGAGAGAAGGCGAGGGAAACAGAGAAGAACGGAGGGGGGTAAAAGACAGAGACAGACAGAGAGGAGGAGGAAATGTGAGAGACGGAGAGGTGACGGAAATGAAAGAAGTGTGAGATTCGCATAAGAGTGATAGCGTCCCAGCAAATCTCATTGATTAATGAGGCAACAGATGTTTAGTCCTGTATAAAATTTCACCGGGCAGCTATATGTGGAACAGATACCTGCCCTCATTCTGCAGCTCTACATTACAACCTCCCCCCCAAAATCCTCTCTGTTACAGCACTCTGGGCAGCAGAGCCTCTGTGTGATGTGAGCTCAGATTATATTATCATGATTTACTGCATGACATTATATATTACACAAATCTGCGGTGACATCAAAACTTGACAAATGTATCTCGATGTCACTTCAGATTTAGCCTCCTTATGTTACCTACTTATATTTTCTTCCTGAGTATCTGAATTCAGTGAAATGTATTTTTTTTCATCACATATTCTGTATCTGCTTGTTCCAGCAAATGAAGTGAAATGAAACTGGAACTTCTGGTTTCCATTACAGAAGTAAGAGAAACTTATTCAAAATCCCATTGACATGTCTAATAACTAGGGGTGTGCCTGAATACAAATACATTATTCGGCAAAGCACAAATAATAGGTTTTTTACGAATATTTGTTTCATACAAATATTTTAAAAAATATTTGTTAGTTAGAGGTCTGTCTGCACAACACTTAAATTTTCTAAAATTAAAAGCGTAATAAAAACAAAAACAGGATTTTTAAGCCTCTTTCCACTTTTATTCGAATACAAATACAAATACAAATAATTTTGCTGCCTCAACAAATACAGATACAAATACAAATACTGCGCTTTCTGCACATCCCTCCTAATAACACTAATATAAATAATACAAATAATAAAATACAGCCTTGAAACACAACCTCCTCAACAGGATGTCATGTGGCTCACTTCATATGTGTAGATAAGGATGGTATTTAAAGAAGAAGATCCAATATTGTTTCTGTTTTTAGTTGCCTTTAAGAAACACCGTTTCCCACAAGCCCAAAGACTATCGCAGGTTGATGACAAGTGGCAAGTCCACCGATGAGCAGCAGCAGGACAGAGTGGAACAATGAAAAAGTTGGAGCAAAGACTTCAGAAGAGAGCGTTGAATTTGACAGATACGGATGAAATCGAGTCACGATGATGTAAGTATTCATGCTGTCGTGGATGCAAATTTGTCCTTGAATAAGGAAATTAAACCCCAAGAACCAGCTTCATTTTTTTTTCTTTCAGAAAGACGGATGAAAGAAACACTGAATGAGAGTTTGCATCGAGTTACAGAAGCTGGTGGAACAGAGGCTCGCTTGGAAGTGATGTCATGACTTCAGCTCTCTATAATGTTCACAAAGCCACACTCCTCGGCTGGATGATTCAATCAAATGAAAATATTCTAGATGTGTTTTGCAGAATTTCTTACACATAATTCAACATGACTTAATGGGTAAATATGAAAACTTCAGGATCTCCACTGGGATTTAAAACAAAGTTCTGCGGATTTGAACAATGCTCGGCCACACAACCAGACAGATTCACAAGCTTCTTCCCAGATGTTTTAAAAATCCAAACAAAGATGAGACAAAGACCGAAAGCGGCCTCGGTTGCCCACAATGCATTGCAATAAGAATGTAAAATAACAGGCAGATAATAATATCCCAATATTTTCTAGCATTTTAGCCGTGTCAGTGTTGATTGTTTCAGCTTCCATGAGCTCAAATGTGATGTGTGAGTCATTTGAGATCATTGTGTTCAGTTTTAGTTTCAGCGCCATAAATACACATAAACAAATAAAAATATCTATTTTGTAATTGACTAAAATGCGCAGTAAACGAGCTCTTATCCACACGTGCGGCAATGAACTTATTTCACTTCACAGGACTCAGTGGTGGGTTAAGTGTTACAGTATGAATCATCATTCAGTATGTTGAGACTCTGCTGTCTGAATCGCATTCTGATTCATGTGGATATAGGTTTTAAAGTTGCTATGATGAAAAATCAAAGCTTTTAAACCACTAAAAGATATAATTTTTGCTAAACTGTATCAAAATATGAGGGTTAGGGTTTGTGGATGTGTGAATTTAGTGTCAAACAGGTGAATGTCCGTCCTAAACTTGTACATCTGTCATTGTTTTGAGATCATTCAGGAACATTACCAAAAAAAATTAAAGATTAATTCAAAATGTGATGTGTTTTACTGGCTGCACACAGAACGTTACTCTCATTTCTTACGGCTGATGTTACCGTCATACTAATGAGCTACTCAGACTCAAAGACAACATACTCCTACAAAAGATGTTGGCATTTAATTAACTCCACTCATGGAATAAAGTCCTGAGTCATTTTTAACATATTTTGTTTTTTGAGGACAGAATCATCAGCAGTTTTCCAGATGAACTCCGGTTTTAACTTTCCAAATGTTGAAAATGTTAAAATAAAACCTCTTCATACGTCCTAGAATATTCTCTCCATTTAAAGAAGCTCATGCAAATTCAGCGCAGTAGCCTATTGATCTTATAAATGATTAAAAGAGAGGTCTTACTTTCAGAGCATAGAGCCCCCCTCTCAGCAGCTACAGCGCAATTAAAACTGTGAATATTATGCATTGATTATGCACCGCAAACACTCAAATCTATTATTTGTATATTTATGATGTGACATTTGTGCATTGATTTACATAATAAAAAGTTGAATGAAGAGCAGAAATGTCACACATAACGCCGCATTAAAATGCATCCCCCCTACTTCAATGGGAAAAGTGGAAAATGGGTCAGAATCAGACATTAGCTCATGAAGGTTGAGATGTGACTGACGGGACCACGAGACCAGGCGAGATAGTGGGTCAATGAGCGATGAATAGCTTACTCTCTCTCTCTCTCTCTCACTCTTCCTCTTCACATGTCTCATCCTCCGTCTTTCCTCCCCCCATCCCAGCTCTCTCTTCTTCTTCTTCTTCTTCTCTACCTCCCTTCACCATCCTCCAATGCCCCCCAGTGTGTCTGTGATGGCTGTTGCGTAACATTACTAAGAAACACCACACCAGCGAGCGGCATCGGGGGTGGGGGTGGGGGAGGGAGAGGGAAGGGGGGGACGGAGGGGGTGAGGAGGGGGTTGAGCAGGGAGCACTGACCCAATATCTAATGGAAGAGAAGAGAGATGAAGAGGAGGGGAGGGGAGGGGGGAAATAAAGAGTGATGGAGATGGAGATGGAGAGGAGAGGGAAGCAGAGGGGGCAGAGGTGAAGTCAGCCGAGAGATGGGGAGAACGCAGACAGAAAGAGAGGGAGATATGCGGGAGGGGTGGTGTATGGAGATATGAAGGGAGGAGAGAGGGAGAGAGAGAGAGAAGGGGAGAGAGGCTAGAGGGGGAGAGGAGGAAAGAGACAGAGAGAGGGCCAGACAATGAATTCAGGCAAAAAGAGCCAGGACATTTAAACTATAAATAACCAAGATACTAGCAGCAACACTGGTCTTCTCTCTCTCTCTCTCTCTCTCTCTCTCTTTCTCTCACTCCATCCTTTCCTAAATCTTTTTAGCATCCTCCCTCTCCTCCCCACATTCAAATATTCCTCCCTCTCTCTCTCTCCCCCCACATGTCTGCTTCTTTGTTCTGTTTATAAATGTCAATGTGGATTTTGGAGGCCGGTATTTTTATATTTTTTGCAGATTCATCCTACAGACAACCAATGAAAACTAGAAATGTGTTTTTTATATTCTTTAACAATGATAAACATTATCTTAATATGATTTTTTGCCTTTGCAGTGATTTAACACCATCCGATTTGTTATATGCGCTAATCATCATTGATTTGTTTTCTAGCTGTATCCTCATAATTTACATTTATGAGTTATAGCTAAAAAATGTGTCATATAAAGCTTAATTTTATCTTAATAAGCTTAATTTGTATTCTGTTGCTAATTCGGAGGCTAATAATTCATACGCTAAGTCATTTTATTCTGAAGTTTAATTGCTAGCGTAAATTAATCAGGAGACAATAGGCAGCCTCGGCCAACATGGATCAAAATATAAAAAGGCAGTTTCCATTCATGAAGTTTTTGAGCTCTTGGTGATTTTCTCTCTGTTATGGTGCAGTCACACCAAAATCCGCTTCCTATTCATGTCTATGTGGAAGGGGGCGAGACACATTCGCTTCTGGTTGCACAATAAACCAACTTGTTCACTTCACTCAGAGTTTATAGTTGTGTTTTATAACTGCGTGGCGAAGTAACACCAGCAGCGGAGAAGAAGAGATGCTGTTTGACTGCAGCGAGTGCGAGTGTGAGAGGATAATGACAGTAAAATATTTGATAAATTCACAACTTTGTGGACTGTTGTTGTTAGCCTGACAGCCATGCTAGCTCCTGCAGTTTATGTTTATTACCCTACCCACGCTGTTTCCTTCCCCCTTCCTGCTTTTGGCCACACCACGCAAGTAAGTTTCGCCAGTCTGACAGCATCATTACTCTTAATAAACTCTTGACCAATGAATGAACCAGAGATGGACACAAGAGGATTTGTTTGTGATATGTTTAGCAATCGTAACATAAAGGATTCAGCAGTGGTACGTCACGTGATACAACACTTTTTTACTCTTGGTGGTTTGCATCATACTCTAAACTACATTTCTGAATGTCTTTTTCCTCTCTTTTCATCTACGTCTACTCTGTTGTCACTGATTTTTCCCCCCTCTACTCTCGTTTTTTTCGTTCATATCTGTATCGCGTTTACTGCCGTTCATCCATCCGTGCGTGCATCCCTATATACTACATCCAGAAATGATTTTTAATTTGAATTATGCAGATCCTCTCATCTTAATTTACAAAAGGAAAGCTGACTGAGCACTTATGAGCTGTCATGCGTCAGTTCATTCAGTTACACGCGGTCACACCTGGGAGCTTCGGAGTTCAGCCACAGTCCTTCAACGAGCAGCCACGAGGTTAAGTGCTTCCCTCAAACACCACCTCGGTGACAGTCGCTGAGGGCAGAGTGCGGTGAGCGTGGTGAGTATATTTGTATATATCAGAAAAAAAAACAACATACAGTACATTCATGTTTGGGTGCATCTGTGTTTACTACATATTTGTGGCTGCATGTGTGTGTGCAGTGACCATGCATTTACATGTGCAGGATGTATATGCAGTTGTGCATTAATATCCACAAGCTTGTGTGTGTGTGTGTGTGTGTGTGTGTGTGTGTGTGTGTGTGTTGTACATGCACGTGTATGTGTGCACATGCATATGAACATGAGCCATTAGCTGTTATCCACAGGGAAGACATGTTAACAGGTTTGGCTACCACTGAGTGGATTGGTAAGAAACCACCAGGAGCTGTGTGTGTGTGTGTGTTTGTTTCTCTGTGTGTCTGTGCACATGCATGTATACGCCCAAGTGTGTGTTTGTATGTGGGTCCCATTGAGTCAGTGGAAGGAAAGCAGGGGGTATGAGTGTGAGGGGAGGGAGGGCTGGGGGGGGCTATGACTCATCCACTGCATGGGCCTCTGGCTCTCTCTCTCTCTCTCTCTCTCTCTCTCACTGCATAGCAACGGCTGTGCAAAGGCTCATATAGGTCCATAGCAACCAGTACTGATAGCGTAGTGGCCTATAAACACTCCATTAACGGGTCAGAAAGAGCCAGGAAATCATACACTAATCCAACTGCACAAACTTTTGAGATATGTGTTCTGCACACAAACAAACACACATACTCCTATACGTATCGATTTGTCCAGTAGACACATGTAAATAAGACTGATGTGATGTTAAGTTATTTGGACAAGAAAACACTGCAGTTTTCATCACTATGTGTAAGAAACGTACAAAATAGTAAATGAATTGATTTTTTTTTTAACAGAAAGTCAATGAAATCCAGTTCAAACCCAACCTGAACCACAATAATCCAATATTAAAGCTGCACTAATCAATGTTTTTGTATTAAAATGGGTCAAATCAGTGTGTAATGTGAAAGTGACTGCTTGTAGTAACATAGTAGCATTTCAATGACTTTTATTCCATTGTCTCACTACTCTCATCAAGTCATTTCAGTGACAAAGCTCTGACAGACCGACTGTACACGACCCGTCCTGCACCAGAGTAGCTAACACGCTAAAGCTAGCTAATAGTTGATGAAAGTATTGGAGGTTTCAGCAACTACAAGATATTTCCCTCAGGGTTGAGTGGAGATCAAAACAGCTGAAAGGAGAGTGAATAATATTTTTCAGATGGCAAGAAACATGACTCCTAATAAATGCTTATGTTGCTCCATGTCTGCTGGATGTGTAAACATGTAATCGTTGCCGAACATGATCACCATACGATTCTATAAGGCTTGTTTTGCTGCCCTGAAGTGACCAAGAAACTCAATTAATACTGCAAGTTGATGATTCAAATCATAAGGCAGGGAGACCTGAGTTGAAGCTCAGCTCCTCAGTCGCAGCATCATTTATGAATTTAAGTGAAATACAAAAGATTGCTGTTAATTAATATACCACCTTGTGTGTCATTATTGTGATGTCATCTGTTAATGAAAGGGACTTTTAAATGCTGAAGAAACTGCAGACAGAATCCAAAATATAGAGCCAAACTGAGTTTAGGTATCAGCATCTAAACAAGAGTTTAACAGACATCTTGTGTCATTTTCCCTCAGTTCCCTGCCTGGTTGTGCTTTTGCCTCAGTGTCCAGCAACTCTGTTTTCTGTCTACTCGTCTGATTTAACTATTTGCCTTCCTTGATATCTCGGTTCATTTGGACTGACCCTCCTGTAATGAACTTATTTTTCTTTTTTGGACGAAGTCGACCAGTTTTTGCACAGTATGCACATCTACACACATACAAACACACCTGACACTATAAGACACTAATGCAGAAAAATTATTATGCATTGATCTGCCTCCACACAATAAGCATCACAATCCTACGGTCCAATAACAGCTCAAAGCTAGCCGATATCTAGCTAAAGTTATAGTGTTTATAGCGATAGATGGGATAGCAAAGCTGATAAGCGATTCTCCTCTGATGGATGTTGTTTCCCAAAGCTCAGCTGCACTTGACTTGTCACCAGATCAGAAAGCAAGTAAACAAGATGAAGTGTGTTTGGTCACTATCAGCTGATGTTGCTGTGGTCATAAAACACCGCACAAGCCTCCACTGTCCACTTTTCCAACTCTCTTGCTGTGTCAACAACATTAACTATGACTAAGAATCACTCACGGCGGCGTCAGTTGTCACCTCAGCGCTCTCTCAATTTAAGATCTTCTCTTCCTCTCGCCTCTCCTCCCTCTCTCTCGTTACAGATGTTGCTCTCATTACAGATGTTGTTTGGAAAGCTTTGTGCCGTACACATCCACAGCTACCTCTCCTCTTCCTTCCTCCCTCACAGATGTTGTTTGGCACATGTCTACCCCTCCCTGTCTTCCTCTGCTCTTTTCTCCCCTCCTCTATTTCTCATCATCCCCGCATATCCACTCCTTCTCCTCTTGCTTCACCTTCTCCTCTTCACCATCTTCTGTTTGTCTCTCCATCTGCTCTTTCTCACAATTTTCCTCCATCTCTCCACCTCTCGCTCCTTCCGTCCTTCCTTTACTGCCCTTCCATCTACACTGAATTCTTTCAGCTCTCCATTCCCCTTTTGCCTCCACTGTTTTCCTCCAACCTCACCCCGATATATCTCCCAGATATTTTCTGGACAGAGATCCTGCAGTGATAATGAAACTGAAAAGTGTCCCGAGGCAAATGGAGTACTTGTTGTTTTTGGGTTGGAGGCGGAGGGGAGGGGGGGGGATCGTGTCATAGTCATATGCTCGCAGCCTGGATAAAGAGAGCAACACATACTGTCACGCAAGCTGTGTGAGTGTGTGATTGTGGAACACAGGGTTGTGCAGGGTTGGCAAAAGAGCATGCAAGAGTGTGGGTGTGTGTTTCAGGGTTGCAAATTACATGGGCTATGTACAGGAGCGAAACATATGTATATAAGAAATAGTTTGACATTTCCTCTTGCCGAGAGTTCCATGAGAAGACCGATACCACTCTAGTACACTATATGAAACTTCAGCCAGCAGCTGGCTAGCTTAGTGTAGCACTGGGAAACAGCCTGGCTCTGTCCAAAGGTAACAAAATCCGCCTACCATCACCTCTAAAGCTCACTAATTAACATGTTATATCTTCTTTGGAGTCTCCGTTTGTTGCCTGGCAACTTTACTGTGATGACAAGACTCTAGGAAGTCACTGCTGCCAACCGACAAATATTCCTGCACATAAATCCCCATAAAACCACAACTTGCCATTTTTACTCCTCAGTTTTTGTACTGATTAAAAAAAAAAACTTGATAATTTGTAAATTAGTGAGCTTTAGATGTGCTGATAGGTGGATTATGCTATCTTTGGACAGAGCCAGGCTAACTCTTGCCCCCTTTCTCCAGTCTTTATGCTAAGCTAAGCTAATCGGCTGCTGGTGGAGGCTTCATATTTAGCGTACAGATGTTGTTAGGTGTTTAGGTGTCGTACAGGTGTTTAGTGGAGGTCTAGCGCTCTCACACAGTACATACAGTAATTATTGGCCCCATGAAAACTGCAACAGCAAACTCTGATCACTGCTTTGAAGTTTAATGTGTCTTGATGGCAGTTCTGAAACATTTTCCTCCATTATGAGGATATAAAGGCTTGAAATGTGGTCTACTGTATGTGTTGTGTTTACCAGGTCAGCAGGTGTCTCAATCTATCATAATCAGCCGCTGTAGCCATGGCTGATGGCCGCACCTCAGCTCATTCTTCACTATTTTATCTGAATTTTGGTTTTCATGCTGTGACTGCCAAGATAACCACGGCTGTAAATTGAAAGTCCAGATTTCAAAACATCTCTTTAGAAAGCTGTCACCAACACGGTGTCGAGGTCTTCCTGTGTCATGTATAAATGTGCATTTTCAAATTAAAGTTCAACAAATGCTAAAATATGTTTGCATTTCTCAATTTTACATCATTCATTCTACTTTTTTTTTTGCTGCTGGTCACAACAAGTAAGCGAAACATAACTTTGGACTTTGGTATCATGTGATAGACATTCATCATTATATTTGACATTTTATAGACTAAACGATTGATTGAATAATCAATAGATTAATCAGCCTTGAAATGGGTGCTGAGAGTCAGCAAAAATACAGACGATCCAGCTTGGATGAGACCTCCTGATGAAGTGCCCTTGAGCAATGAAAAAGAAAAGCTCTGCTGTGTAAGTATGAAAAAAAAATGTTCTCAATACAAAACATGAATTGGCTAAAAAAAAAAAGGATGATTGATATTTATTTGTTTATTTGTTTCACTCTGTTTTATTGTATTTTATTGCTTGTTTGCAACCATTGATTTGTTGTTTTTATGTGAAATACCTTGAGATGCATTTCATGTATGAAATGTTCTATACAAATAAAGTTTATTATTATAATTACTATTATTAAAATAGTATTATCCTTGTGTGTAGGTGGGCTGTGCATTAGTTATAAAAATATAAAACGTACATATGTCAGAGTTGTAAGGCAAACTATAAGATGTTGTACAAGCTTGAGTGCAAATAAAGTCTTATATATTATTATTTTGTGTTATCTCTCTCACAGGTTTGGTTCACATAACTTAAAGTTGTATCACTTCTAACAATTCTACACATATCATGAAAACTAATAATAACATTTCCCTTTTTTTATTATCAACTGAGACGAACATTGACGCTTTCGTTATTTCGGAGCTGAGCAGGTAGGTGTGGCTTTAAAATCTCTGCCTGGTGGATTTCCAGAGATATTTCCTCCCTCAAATGATATAAAGAGTGTCGAACGGGGGCGCCACAACAATCGCCATGACAACAATGATTACTCATCCCCAAACAAGTGAAACAACAATGAATAACATCTAATCAGGCTCAAAGCACTGAAGGTGTGATTATGCACACTGCTGGTTCGCTATCTTTATGCAAAGCATCTCTCTCTCTCTCTCTCTGTATTTCTCTCTCTCAAAGTGCTCTGAGCAGAATGATTAATTTGCGACTATTGATTCCTCGAGAATGTGGGAGGGATTGAAAGAGAGAGAGAGAGAGGGAGAGAGAGAGGGAGAAGGAGGGAGGAGAGGGGGGGTTGCATCCAGTATTCTGAGTAGCGCCTCGCTGCAGCTCTCGCCTCTGGTCCCTCATTTAAGAAAAAGCCAACGGGTGCAGAGTTTGGATCCACCAAATCACCTCCATCCCTCTTTCTCTTCTTCCTCCTGCTCGTCCCTTCTTTTCTCTTCCTTCTCCTTTCCCTCCTGCCTCTGCCATCTAAATTATCTGTGAATATTCAAAGAAATACCCGAGTGTTTCACAACAAGCAGGAAGGAACCGAGGGCAAGAAAGAAAGGGACAGGAAATGCTTAGAAAACAAAAACAAAAAATTTGCCCCTCCTACAGTTCATAAACTATTTAGTTCCATAAATATCTTGAAACCAAGAGGCCAGCCTTTGGCTGTGTTTCACCACAACTTCAAAACACTTTCTAATTCAATAGAAGTGGAAAATTCACAGAATAATTATCATTTAATATGACAAGGAGCGTATCAAAACACTAACTTTTTCTGCAAAGGCAAAACACTCAGCAGATATAACTTTTTAATGTGATACCTATTATGAACACTTTATATAAAAAACAGTATTATTGAAATTCTATTTTTGATCACATAATAGATATTGAGACTGTCCTCTATAGAAAAATGACAACATCAATGGTTTCAACAAAGTGACAAATCTCTCTAGTGGCCGAAGAATTTATGACTCTCGTCTCGTCTGGAGGAAAGAAGGAAGTTGGGTGACGTCATTATAGAGTAAAAGTCAGCAGAGAGAGGAGGTCGGGATGGATGGATGAGTCAACAAAACATTTAATATGGGTTTTACTGTAACCATGACAATGAAGGTCCCAGAACCTGAATGTTTTTTTTTTAATACAAACTCTCAGTGCCTGACACATTGTAAGATTAGAAAACAATTTCATTTTTTGCAACATGATGCCGTCCTGTCGATAGTGCCGCCAGATCAGAAAACCTTTGCGTATATTTGTCATTCTAATGTATTCTGTTGTTTAAATTGGAGGGTTCGTTGTAAAAACTAGAACCAAATTTGAACCTGGACATTGAGAACAAGTGTGTCAATAAATTTTCTCTTCCTTTTCCTTCTTCTTCTTCCCAACATCAATGTCACTCCACTTTTACCTTTGCTTATTGAACAAACGTCTAATACTGTAGGTCTGGTCTGTCCCTGGATCAAGGACTAAAAAGGCAACAGGGCTTCACAATAGCTCCAAAACTATGAATTCTCCTCATCCTGTCATTTGTCCTACACGTTTTAATTTAATTCTTGAGATCAATATCGATAAATGAGAGTTTTAAAATCCGATATCGTTTTCTTTTTTTAACATTAACACATAACTTTTTATAAGAATCCCTTTGTTTTTCCTAACCATGATATGTATTGAGCGGGACATTTTATAGTTGAAAGATAAACAGTGCACACTGATGAAAAAAGTGAGTTTCTCAATGATCTCAACCATATTTTTGGTATTTCTGTACTGTGATTCCATATCTCTCATTGGCCGACATATAAGTTGATACTAATATCTGTGAAAGGCTAACAATAACAGCCTCTTTCTAATTCTAACTATGTCTAAGCTAACAAGTATTTTTTCCCTGAATCCATGCGTCATTTTCTGCCTCTCTGATGGAGTGTGATGTCTCCATGTTGCACTGTCATCAACATCTTATTTTCTGTCCTACTTCTATCCGTGCCATCAACCATATAAACAGTTGAAATCTGAGTAAAGTTCTGTTGGATGTGACTTAAGTATGTAAATTGCTCAAACTGACTTCAGGTGCCAATGAGATTTAAGATCAATAATGGGTGCGAGAGGTGACAGAATATTTGCAAAAGCTTGAATTCCAGCTCCTTTAAGAACAGGATACGCAACACTTTTGACCATCGGGGCATTTAAAAATACATTAAAGTTACAAACTGCCTTCACAAAGAGAAAAAGCAGCTTCAACACATCCACTGAAACACGTGATGTTGTGAGAGAAGTGACACTCGACTGTACAGTTAGCAGATGGCCAAAAGGACGTGTTTTAATAGTCACTTAATTCACAATGAGGTTTGAAAATAACGCTCGTATAGACACACACTAATGATGTCCTTGAGCGCGCACACACACACACACACACACACACACACACATACACACACATATTCACTGCAATGAATGGACTAAATAAAGCAGAGTTGTTTGTGTGTGTGTGTGTGTCACCTGCCTGTCAGCAGAGTTACAAAACAACAAACAAGCCGAGTAGCTGGAGGCCATTTTGTGTCCACATGCTGCTGTCACTGCTCTGACCTGAGCTCAAACTCTTGAGAGGCTTCAGGAAAACTGCTGAATCGTTTCACTTTATTCTGACTCCACTCATGTGCTGCGGTACCTGCTTCAGGGAAGAAGCTCCCTGTTCCCTCAAAACAGCAGGATCACAGTCTTAAACATGTCATCAGCTGTTTGTGTAAGTAAAGAACATCTAAATAGCGATAAGTGACACGTTGCACCAAGTTAGAAAGATAAAAATCCACTTGGGTAATATGAAACTGTGAAAGTTCAGTTCTATAAATCACTCATCATCATATAATTTTAATTATAATAATAATTGTCATACTGGGGCATTTTCTCCCCCACTTCTCAAAATGTTTGTTCCAGTTTGAGTTTCAGTTCAATCTCTAAACAGTGTCCTCTTACTGTCCTGTAGACAGTAGTGATTTGCAGATCATATTTGTCCTGGATTTTGCCTCTCAGGTAACATACAGCTTTCTCTATCTTATTCGTGGAGGTTATTGGGGCCATATGCAGCCTGAGAAGAAGACTGCAGACACTAGACCGGGCTGAGAAAACGTACTTTCATTTCCTTTGCATGTTTTCCAGGTTTAAAAAACAACAACAGTGTTTTTATTTAAATTTGTACTCTATTTGTATTTGTATTAAAATGATACCGGAAGTGAAGATCAATCAAAGATAAAGCAGTAAAGACATTGTTCTTTATAGTAAAGATACAACATTATTTATCATGTTATAATCCTGATTAAGTCGGGTTAGAGCATCAATAATGCAGACATTTACATGGCATTTGTAATTTATTTATTTATTTTTATACTGCTATGGAAAAAAAATGATAAACTATTACATTTTCATTTTTTGGTTGAAGGACCTCCGACATTATTGTGTCCGTCCCTGGTGGAAAAGGTCTATTTTTTTTTTTTTTTTGACCTTTTCAGAATTGGATGAAAATATATAGTTTGTTGAGTCTGCTCGAAATATAAACAGTCAATTCTTCCCCAGGCTTTCAGCCTAAACTATCAGATTGACATTTTATTTTTCAGGATTTTGTTTTTTTTCAGATGTTTCATTGCTTCTCGATGAGGTTCTGTTAAACTTCCAAGTACGACAAGAAGGAAGTGCGTTTGACATGATGGTGGCGCTATAGGAAATGTTGAGGGATCACGATTAGGATTCATCATCTGGAAACTATGAATGTCTGTGCAAAAATTTCATGGCAATCCACCCAACAGCTGTGTAGATATTTCAGTCTCCATTAAAGTGGTGGACCGACCAACAGACCAACATTCATCCCTATAAAAATAAAGAAAATAAACCAGTATAAACTCATTTTAACAATCAGGTAAATGTTCTTTCAGCAACACACGCCTTCTCATTGTTACATTCACACAACACCACACCACCACCACCTGCCCAGTACAACCACAATCTTTACTGGGTCATTTAACAGCTGCAATGGATCAATGAGTGGTTAAAAGTCTCAGTAAATGATTCACTCTACAGCTACTGTATGTCTCTCTGTGACTCTGACATTCAGCTGTGCAGAAATAACTGCATAACGACCCAAGGCGAGTCATTTTAAACTTAATTATTTTTACTTTACATCCATGACCGTTTTTACATCTGAGTCACACAGAAAGTCTCTACCTTGCGGTTCATGACAAATCATCTGGAATAAAAATACATTTTAGACATCAACTCCATGACTCCTATATGTATATTAAACCATTAGAAGACACCTAAACCTGCTGTACATGCCCAAGGCAACAGCAACTGTTTTGTGAGAGAACAGCCCGAAGCTAATTCATGCAAATTACAAACTCTGAATAATGCTTTATTTTAATCAGGCTCAATTTCCTCTATACCGTTCCCCCTCCATGTACACATCAGGCCATGACTGTAGCACTGAAATCAGAGAGGCTGGAGGATATGAGGTATTAATTCAGGAAAACACTCACCTGCAAATTATAGCAATCGTTACCTACTTGCTTTCTCTACTCTTTAGGGGTTTAACACTCTGATAGTTTCACCCTGCTGAGAGGTGAGGCGGCGAGTGTAGGCGGAGCAGAGACCGGACAGCAAAGAACAAATAAGGAAGTGGATAAGCAATAAGAAAATGAACATCTCAGCCAAAAAGAGCAAGTGAATATAATAGCTCTCTAGTGAAAATTGATGGCACGAGGGCACTAACGGTATGATAAAAAATGGCTGATAAATGTCATAGCGCCTTCCTCGGGGAATGCTATGATGGCAGCCATGCATCACAAGTCTGCTTCTGCAACCTTTTGTAACCATTAATTTAAAACCATGGTTAAACCTTAAGGACCAATATCTATTGAAATTAATTTTTCATGGCAAAAATATCATGAAATGACACCCACCCCCTTTTTTGTAGCCTCAGTATGTCTGGAGTTAATTAAAATCTGTATGTTTTTATGTTGTGATGTCCTGGAATTCTGGTTGTTTAATGTGAGCACATCAAAGCCAAGCACATCCTATCAACTATTGTACATTTAGATGGTTATAAAGTATTGAATCTTGAAACATATAGTAATTACAAATACCAAAAATCATTTAATACAGGTTAATACTTGTGTGGACTCTCTTTTACATAGTGGATTTGTTTGCCTGGTAGTTTCTGACATTTTTTCGTTTGTGACACCTTTAAATGAAGCTACTTATGACTCATTGTCACATGTTATATAACCTGTTCAAAATATGAGTTGTGAGAAATTCAAAGTGGTTTTTCTTCTCAAAGGAATTTTAGAGGCCCAAAGAGGTTAAAGTATTCAGTATTTCACAAGAAAGAATGCAAAGAAATGTAATTTTGTGTAAGAGAAAGTTTTGCTTTTTGACCTGTCAGATATATCTTGAGGGGTCCCGATCCTTCAAGTTGGGCACCACTGCCCAAACCCATGATGACCCAAACCCCAACCCTTACCCTAACCCTTCTAATCTTAAAAAATTTCAATCTCAAGAACAAAGTTAAAGATCTATAGAATACTTTTTTTAATTGTTGAGAGTTTAACACCCACAAACTCAGCTAATCTGCTTCATCAGGACTGTATGGTTGTGGTTTGATCAGATTTGTTTGACAGTGCTGTTGACCATCAAACCAACCCCACAACTGTCATCAGATTTTGAATATTTTCATATCCTGGATGGTGCTCAGTGAAAAGAACACTGACAAAAACCCTGAAATATCTCAAGTAGAAGAACCAAAATTGTTCTAACCTTGGTAGAAATCTTGGTTAATGTACAACTCCATCATTCATAGTAAGAAGTTAAGAAAATATGTTTTCAGGGGTTTTATAGTCTTAGCCTTCAAACAGCTGCTTGAAGAAGCGAGGACCAGTAAAATTTCCTCTCTTTGATGGTCTAGGGAACACACACAAATATTTTTTTGATGCATCAATGCACAGAAACACAGACAATCCAGTACACACACATTCCTGACAGGCAAACATATACTGTATATACAACTATACCCAAACAAACTCACAATCACAGAGGCTCGCACACACACACACACACACACACACACACACACACACACACACACACACACACACACGCAATACATAAACGCATACTAGATTTACTGCAGACCACCAGTCATAAAACGCAGACACCAGAGTTCATCATAGTCTGCTTAATGTTACACCATTACCATTAACGTGAGTTAGCCACATCTGGCGTGTAGCCGTAAACTCATCTCACTGACCATAAAAACCTGATGAATCATAACCTGACCCCTCAGTGGGTTTCACTTTGTGTCATGGAGACAGATGTAGTGACATCTGGGTGTCTCTCACACAGCCAGCAACCAGATTATAGAGCTATTTGTTTCATCTTGAGCACAGACAGTGACTGGAGTTTCTACAGGTTCACTGGTTACAGAGGTGGAGTTGTATAAGAAAGACATGTGAGCTAGTAACTAAGGATGTGCAGAGACCCCAGTATTTGTATTTGTATTTGTTGAGGCAGCATAATTATTTGTATTTGTATTTGTATTTGTTGAGGCAGCATAATTATTTGTATTTGTTTTTGTATTTGTATTTGTTGAGGCAGCATAATTATTTGTATTTGCAAATACAAAATAAGTGTTCTTCAAAAAACTATTATAATAATTATGAACATTTAATGTAATATTGGTTTATAGTTTTCAAAGTAACATTCAGTTCCTGATCCAGACTCAAACCAATAAACTAAACTCTAAACCAATTAAGGCCTAAGTGAACATTGTGAATATATGCATTGCATAGGCTAACATTTAACGTTACTGCGTGCTGTTTTGAAAAGAGGACAGCTATAAGGACACAACTACTACTGGCTGTTAAAGCTCAACAACAGGTGAAAACTAACCCACATTACTATGAGCTACAATTAACGAAATAGCAGAACAAAATGTAATTCACTCCTGTTTTCACAACAGAGAAAATAGCGTTAGCTCATACCGGGAAATGTGTCACACTGAGCTTGTTATGGAAAAACAAGTTGAAATCACCAACATATCGCTGGTGCCAACAAGTCAAGACAAACTGCTCAGTCAGCAGCAAACTAAACTAAATGTTTATGTTGTTTTTTTATTTAACCAAGCCGACAACAATACTTTCAAACACCGCCAAGTTTGAGACTGCCTTATAGTCTGAAAATATCCCATATTGTTTATGTTTTTTGTGTATTACATGCAGATTAACAGCAACACACACACACACACACACACACACACACACACACACACACACACACACACACACACACACACACACACATGCACACACTCCGTTCAGTGTCACGTCATCACAAGCAGGTGGAGAACAAATAATCCACCACGCTCACATGCGGAAAACCTGCTATTTGACATGTTTTCTTTTTTCTTGCCAAAAACAAATAATTTCTAAAATAATTGTACGAAATAAATATTCCTAAAAACCCACCATTTGTGCTTTTCCAAATACCACAAGTTAAAGTTTAAAGGATAAAAACAATGACTTTTTGTAGGATGCAATTGTGCACATACAATACATTTCTTGCAACTGCAATTACATTTAGACTATATACTACTAAATTGCAACAGCCAAAGAAACATGATGCTGTACAATTTCTGTTTTAAATGTATTTGTAATTGTTATTACAATGTAATTGTATGTAATTGTAAATGAAAGGAAGCAGAAAAAAATATTATGTGTCTTGAGGAAGAATGACAAAGAGATAAGATAATTACTTACACTGAAAAATGTGTTTTGCTTACTACTTGACTTGGATGTTTGAGCTTCACTGTGCAGGATGGTGTTTGTGCAGTTTGACACAAGGAGGCTGTTTTCACGTTCATCTGCTGAAAGTTTCTCTGCACTCACCTGAATTTTCAGTTTAATCTTTACATGATTTGTGACATCACATGGTGCACTTTTTAACTTAGACAAGTGTGATGTGGAAACTTGAAGCCTCCATACACTGAGAATGGACTTCTCAGTGAAGTAGGAGACATCTTGTGTCCAATATTTGCATGTTAATAGATTCTTGATTTTTCAATGAGGTAGAAGGAATGGATATCATTTTAAGAATTTCTAACCATTTTCTTTGTGGAAAAAACAGATCAGAATTATTATTATTTTTTTATGTTTTAAAACATGTCATTATATGATCTTTAAAAGTCGATTGCATAGTATTATTAGTGACCAAAATACGATAGGTCATGAGTTTTACGTCATGAATTACAAACTAATTTTAGAGAGTGATGTATTAGATGTCAGTCCTTATCTACGGTTATAATAATGAAATTTATGTCACTGTGTGCATTGTGTACTATGCACCATGGTCCTGCTGCAAGAAAACGTTCCTCACCCCCAACACAAAGATACACACACAGATCTAGACGCCATTTCATCCATACACACGCACAGTCACTCATGTGAAACATCTTCAATATCTGCCAGATGGTGTACTTCACAGTGTTCCGGGTGGGATAGTGTCCTGGAATACATCCCATATAGTAATAGTGCAACTACATAAATATCATCTAACAGTTTTAGAGCTTACTGTTTACTATTGCTAAAAGTGTTAAAATAGATTTTTGTGCTTTTATATGATGTACGGTTCAGTGGACAAAGTGATAACACCTGTAGGAAGAACATCCATCGTAACATAGCTATTGAATTGTGTTCAAATGTGGACTTATATAATAATAAAGCCAAAAATGAAGTAGTAATGCGCATTTTATCTATTGCTGTCAAAGGTCACCATGGTGACATGGTACTGTGTGTGTGTGTGAGAGTGAATCCCTGTACATAATACGTCACTTGACCTTACAAGACAACAAGTTTGACCTTTCACCCCTGCACTCTGACCTCTTTGATGAAATGTGTAGGCAGGGGTATCTCATCCTTATGTGAGCCACAAACACACACACACATACACATGCAGAGGTAAGTAACAGAGAACTGGATGTTTTCCTCAGGTAAAAACAAGCAGTAAATGTGGTTCATAACAAAAGCACAACTCTACCATTACTCACAAAGTATTTAAGGGAGACAAAATAAAATACAAGTACATGTAATTTGAGTTTGTTCATTAAAGGGGACATAACATGGACACTTCCAGATCAGTTTATATTCTGGGGCTCTACTGGAATATTTTTGCATGATTTACAGTTCAAATGCAGCCCCTCAGTTCAGCCTCTGTCTGAAACAGGCCGTTTTAGCTCCTGTCTCTTTAAGGCCCCCTGTGATTGGTTATCTTCTGGAAGCTGCCCATTCATTAAATCCCAGAAGCTAAAGTACCATGAAACCATGAAACAACCAAAGAACGGACAAGTGTTTGTGGACATGCGTGAACGATCTGACATCAGTTCGATGCAAACAGAGCAGTCACAGCAGGCACAAACCCTGGCTTTTGACTTACAGGGAGCATTTTTTTTACGTTCACCTCAAGAACTTTGACCATAATTAACATCTGACATCATAACAGTATAAAAATAACAGCAAATCACAAAAAAGCATATTATGCCCCCTTAAATTGATTTCTGTGTGGTATCAGGGGCACGTGTGTGAATGTGTGTTTGTGTTGGGATCTGCTTATTCGACTCTCCTCTCTAATGCATATCAGTAATCAATGGGCTAATGTCTCATATACAGGCGAGTGAGACTGAGAACACACACACACACACACACACACACACACACACACACACACACACACACACACACACACACAGACACTATGTTTATGACTCATGTAGCTTACAGATGACAGCATTGTTACTCCATCAGTTTGACCATATGTTACGACTAACACAAACTCCACAACGGAGCAGCAGCGGCGGCTTTACCCTGCGTTCGCACTGAGAGCGGCTCGGTCGATCTGTCACCCGACTGTGACTGATGGTGGGCGGGGTCTGACGGCGTCTATCTGTTGATCGACAAATAGACCCTTTACACAAACATGGCCGACTCCTGTACATCAGAAGAGATTCTGTATTTCTTGTATTGTGAGACGACAGCACGAGCGACTCGGTCTAAGGACACAAAATGATAATACTATGTCTATCTATGAAAGAAAGAGACACACTGTATATAGATATTGCTCATACACACACACATCCACTGAGCTCCCTGGTCATTCCCTTTGGCTCCTGATGTCTGTGGGATTAGGGAGCAGTCGGCCTGTCAGCACCTCTCCCACCAGGCGTTAAACAGACTGTGTGGAGGTGCCAACAGCTCTCTGCTACACCGCACTCAACCTACTATACTGTAAAACAAAGAGCATGACATACTGTTACTACTGTAAAGCACTGGACTCCACTGAGAAACACAGCACATGACATTCTGTTATTAAATCACAATTATACTGTTACTATAAAGTCTTCATTACACTGTTAGTCTGCTGTGAAATACAGATTTATCATGTTGTTACTATGATATAAGACAGGATATAATTCATTTCTTTATTTTATTTTTTGCCAATAAGACAAATCAACACACTTTTCTATTTTCATCACTTTTTACCTAAAAAG
The DNA here is from genome assembly GCF_910596095.1 of Thunnus maccoyii. Lineage (NCBI taxonomy): Eukaryota > Metazoa > Chordata > Actinopteri > Scombriformes > Scombridae > Thunnus > Thunnus maccoyii. The sequence goes on along the minus strand of NC_056534.1, from coordinate 7,589,446 downwards.
GAAGCTTTTACAAAAACATGTTTTAAACTTATGTGATATACAGACCTTAGTATTTGCACTAACTGTGGTGAGAATAATGGACATCCGGCATGTGAAGCCACAGTTCAAATACTGAAAAGTGCGTAAACTTTTCAGTTTTGAGTCTTCAAAATCTCTCTGAACTTCACACCTGTCTGCATTTATTCTAACAGACATCTGTAGACAAGTCAGAGCTTAACCACCTACAGGAAGACAGCAGGTGCTTGTATATTGTGCACATACTGTGAGTACGCAGTCAAAGAGAGGACTAGACAGAATTTACCTTTTTGGTATTGAACTGGTCCTACATACAGTGGATGACTGAGAATCCTACCATATGCTGTTAAAACACAGCACAGTATTCACTGTTCCTGCACTGTAAAACACTGGACTAGATATACAGAAACTACACTTGTTGTTGTCCAGTGGCCCCCAGGCCTTTTTAGCTTGTGACACCTTAAAAGGAAACAATCAAAGCTCTCGTTTGGACTGAAAATTCACATTATGCAGAAAAAAATATAGTTTAGGTATATATATATTATTTTTAAATTTCCTGTCAGATTTGTCTTGCAACCCTTCGGTGTGATCCCAAACTCCAATTTGGAAACATTGTTCTAGTTGATTACATGTTCTGTACCTCAGATTTCTTTGGAAACTGACTTTGATTGAAAAAGCTGCCATGATTTTTCAGTTTGAAGACCAACAGCAGTTCAGCAAATGGTGTGTTTGTTTGGGAGGATTGACACCTGTCAGTTACCTATTGTACAGCCAGCCAGCCTCCATTTTAAAGGCGACTACATGATCAGTGTGGGATGAAATATTTCCATCACTTGTACAAATGCAGCATAGATGCAGGTATACAGAAGGTGGGCATTTCATACATACGACAGATCACAGACTGTAAAAACACACTGCTGGAGACATCACCACAACTTAAAGATACCCTGCAGAAACACAAACTATTGCAAATTAAGATTCAGACACTAAACTAGTGGGATTCTGAGGCAGGATAAAACTATAAGAAATGATACTATAATATAAATACCAGTATGCCATGTGTCAGAAATGACAAGGTTTTGAAAACAATATACTGGATTTCAACTAAAAACCTCCTCTCCAGAAGATATTGAAAGCGATTGTGGGAAATGTAGTAGAGTAGAGGAGACGGGTTGAGGGAAAACTGGTACACTTAAATATTGATTGCAACACTTCATTACAGAAAAACTAATTTAATGAGGTGAAAATTGCCAGGCTGTGATTGTAAATAAGAAACTGTTCTTATTGTCTTGCCTGGTAAAATAAAGGTTAATTAAAAATAAAATAAATTACAAAATCATGATGTACTATTAAAGCATCAGATTAGCATTTTTCTTAAATGTATTTTAGATTCAACTGCTACCAGACAATCACATTTTTCTTTTAATAGACTGTGTTTATATTTTTAAAATCTGGATCTTCTACATAATACACATACTGATAAAAATGGGATTTCTTTCAGTAATTCTTGAGAAAATAGTGAAAATGTTAAGAATGCCCTCTCTCACGATGGAAAGAAATTCTTTTGCTGCTTTATATGCAAATGAAAAGTTGTGACATTTTCTGATATTAAACATGTTGTTCACGCCTGTTGTGTGTTAACATGGTATGTCCTTGTCTCTCTACTACACCTGTATCAATGTGTGCGCATGTTCCTGCATGTCTGTATACTCGTGTGTGTGTGTGTGTGTGTGTGTGTGTGATTGATGTCCCTCCCATGGTGCGGAGCGGAGTGTGTGTCAGTCCCAGGTGGTGTGTGAGCGCTTGTAAACAGTCTCTTTGATTGAGAGGCCGTGATGCCTGTTTGACAGGCGGCCTTGTGCTGCCAACAGAGCGCTGCATCGCCATAGTTACGCAGCATCATGTGGCCATAGATACCCGGCACCGCCATGAAAGAGGATGAGGAGAGCTGCCGCAAATAGAAGGTAGAATGACTGCATTAATTAGTTAATGAGGAGAGGGTCATCGGGGGATTTAACCACCACTTTGTGATAAAACATAATAAATGTGACGTATATATACTGTAAAAACATACCAACTGACGAATGTAAGATCACATGTTCATGTTCATTGCATTAAATAATGTGGTACATCTTTTCATTACAGTCATGGCTCAAAATATAAATCATTTCTCTGCCAGTATTTCAAAGAAAATACAAAATGACCCAAAAAAGTTTACAATCCAAATAAAGTAACATATGTATTTGTCTGATATAAAGGTATAAAACAAATTCTAAACAAATGCAATTTGAAAAAGCACCACACTGGGTATAAAAAGAAGAGTACAAGAGTCAGATACCTCACTGCTCCTACCAATGATGGTACATATATGAGAAGATCTACTACATATAATAATTGGGCTTCCGAAGTGTGTAAATGATATGGAAACTATTGCTCAAATGCTGCAGGTTTTAGCGCACAAACCCTAATTAGTCACCAAAATAAGTCGAAATTACACCGAAATTACATTTAATGTGTTAAAGGAAACATGTATTTTAAGGGTAAATCTCTATGAAACAAATTCACCACCAATCTTTTATGACATTTTATACCCTTTTGAAAACAATGTATTGGCTTTCATTCATTCTCTCGTTGCTTCCCCTAACCTGCAGAAGCTTATATGAGCTTTACTCACTAAGTTAAGTTTAGTGTAATTCTAACCTCAACCAAAAATCTTCACCTCAAACAGTAAGTGTGTTAATGTTATTAACAAAAGTACACAAACACACTGTATGTATGCAAGTAATCACAAACAAATACATGTACACCTTTTACCTGAACATGCTCAACTGTGATTTAAGCATAACTCTTATATTAAAGGAAATATTTTTCAACCTGTGCAAAGCTGCATGAGCCTCTAAAAAACTTTCCAAACAAACATTTTACATAAATCATTTCAAAGGCTTGTCTGACTTTGACACAAGTTGAAGACACCGTCCTCAGTCGTAAAATCAACGGTTAACCTTGTAGGAACTGAACTTTTGTCCTTCTGTTTTTCACATTACATTGTCTGAGCAGGTTTTTACCCTCCATAACATTATACATACAAAGCTTGTTCACACACATATGCTTGCAAACCATGCATGTAAAACATCATAACGTGTATAAAAATGCATATGCCAGCACTAATTATGGTGGCAATATGTCTTTATATCCGTAGATCACTCCCCTCTTTCATCAAAGGCTGGAATAACACTGAATATAATTAAACAACATCACCTTTACACTTCATAGATCATACACGCTCTGCTTCTATCACAGCTGTCAGGAGCAAACCACACATTTCCAAAAACATGTTTACTTACTTACAGCAACAAAATGTGTATTATTTAATAAATGGACAACTCTGAATTTGAACAGTATAAAGATTTCATAAGCCTAAAGGTGTTTTTTTTTTTCAAACCACCCTTTGTTTTGTCAATTCAGGTCACTATTTCTTAGATGGAAATGATTAGATCTGGTGAGGTTTTCAAAGGTTCAAAGGGTTCAGATGTCTTCAGTAACAAAATGATTTTGAGCATGATGAAAACTAAAATTGAACGCCGGTACAAACACATACACACACGGAGCGCACACTCTCAGACACTCACAACTCATTCCCAGAAACATATCTCCTGTCACACACACCTCGCTCGCTCTCAAACCCGCCGTGATGGAGATTAATAGCAGCATTTAGAGCCTGCTGAGCTCCACCTGTCAAGGCTGGAGCCCCCAGGGCAGCTCCGGTCTGTGCCTAGGAACGAGCGACTGTCCTGGGGCAAGATCCATCATGGAAGTCCACGACAGGCTGGATCTCTGGAGCCAGCCTCCGCAGCTGGACCACCGACACGGGGCCATCCATCCAGGATGACAGGCACACTGAGTGAATCCAACTGGAGCAGACTTGATAGCTGCTGGATGGAGGAGCGCGGGGACCGAGTGGACGTGCGATGGCTGCACGGATATCGAGAGGCTGAAACGTGTGTGTGTGTGCGGTCTCATACAAGCAAAGGCCTCTTTTAGCATGAGGATACATATTGTGTGATCATGCATGTTAGTATGATAAAAAGAGGAGGTGAAAGAGATGAACAATGTACTCTTTCCAAGTTTAATTTCCTGTAACATGATGTTTATCCTGTGTACATGTTACTGCCTCTGTATTTCTGTTTCTATTCATCGCAGTGATGTCTGTGATGTTGCAAGTGATGCATTTAGGGCCCCCAGTTGAAATACATGAACACCTAACCAAGTCATTCTTCATTTGAAACTAATGCTGTGCAACAAATTTTTGTTCAAACCCACATAACTGTCTTTTAAAGTCTAGTGGAGGTCTAGTTTTCGGTGATGTCAGGCTGAATTTTGGGGAAACGTGTTTTAAAAAACAATGCAAACAACATCTAGATTATTTCCATTTGATGGGATGTTGCAGTCACGAAAATTAGTCCTGAGTTTGAATATTTCAAAGCATAAATATCACATAGCTTCAAAGAAGAGCCGGAACAAGCTGATACAGTAATGACTGTACATGATACATTCAGACAGATTGGAGTATTATTTTTCCAACCTTAAAGCTACATAAAGGGAATAAATGGGAAAACTGTACGCTGAGGGGTTTCATGTATGATAATGTATTGACATTACAACGCAGAGGTTAATGAAAAAGATAAGCCGGCACAGCTGCACCAGGCCCCGCTGAAGTGTTTTCTCCACTTATTGGGCTGGAGTCTGTATTTCAGTTTCCATTTGTTAGATGGAGCAATGACTAAAGGATTTGTAAAAAAAAAAAAAAAAAAAGAATAAAAAAAAATTAAATAAAACATAAAATGGGCAAAAAACAAATACCAAAAAGTCCCAATTCAAAACTGTGTTTTCTTTATTGTCACTTCAATGGGATGTTTTTTCTTAATCTTATTTTATTTTACTTTACTTAACAATTAAATTAAATTAAATCAAATTTGATCTTGTTTAATTTCATTTAATTCTATTTTATTGCAATTTAAGCCTTTGAAAGGTCAGAAGCTCCAAGTGGCTGCACTGTTTAAAATAAATAAATAAACAAAAAACTGAATAAGTAACCCAATATGTTGAACCACACACGTGTTGCATAATAATAATGTTAATGGGTTTTTTTTGTGTTTTCCATTACTGAACGCTGTGAAGAGGCTAAATGAACCTCAAAGCTGAGTGTCTAGCTGGAGAGAAATTTATATTCAGCTCTGGTAAAAAATGATTGATTATATGACTGTAATACTGTCATTACTGAATTATAAGGTCTTGAGCTGTCATGTGAGGAATACAGGTTTAAAAAGTATCCATCTTATGAATTTTATGAATGTGCACCTGTATTATAACAACGAGTAGTAACTACTCTGACAAAAACACGGCTGGATTCTGTTTGGGCAACAGAGATATCTAAAAAAAATAAATAAACAGAAATTGTTCATTAAATAAGTTATGACTCTAAAAGTAATTGCAAATTTTGTCTCTTTGTTAAAAAAGAGTCTCCAGGAGTTGGGCGGTTACAGCACACTGAGGGCTGAGGTTTGACAGCTGCCGTGACCTGTCAGTCACTTCTATTACAGTATCAACAACAGCACGCCCACAGAGCGCGGCTGGATGCTGACTGTTTGCCAGCCTCAGTGCAGAGGCAGAACAATGGCTCCTATTTCCTTACCCAGCACTCCTCCATCATGCATCATAAATAGTGCGTTACATGTTTTCAGCATTTTTTATTAAGCAACCGTGCTTCTGTTAGACCTTTGCTCTTCTTAAAATTGGTTACTTGTGATGTCAGAAATGTGATGTCATTGTAAGTAGCTATGGATCAGCGTGTCAGCAGAGTTCTAAAATCCAAAATGTGAATGTAACAAGGCTTCACCCCAAGATGTTCATTCATTTTTATTTCCATCATGTGAAATGCACACAGGTCTTTGGCAATCAACCATTACATCATTTTTCACAGTGTTTGCAATGTGTTTATTTGTGAGCTTTAGAAGTGCTTTGAGGTGTGTTTTTCTAAATTTGCACAGAGCCAGGTGAGCTGTTTCCCCCCTGCTTCCAGTCTTTGTGCTAAGCTAAGCTAACCCTCTCTCAAAGATATGAGAGGAATCAGTCTTCTCATCTAAATCTCGGCAAGAAAGCAAATAAGCGTATTTCCCAAAGTATAAACCTTATTTCTTTAGGGCCAAACTCATGACTGTTTTTGTTATTATGATTCATAGTATCCATTTTATTCAACCTAAGATCTAAAACCACTTTTACTGCTGGTTATTCTTTACTTTTGACTCATGTTATGCTTAAAGAAATCCAGCTTTCTTGTGACTTAAACCTTGTAGACTGGAAGGAAACACTTAAAGAGGGTTTATGTGAAGCTATGTAGATTACAATATCTTAACAGGTGCATCTGAAGTTACATTTTAGACTGTGGTCCATTACTAACTTCATGTTATATTCTGTATATTCAGTCATTCCATACTGAACATACTGCCTTACACATGTGCACTAAACAGCCTTACAGCACTACTATCATGCACTGAATATATAAAATAGTATGGACTTACAGTTTAGCACACATGGAAAGCATAATCCTAAATATATGCGTTATTTTAGCATAAATAACTAATAATCCAACAATTGAAAATAAACACAAACTTCTATAAGGTTATTGGAAAATATAAATATCATATGACAACTTTTACCAGGTAGTAATACAATCTTAACTAGTTCTTACAAGCATATGATCATTATCCTACCATGACACCAACACACTATCAGGACAGGACAAATATGAAAGCTAATTATTTAACTCTTTAAATATTCAGTTCCACAAGTACAGAATGTGGTTGGAGCAGAATTAGCAGCCCGTTGCTCACCACCACATTCTGGTGATCTTTTGTAACACAATCAGATTACTTTTTAGGAAAATTGCTTGTAATCATCACTTTCCATCCCGTCATATGACTTAATCAAGCCTGAGATAAAGCAGCAATGTGTGTTTGCTTCAGTCAGATTACATGTCATTTGCTTGTCCCCATCCCGACCTACAACATGATGTTTGATATGAAAGATATTTACTAATCAGATTACTTCTGTAATCAGATTACATGTCATTTGTGCTCCCCATCCACTGAACCACTTACTGGAGCTTTAGATAAAGGGGTTGGTCTGCATTTTTTTCCTTTGTGTAAACAGATTATTTTTGTAATCTGATTCCATGTAATTAGTTACTTCCTATCCTGGCGAATCACAGTGCTGGAGCTTTAGATAAAGCGGCAGCGTGGAGAGACTCTGTTGACTATCAGCACGGAAAAGCTAACGGAGCTGATGGCTATTAGCATAATTAATGTCATCACCGTAATGCACTCCAATCCTGAGATAGCCTACCTCACACATACACACACACACACAGACAGACAGAGACATTCTTTCACATTTATACAAGCCTGAACATGGAAGCAGAAACATAATCATATCTGCAAAACAGAACTCAAGTGTGATCTTTCCTTTTTTTTTTTTGTGATGCTAACAGGATGTTCGTGACAGTGATGACAAAACTCAAACAGTCAGTCAGTCACTGGTATCTGCAAATCATGTACATCGTGTCCCGAGCATTAAAATAAAAGCATACACTGTGACGTATTATGTTAAAAGCCAGGGCAAGATAGGTTAGATAGAACGTAGGCCTGTGTGTTAAAGATAGCACAGGATGCCTGAGGGGGTGTGACAGCAAACCAGGGCTGCCTGCTCTTTCTCTCTCTTGTTCTTTTTTTTTTTTTTTTCTCCCTCTTTCTCTCTTTCTCAACACAATTTTCTCTCTTCCTCTCTCTTCTTTCTCTCTGCACCACGCAGCCATAAAGCAACTGTAGCTCTGAAGGCGAAGCGCACAGAGGGAGCTGGATCTCTCTCAGATTACTCTCTGCTCTTAACCATTTCAAATCTCCGGTGCCAAGGACACCGAGCGAGCTTAGAGTGTGAAAAGTAAAGCCACTTAGTGAGGAAAATAAGCATATCACATGGAGTGAGTTGGCGTGGCTGCATTCACATCTACAAATGTGTTGGTGATTTGACACAATTTCGCAACCTCTGCCAACATTTCTGTCTTTAAAATACACATTTTGTCCTTAAACTCACAACAAACCGGCGTCTAAGTAGTTATAAACTTGCCAGAGTGAATTTATTCCCATGACCTCGTTGTCTTTGACGTGATTACATAACGTCACACAGGTAGCTTTTATGCATTACTCCTGCATAAAATTAGATGATTTTCAACTGTGCTTGAAAAAGCAGTGATGTGAAGCTGCTTGCTCATTGTTTTCTACTGAGGTCATTTCAAATAAAAGCAGATTATCATTGAGAAAAGAGTGTTCATGATGCTGGATGAAAACGACACGTCCACAAAGTGCAGAACACAATGCTGTTCACCTTTCATGTGCAGAACATAAGATTTTCTGTGAATCATCTCTTTTTTCTCATGTAAAATCATGATATTTGTCCTAATACTGTTACTGTGTATACAGAAATTGTCTCTTTTTCATCTCCTTGCCTCTTTGTGCAGGTTCTGAAACAGCTAGCATTAGCACCTCAACACCTATGCCAGAAGTGCAAAGCTGGTGTTCATCTCATGACTCTAGGCATTTCTTCTTTCACAAGTAATAAGCACCAATAGTTTTCAATAAGTAATAAAGCTAATGGTAGCATCTACATGTTAGTTTCAGGCCTGCTACTCTGTTGGCTACTTATCTTGTTGTTTATTACTGGTTGTGGTGGCAGGTCACAGAACGCAGCTGATAGTGTTTCCCGCTCCAGGCCTACTATCCTGTTGCTTGTCTATTGCTATTACCCCCAAGGTCTCTGGCGGTCATCCATAATTCATGGATATCGTACTTACATTTGTAACTCTCGTCTTACTTGTTGAAAGTGAAAAGGCTTTTGCTTTTGTACTACACCTTGTAGATGTGGTTTACACGTAACACTGTTCTCATCTGCCTGATCAAATAAATGTATCTAAATAATGAGAACGTGTATCAGACTTTATTTATTCTTACACGTTATATTCTTGCATTTGACATGCTGATTTGGAGATTATTAGCTGCTAACATTTGGAGCTGCACATGGTCATTGTGTAGAAGCATATACACAGGCTGTTGTAAATAAAAATCTCGACACTTTCTTTTATTTTAAAGAAAAACTGAAACTCAGACGTAGACAAAGGAATAAAGACAGTCATGTCTCAACCCTGTGAGCCCAAGACCTGACCTTTTCACCCCATAAAGGGTCAAAAGGTTAGGGATATAGCCAGGGGCAAGGCCTTGACAAAGCTTGAGTGGCATCAGTGAAATTGTAAAATCAATTGTAAAACTGATGGAAACAAATGTAACCAGCTATAATGACTTTCATTCTTCTAGTCTTGGTCAAAGGCTTTACTGTAGCAGTACCCTGCATAACAAAGTACCAAGCCATGCCGTTTAAGACAAGGAGTACAGTAGTAGTAATAGCACATTAAGACAATATCAAAGCTAAATATGCTGTTTGTGTGTGTGTCTTACAACCCATACAGATTAGAAGTAAGCTAGGAAAATGTATGTGGTTAAAAACTGGTGCATATGCATAAACAAACCTGTTTAAATAATGATGAATAATAGCATGTACTGCAGATTTTGCTGGAAAAAAAGAAGACATTCAATCTGTTCAACGTCCTTATATGAAAAATGTAGATTTCTAGCAGAATAAAGGTTCAGCAAAGGAAGGAGGCTGAGATTTAGTACATTGGAAAGCTGAGAAAATGTCTTTTTCTGGGACAGTGGAGTACTGATGTGATTTGAGATACATTTAATGGAAACAGCTAATCGTCTATTGTAATGTTTCTGCTTCAGCAGTCACATGATGTGCTGTGATCTCTGTCCTATTAGCAGCAGAAAAATCACCTCTCTAAACCTGAAAAGTCTCAGGTGCAGGAATAGTTTAACCCGTGAAGTACATTTGCTTAATTTCATGTCATAAACTGGCGGTATACTATAGCTGATGATCACAAAAGGAGTTAGTTAGATTGAAGATTAGAGTAAAATTGACTGAGTAAACTGACAGTAGTTCTTACCGATTAAGATATAACATTTAAATGCCATGTGCTTTGCTTGAACTTGCTCGTTTTAATGTCAGATCTGAGAAATAGTAGTTAGCATGTTGTAAAGAGATTACTGTTTCATTACACTGCTCTGCTTCTGCAAAAAAAAAAAAAAGAAAAAAAAAAGAAAACTGTCTGGTCTGCAGTACTTATGTTGAATAGATGAAGATAACTGCTGTACATGCCGCTGTAGCAAAAGGATCCAGATGAACTAAGGTGATTAGCTCATCACATTTTCTCTTACAATACATGTTAATGTAACATCGAGATGATGGATAGCAGGGTGTCCGACCATACAGGCTGTATGGCTCAACCGAAGTGACAAAGTGGGGTCAAAATAGGACAGAGCTATCATCCACATTATAGCCTATTTCATGAGTGCACTGACAATCAGACACACAAACTATAGGTGCTCATAAGTGCATACATCAAACTATTGAATTTTGACTCTGCAACGTGTCATCCACTACATATCGTCATACTTATCTTAGTATCTACATCTATGAGCTTTAAGGAAACTTTCCAGTCATAATTGCCACTTGGATGTTAGTTTTCATGTATTTCTAAGTCCCAAAATGGTCATCATATGTTACCATATAACATGAACACAGCATACAGTAAAACTATTAACATAACTTTGGAAAATGGGCAAATACAATCACATATTTCATATTTAACGTCGAAGTTAGATCTGTCTGTATCTCTCTGCCTCTGTCCTTCCTTCTCTCTCACCCATCATCAGCATTTATAATGACAATACAGAAGCTATTCTTGTGGCAATCACTGAAGTCCCACAAATGCCCTGAATCTATGTCATCAGCACATGGCTTTGTCCCGTGGATCAGGTGAATGTGAAGCAGGGTATTGTGTGATTCAGGGTAAAGATGGATCACACAGTCATGGTAGAGGCGTGTGTGTCCTGGCCCTATGCGATACGTGTGTGTGTGTGTGTGTACTTGTATTGCTATACTTGTGAGAAACAGCAGGGATATTTCTCAAGCACATATATGTAAGTATGACTTTCTTATTTCTAATCACAAACATATTCACAAACTATGATTTGAAAACATTTCATCTTACAGAAGGAGCTACACACCACCTCTTTTGCTCTCTGTAACACAACTCTTATATGTTTTGGAATAACTGATGTATGTTATGTAGGGCCGAGTCAGTCCACTATCTTTTCTTCCATGTCAGCTGTCCAGCAAACCCTAACGCCAGTTTGTCGTTTCCTTGCAGTCACCATTTCAAACACATTGGTGCAACCGTCCAGATTTTACCTCAGAAAGTGGAAACTGGTCTAAAAATTCTGCAGGTGATTCCACTGAATCTGAATCTTTAAATTTCTTAAATTTCAAGATATCAGTTCTGACCAAGGCCCCAGACCAGACTGTATCAACAGTCAACATTTGAATGTAGTTTACAAATGGTCACACATTGGGGTTTTCTGAAGTCTATCTTGATTCTTTATTAACTGCCTATTTGTATGTAGAGAGCGCTCGAGGCCTCAGTAATTCTTTCTCCTCTCCATATTGGACCTTTGTGAGTCCAGTCCTTAACTTGAGTCCACTATCAGAAGTGAGGGACAAAATCCACAATCCTTGTTGAAAACAAAACGTGTTCCAATGTTTTGTTGAGGATAATCTGATGCTTTGACAGCTTGACTTACAGTGGTATTTTCTTGGGCTTTTTCCAAATTGACTATGTTTTTCATGCAAATTTCCCTGTTTGTGTTTGCTGCGACTATGTTCATTGCTGGGAGGATACTTAGCACCCATAGAAAGTGGCCACCAATAAATATCCCGTTCTCATAAACAGCAAAGAATATTTCCAAGAAAACACAGGAGAGAATTTTGTACTAAAACCACAGTAAAATCTCTTCAAATTGGATAACTCTACCAAAGCGAGACATTAGCTTTGAAGGTGTTTTTCCATAGAACAAGGATTGTGGAATTTGTCCCCCATTTTTTGCAGTGGTTTGATAAAGGTACATGGCCAGTATGTAGAGGTGGAGGGATTACTGTAACTGACAGCTCTCCCGAAGTACATATAAGTATAAAATCAAAAAAAAATTCTCAACCCATCCTTAATCAATCCCCCTTGTTTCATCATGTCACACACAATTGTCCTCAATGATTGGTCTTAACTGTACTTACAAACTGTTGGAGATGTAAACATCTGGATGTTTATCAGCCTGTCTCAATTTTACACATATGTTACCCATATTTGTATTCATCTCTCCCGTCAATAGAGTGTAAAACAAGCTTATCGCAGGACTTGCGACCATATGACCATGTGTGTCCTATGGGGGTCTGGTGTGTCAGTTTGCTAAAAGAGCCAAGCTGCTCTCTGCTGGGACAATTAAAAGGTAAACCTGCTCACTGGCTATGACAGAAAAAAAATGATAACCCGAATCCCGCAGAGGTAAGCAACCAAAAAGCAGTTGGTGGAAGCTTCATCCAAATAATTTCTTAGGAAGAAGCTGCATTCATCACTCAGTGTTTCAACATTATGAGAGGTTCAATCATCCTAAATGAAAAGAAGTGGAAGATGCTGCAATTTTAAAATAAATGGAGAACCATTTTGGAATCAAGGACTTGCTACACACTTGGTGCAGAAAGTCTGATAGATAGATAGATAGATAGATAGATAGATAGATAGATAGATAGATAGATAGAAGCAGAGGTGTGTGCAGGTTAGAGTGTCTGCATGTGTGGAAATGGATGCAGAATACATACAGAATAGTGTGGGCATGTGTAGGCATGTGAGTGCAAATGCAGGACTGTGTGTATGTGTGTGTGTGTGTGGGCATGTAGGAATCGATCTTCCTTAGTGCCTGAGCGCGCTGTTGTTGGTGTATCTGTGTATGTATATATGGCTTCTTCAGTGCATCTTTGGCTCACCTTCCAGGCAGCAGGTCCTCCAGAGGCCCGAGTGCGTCATCACCTCCTCGTTCTTCTTGCTGGTCTCGTTCTCGTTGGTGCTCTTGATCTTGCAGACGCCGCGCGAGTACAGCCAGTAGTCTGTCCCCACGGCGATGGTCATGAGGCTGAAGGCGGCGAAGGCCCCCACCGTGGTCAGCAGCATCTGAACTCCGCGGTCAAACACGCCCATGTTGCCGCATTCCACGAAAGGGGGGCCCCCTTTCCTCTTGATGTACAGGAAGTAAATATTTGTGAGTTTGCGTCGCCACGCCAGCTCGGAAAACGGGGGGTGGGCGGCGTCGGGCGGACGACGGTAGCGGGGGGCCGCTGGGGGGGCGGGGGAGTTAGGGGAGCTCGGGGGAAATCGTATGGTTGGTTTTGGGGGGGGGACAGCGAACCAGGTGAAAAATAAGATGAGGTTTTGGGGTGGATGGGTGGCTGTTTGGCCCAACAGATGGGTCAAACAGACTTTGGCGAGGACGACAGAACCCTCAGCTACAAAGGTTTCTAAATTCTAGTCCTCAAGTGGCATTAAATTGCCCTGCTCTGGAAAAAAATGTTGACCTAAAAACACAGGCTTCTAGCAGATCCCACAAGAGACCTGGTCTGGGATCTAGGCCTACTTTGTTGAGTTGGAAGGCCTCTAAACGTCAAACTCTGAAACAGCCAGAGATAATGAGAAGATGGAGGATTCTGCTCGGCTTCTCTGTGGTCGTCTCAGGCCTGAATTTGGCTTTCTGAGCTGACTAAAGCGATTACACGTATTACAATCCTCACAGCTTCGACGGTGATGTATGGAATGATGTGCATGTAGCGCTTGATTTTTTCCCATATAGGCCGTCACATACAGATTATGCTATCATTCCCCCTCGCTCATGCACACACATAGACACACACACACTTGCTCACAGACCCAAACTTTCACTCGCACACACCTGTACACGGACGAGCACACGCATGCACGCAGTGTGAATTAATTCATACTGAAAAGGGATGAAGAAACATGGGGGTGTGGGGGTGGAGGGTGGTTAAGACTAACACAGTTGGCGGCCTGATTTCTTTAAAATGGCCTCAAAAAAAAAAAAAAAAAAAAAAGGCAAAAGCAGAGACCTCCAACAGATGATGGCACAATTCAGGATGAGATCTGACTACCTTGATGTAAACCAGTGCCTCAGTGAATTATGGAGGCTCATCTCAGGAATTTCTGAAGAATCAGGCTATCACATGTATTCTGTGGGAAGAGGGTGACGGGACAGGCAAGACAGACAGGCAGGGCCCAGAATATGTTAAAATAAAAGGACTGGATGAGCTGAAAAGAAATGAAAGAACAGATTCAAACCAGCAGAATCAAGCGCTTCCCCAAAATCAAGGACAGAATGGTAAATAATGCCAAATAATCAGCCGGTACCATGACTGCCATGAAAACCAGCCATTCTTTAAGAGATGAAGGAAAATAAACCAACCAGGGACGATCAACCCCCCTCTCCAAATAAAAATAATCAAGCCAAGAGGAAGAGAAAAAATATTAAGTTATGAAAATCAAACGACAGCCTGCTTAGTTTTCCTTTTTCCTAAAATTCTGATCCCCAGTTTCCATATGTGGTCCCTAGACCTTTCTCCGGCGACAGTGGAAATCTGCTATAGGGGGATAAAGGCAGCGGTACCGACGGCACACCGCGGAGAGAGGGGCGCATCCAGGCGGAGAGGCCGAGCATCACCGGTCATGCAGCCGGTCGCGGGAATGAGGAGGACGCGGAGGGATGGACGAAGCTTCCCGGAGCGTCAGAGCCTCTTCCTCCAGCATCCAAACGATCCTAGACGGTTATATCACGGCCACCGGAGCACAGCGAGCGCACATAGACACACAGCCGTTTACTGTCATCACATGAAAATAATCAGAAATCATCAAAAGCAATGATTTTTTTTTGTTTTTTTGGCAAGGCTGTCAGGCGTGGGGGTTTATGTGCGCAAAAAAAATATAAAATTTCAAGTCGAGCAACACATCAATCCTTGGTTTCCTCGTTTTTCTTCTTCGCAGAGCTGAGATAGAAGTGGAGAGAGGAGAGGAGGAGGAGGGGGTGGATGATGGTTAGAAGCAGAGGATGAAAAAAAATCGACACAACCGGAGAGCGAGGAAGAGAGAGAGAGGAAGAGAGAGAGAGAGAGAGAGAGAGAGAGAGAGAGAGATAGAGAGAGGAATAGAGAGAGAGAGAGAGAGAGATGTTCCGTGCGCAGCAGCAGCACTTTAAGCAAAAACAAGCGCACTGCAAAAAATGTCCTTTTCAACAAGTCAGTTCTTCTAATGCTAAATGTCAGTGTTTCATTTTTTTTTTTTTTTTTTGTCTCGACACATGAGCAAACGTGGCTGCATGGTGAAATAATTTCACGTGTTCCATCAACTTGTTTGGAGAAGCTTGATATCTAATTCATTTCCAGTGTGTTAAAATAATGTTGGCACATAAACATTAAACAAGTAAAACTGCAGGAAAGGATCAATCTCATCCCTAACTGGCAAAATTTTATAATCAGGGCTGTTACGAGGATTTTAGTTAAAGGTCCCCTAGACACTACAAATAAAGGATAGGAAACTTTCCTGTAAGATTAAGCATTAACATTTTATTTCCCGAAGTAAAAGTCTAGTGTTAAATCTCTCTTTGGGGATTCAGGAGTCTAATTCTGGTGGAGAAATACTGAATTCTCATTCGCTTATTTGTGTTGGATTAAAAGTGGTCAAAATAAAAAGAGTTAAACTTAAAATACTGTCCATTTGTATTTTTTTTAACTGTTAAATGTAAACTTACCTCAAGGTTGCTAAACTCTCCAAATAGAAAATACTGAGAACATGACCTAAATGTCCTCAATTGCAGCAACAGCCTCTGTGAAAAAAAAAGACCAGAATGTGGAACAAATGACTTGTAAAGACAGATATTTTTTGCAGTGCAGTTGCCCTAAATTGCAAAAGGAATCTGGGGTTAGACTGCGTGGTTTATTTTACTTTATGTCTGTTATTTTATGTCTGCACCCATCCTCCTTTACTATAAAAAAGAATGTGGAGAATTATGACTCCTTTTTATGAAGGAGCAAAGATGCTTGAAAGATGTCCAAACCAAGTTCAAGTCCCTTTGGCAGCCAAATCTCTACCCTGCTAAAGTGTCCTCGAGCAAGGCATCACTTCACCCCACCCCCCCACCCCCCCCACCACCGGCCCCAGGGGTGCTGCTTTGTAACTGGCCTCTGACCTCTGACCTCTTCATAGAAGGGTGGGGCAAGAAAAAAAAAGTCAATTTTCTGACAGGGATCAATAAGGTGTCACATTATTATCATCAGAGGGTTATTATTTTTCACAGACTTGACGTGTATTTTAATTTCCTGGTGAGAGGAAGATATGACACACAAATGATAAAAGGGGTGAGCAGTGTGAGTGTAAAACACCTGACTGAGCGGTTAAGGGCTTGGACGGGTTCAACGGAAATAGATGGGTTAGGTTGTAAAGCTCAGTGATCCGTGATCTGTATGTTTGACTCTGTCATATTGTTCATATCCCCTCGCCTCATAGGAAAGACAATGATTCTGATACTGTCACAACCGCTGAAATATCCTTCATTCATATGTTATTTATATTTAGAGACATGCTCCAAACATATTTACAAAGTATACAGTGAAATAAATTCATTGTAAAGATAAAGAATGCCTTGAGTGCCCAAATATTATGCAAATGTAGTTTGAATGAATGTAGACCTAATCTGCCAGCGTGACTGAATAATTTCCATATTTGCTCAATTATATCTCTAAATATATTCTGAAAATTGTGTGAAAATGTTATTCTTTTGTTTGTTTGTTTGTTTGTTTGTTTGTTTGTCTATGTTTTTTTATCTGTGACATCCTGTTCTCACAGTGCACCATGGTTACTGCTGCCTCTTCGTGGTGCTGAAATGGACAGTTCCCTCACTGGATCCAGAAGCACGGCAACTGTCTCCCTCTTGTGATAGGCTGTTCTGTAGCCACATGATATTTTCATGGGGATTGTAGGGATACAGACACAGATGCACACACACACACACACACACACACACACAGATATTCAGTGCAGCAGGCTGGCATAGAAGTAACACAAACTGTTTGTGTTTTTCTCCTGATATTGTGCAAAGACGGGTTAAAGCTGCATTTTACCTGCTTGATAATGACGATTTGTTGTTCATAAATGCATCAGGTTATTGTCTTCATGGAAATATTTTCATTGATTTTTTGCCCTCTTGCCCAGGTCTCTTGTGATTTTACTCTCAGTGAAGCTAACCTGGTTGAAAAATGATTAAATAACCAGCAACACTGGAGCGGTTTTGGCAAAAGTGTTTTTGAGTGAGCCACTGAATCATTCTAAACTCTGTATTCTGGCAGGAGATGAGCAAAAAGAGAGTCTCTTAACTTCACATCAGTTAGTAACTATGTGTAAGAGCATCAGTCTAAATCAGTAGTTTCGAACATGTGGGTCAGGACCCCCTAAAGGGCCATAAGGCAATCAATTGGATGGTAAGCAGAAATAAAACAATTGCTAATTGTCATAACCCATAGACATACACTGTGTGCTGTTTATGATGGGGCACAAGTGGACATTGTTTCATGTTACAAGGCAAAAAGGTTGGGAACCACTGATCTAAATAAGACAGTGGATCTGCAACAGAGTGAGTGATAATGTCCCACCATACTGTATTCAATATATCTATGGTGACATTTGGAACTGATCTGGAATCTTTTAGGCAGGTCTAGACAGGAACAAATTAGTCTAAAGGCTTTCAAATGTAAACTGAAGTCTGGACTCTTGTACACTTGATCAACAGAGAGTGTTTGATACAATATGTTTTAATTGTTTAATTGTTTGTTTTTAATGCACGTAATGAGGAAAACAGTATTGATGTGAGGTGAATTAACATCCTGGTAAAATTAAGCACATTGAAATTCAAATTAGACCAGTTTTAGTTCTGCACTTTTTGCACAATGAAGTTCTGATTGTTCACACACTGCATCTACAAGTACAGGATGTGATTAATCCCAACAACCAAACTCAGTAGCATTTGGATAAAAAAATAAAGATCAAATCAGTCGCTCAAGTCAAATAGCAGGTTGAAATCAATTCAACTCAGGCAGCATACGTGTAGATCTCCATCCAAGTGAAAAGGGAAAGAAATAATTACAACAGCTATCCAGTATGGGGTCCACTATTGACTAACATAATCATGAATGGCAGTTGGACTGCTAAAAAATCTGAGCATGCTGCAGTGTGAAATCCTTATCTAAAGAGAATGATTAGATACTGGCACCAAGAAACAGATTCTCTCAGATAAGATGAGTTATGATGTTTCAGATACATGGAGCTCACATCCTACACATACAGCAGCAACTTAGCTGTGGGCTATCCAGTACAAAGGCTAACTGACAGAGGAGGTGTGAGTCCTACACAACATTTAATGATTTCTAGGTACTAAAGTTCACATTGGGACTGTAGATGAAAATTAGCTAATAGCTAAATCTGGCATAAATCATCTCTTCTCATTTTGAAATTAATGTTTTTTGTGCACGGTCCTTGTTTAATAAAGACTAATAATAATAAAGACTAATAATAAATACATTATTCATGGCTATCTCCTGCTGCTGTTTGTAGCCTCTGATATGCAAAGTTGCTCACTGCAGCTTTAGCTGCAAGGCTGCTACTGGTGCTGGTCTGAAAGAGCAATTCAGGAGACTGTAGGATGTTAGGAGTGAATGTATAAACTCTACTGGTCTCATGTTGGAGAAACTTAGAGGACAATGGATTTTTGGCGTTGTTCTTGCATTTTAAAACTGTACTAAGTTGCCTTTTGGGGATGCTATAATTAAATGTCAAAACTTCAAACTTTGAAAGGCCATATCTGCTGCAGCACTAGTCTGATCTGGATGTAGTGAGGGAGGCTCTATCTTGTCACTGATTGGCCCACAGATGCCTGCACCATTTGTGGGTGATGACATGCAGTTGTTAATTTTCTGGTCCAAGCACTTGTCCATATGAACTTGAATCAATGCATGCAGCATACACTAGTGACACTGTGCAGTCCATGTTTTGGGTTGATATTTGTTGGTTTATTTAACTTATTTTCCACATGTACAAACTCACCTCTGCATCATATTATTTAATTCAGATTGACATTTATCAGTATTATAAATGCAAAATAAAGACCCTGTCTTGGCAGGAACTTTACAGTTCAACATTGTGGGTTATGCGCTTATTTGCTTTGTTGCAAAGTGTTAGATGAGAAGATTGATACAGTACCACTCTCATCTGTCTGTGCTACAATAAATAAAACTACAGCCGTTTAGGTTAGCTTAGCATAAAGACTGGAAACAAGGAGAAACAGCAAGTCCCCAAAAGTAACAAAATACGCCCTCTAAAGCACATTAATTAACACCAGATATCTTCTTTGTTTAATGTGTACAAAAATGTGAGGTTATGCACTAGGGATGTGCAGAGGGTATTTGTATTTGTATCTGTATTTGTTGAGGCAGCAAAATTATTTGTATCTGTATTTGTATTCGAATAAAAGTGGAAATAAGCTTAAAAGTCCTGTTTTTGTTTTTATTACACTTTTAATTTTAGAAAATTAAAGTGTTACAATAAGTGTTCATGAATAAACTACCTTACAAAGGAGGTCCCCACACCAGGTCTTGAACTGGAGTCTCCCAGATCATAGACGACTGCGCTGACTACTGAGCTAAAAGATTACTCATCGCCTCATTGCAGACAGACCTCTACCTATTTATACACTCATAACACAGAGACAGCACACCGTGTAACATGTAAGGAGGAACTTCAAAGGCAATTATTGCTTTGCACTTCTCAGTTATTGCTTATTTTTTACAACCTAACTTCGTTGAAAGGAGAAGAGGAACAACAGGTTATGGAGAGTCCCTTGGAAGCACTTTGCATGTGTCGGTAGCTCTGCTTTATCTCTGGGGAACACCCTCAACAAATGATTTTTAAAATATTTGTATGAAACAAATATTCATATAAAACCCACTATTCGTGCTTTGCAGAATAATGTATTTGTATTCAGGCACTCCTATTGTGCACAGACTATTTCTTGGCCAGGTGCAGTAACTTCCTGGAGTCTCACTGGTTGCCTGGCAACTTCATGGAGACAACAAGACTTCAGGAACTCAATGCAGTTTTACACTTCAACACTTTAAACAAACAATCTATAACATGTTAATAAGTGAGCTTAAAGGACAGGTTAACAATTTTTCAAGTCTGTCTTAAAACAAAAGTCAGCCGCCCATATGAACACCAAAAGAGGTTTTCCTCGCTGTAATCATTCATCCTGTTCATACTGGCTATTAAAAGATCCCCTTCAAATGCACTTTCAGTGTAAGTGATGGAGGCCAAAATCCACAGTGTGTCCACACAGTTATTGTGTGCAAACATGCATTTAAAAGTTTATCTAAAGCTTATACGAGGCTTCAGCAACAATGAATGAACAGATCTGAGAGTGATATGGATCTTCTGTTTTTCTCAGCAAGAAATCAAATAAGTGCACAGTATGTCTTTAAGTCATCAGTGCAATAAATTCATACATCTATGCCTTTCACATAATGTAGGAGTATAAGTGGTTTATTAATTTCATGACCACTACTAACATAGAAAATGCTGAATGCTGAAGCAACAAGACTGTCCTCACCGGATAAATGACAGCATCTAGTGTTTTGGTCAAACATTTAAAACCCATGTTTACATTTTCTGTCCAATGACCTCTTGTGGTTTTGTGAATAACTACTGTTGTGTCTTAGAGGCAAAGGTGCAAGTAGCATGATGTCAATATAAGCCTGCAAAACCACTGAGAGATAGGGTTAGACATAAAAAGAGTACAGCGTCCAACTGTGAAAGCAGGGACTGCTGTTTGCATCTTGTTTCCTACCAACAATCAACATTGATTTCTCTTAACCATGACCGCAATGCTGCCCTAACCAAGTAGCTTTACTTGACATTTAGCCATTTGAATTATTTTTGTAATGGTAATTTTGGAAGGCTTTGAAAAACAATGCTCTTGCCCATGAGGACACTGGATTATAAAAAACTTATATGGGTCATTTCAGAAGGCACATATTTGAACATTTGGGTATGATAACTTGTCATTTAGTTGCTTTGTAGTTTTATAGTTCCCTTACAATATGCTGCATATCCTCAGTAAGGGGGTTAATGTTTTCTTTAAGGTAGTTGTTCAGAAACTATAAGGATCAAGTGTGCAAAAAGGTGTGTTCTAAAAGGGTACAGCGAGTCATTTCTGATATTGCACCATCAATAATTCTGAAAGACCAGATTTAACTTCTTTCAAATAAGCGTTACCTCATCCGGTGACGCAAATCCTTTGGACTAATATCATTTCATACATTGAGTGAATTACAATTACCGCAAAACAAAACTAAATCTGAAGATTCCAGAAAGACATGCAGGATGACGGGTACCGAAACGTTCGCAAATTACAGATACAAAAGATCTCCAAAGAAGAGATGAAGCTGCAGATCGAGTGGGAGGAAGAAACAGAGAGAAAGTGATAGAGACAGAAGCATAGAGAAGAAGAGAGAGGCAGAGAGAGAACAGTCTGCCATGTTGGCCGCCCTCCCTCCTCCTCCTCTGGGGTCTAGAGGACATGTTTAACATTCTACTCTACTCCTCCTCCTCTCCTCTCATCCAGCCACAGCCTCAAGTCCCTGCTGCACTCTGGTTACTGATGGCCAGAGACGAGAGGAGAGGCACAGAAAATCCCTTAATCATGACCAGCACGGCGTTGTTACCGCATTGTTGCTGCTGCATCCTATGTGCTCGTTCTGCACAAGCGACGGGCCGCTGACACATGTGTAGTTTGTCTGTTGTTTTGGCACTTGCAACATTGATATGCTTAAAAGGCTTTTTCTTTTAAACCTCATGATCAAAGCCAGTTTGTCAAGGCACATACTCAATACAACACCAAATATCTGTCAGAAATTGAGAGCTTTAGACCAATATGCTTTATGTCCTTTTGCATGTGTTTTCATATTAGAATTCCCTTTGTGATTTATCTCACTGGAAATGCAATCTATTCTAGGTTTGTGTGGCTCTACTGAGTCCTGTGTTAACAAATGAGGCTGTGCACCAATATCATAGAAAGTTTGGAAGCCAGTTAATAATAAATATCCATAAATGTCTTGGGACAATGTAAGCCACAATATGTTGTCATATTGTGGTGACTATCCAGACTGAACATGGAGTTTTCCTAAAAAATACCTGGCGGATCAGCTGAATTCCTTCACATGTTGTTCTGATCATATGCGCTAAAAACTAGCGAGCTCACTAGCTAGTTCAGCAACACCATGCCGGTTTAAAGCTGCACTAATCAATATTTTTATATCAAATGACAATCCAGCATCATAAAGCTGGTTAAGAACTGTTTTATTGATCTGTATCAGTTCAGCTCTGTTAGAGTTTATATTCAAGCTTTCAGTAAACTCCACAAGGAGTCACCAGTAGTGATGAATTCCAGCCTATGGAGCATTTTAGTGTCTTCTAGCTAATTGTTTTGGTTTCGACAGCCCACAACATTCCTGCTTAGGTTCAGCCTCACTTCTCTCATCAGCCCCATTTCCATCCTCAGCTGTTTTCAAAGAAAAAGCTCTGATAAACCCTCTGCCTGGCACCAAACGGCAGAAAACATTAGCAAACTTAAGAAAGTGGATAATTAACCAGCTAATGAGCCAGATTTTCATGTGTTGTGGTTGGAAACTATCCAGAGTGTTAAATTGGAGACACGGTTAACATGGTTATCCACTGGTCAATTCCATTATTGTGCCAAAATCCACCCGGTCCAAGTTCAACTTGATACAAATGCTTCACAGGCGTTTACTTTACCACCATGAGTTGATGCACTGATCCCAGCAATTCCATTCAAATTAACAGAATTCTGCTGGCATAAATGGTTTTGGCCATGTGCAAGTATTGTAATATAATAATTTATGAGGATCTGTGATAGTAGCTAGTTCACATATCTTAGAAACATACAGAAGAGCCCTATTTGCACATGTCTAATTTAGGCTAGTGTGGCTCTTTTCTCCTCTTCTCTTTCCGTCTTTTTTACCCCCTTTTTTTGCTCTCTATCTTGCATTTTTTTTCTTTCTTTAAACCTCGTAATTACTATCTTTCTTCCTCTGCTGCTGCACTTTTTCTATCCTCCTTTTGCTTTCCCCTTTTCTTCCTTTCTTTACCTCCTGGTTGCCTGAGGGTGAGCCAGGGTGTCCTGTTCCTCTCGCTCTCATTGCGAGCTTCCAGTCTGCATGAATGACTCTGCGTTACCTGCTGCAACCTGGCCTACTTCAAAAGTTCCTCCTCTGCTCTCCTCCAGCGCCACTAGCAAAGTCACAGTCAGACAGAAAGAGGTGGTGGGCTGGTAAATTAGCAATGTGGAAGGAAGGAGGAAGACAGTAGATGAGAGAGGAAGAAAGAAAGAAAAATGCGTAGCTTTTAATATATTTTTAAGAGCACCTCAATGTTGCTCATATTGTGGCAGCACTCCGCAGAGGACAAACTGGTTATTCATTGTTTTCAGTGGGAGAACAATAGGAAATATCTTGGCAGCGCTGGTATGAAGGGCTTCTAGATTTTATCTGCTGCCACTGCGGTGAAGACAAACCAGATGCTGGAGATCACTCCAAAATGAATACAACCACATCTGTTGGTCGATGTTCTTTTTGTCACCTGCTCTTCTTTAGAGTCTTCCTCTTCTATCTGGAGCTTGAGAGGAAAAAACAAAATTTTGGCTCAATTATGCTGATCCATGTCTCTATTTTCCTTTTTTTCATTTATACTGGAAACATTTAAGTGGAAGCATTTAAATAAATCATATCCACAGACATTACTTTAATTACCCTCAACAAATTAGACTATCACCGACACGACAGGTAGCCTGTAAACTGCATTAAAATGGGTTTGTGTGGAATCTGGTACATTACTATGCGCAGTCTTACACTTAACATGCTGCCATTTTACTCTAATTCTTGTTTATTTGGTCTTCGCTTTAGCTGACCCGGTCAGAATAAATTTTCACTGTTATCAAAAGCTGTTACCAGAGGGGTAAACAGCAACATGCGCACTGTACACGAAAATTCGAGTATGAGAGATGAGGTTATTTTAAAAAAGCATAAAATGGCACATTACTGCTTTGATCAGAGAATATGCTAAGCTCTTTAAAAGGTCAATTCACTCAAATCACAAAAGAAAAACATATTTTCCTATTGCCCTTTGTGTAATCAATGCAGATTCAGTGCAGTTTCGTTTTTAGTTTCTACTTCTCGAGGTATCCTCAACACGACATATCTTGACTAAAGGGATGGCGGGTTTATTGGTCACATTATTTTTGTTTTGGTTTTACTTGTTTACTTGTGTGTACTGTTCACTTCATTTGTATTAGATTTCCTTTGGCCCTGTGACTTTTGATTCCCGTGTTGTTGTTCAGTGGACTTCAGTCCTGGACTATCCTCAGCACAGAAAGAGAAAGTAGATCAGACTGAAGGAGGAATCTGCTGAAAATTCACCTTAATGGAAAAAAAAAACGTTTCAAAAAGTCCTAAGCACATTAGAACCATTTTTCAATTTGAAATACAATTACACTGGAAGAAGTGAAAAAAATCTTAAACATGGCAACATACAGACTAAAATAATGTAGATCATGTAGACCAATAATAGAGTCTGACTTACTATTATTCTCTGTGTGAGTTTCTGTAGCTCAGAGAGAAGAAACAAAAACCTTCCATGTTCATGTGCTCTGTTCTAGTGATAAAACATGTTTTTATTGTATTTCATGTTCCCTATTGGTAGGACAAAACATGTCTAAATAAATCAAAAGCTCCAAAGATGTGTGCTATCATCTCAGAAAATTCACATACAGTCATGTAAAAAAGAATTGCTTAGATGGTTCTAATAGTACAAGATGTTGTACACTGGGTCCGAGAATCACAGCAGTACAATGCAATTAAAATAGTGTCCAAATTAAAAAACATTGTACACATGACAAGGGGCGAGTCACCTAAAAAAAAAAAACATCACATACTGTATTCAAGGTCGAGACTCTAGGTCAAAGAGCTAATCACCAGACAACATGTATGTCTCTGTCCTTAAGCCATTGGTACAATTTAAATAAGCAGATAAATGCAGGAATGAGTACAATGAAGGGAAAAGAGGGAGAGACGAGCTAATTGCTGTGGATTTTCATTCCTCCAAGGTATTGTCTCCCAGACCCTGCTGTTACAGAGGTGAACTTCTCTCTCCTCTCGTCTCCTGGGTGAACAAGGGAGGTCCCAAGGCAGCTCTCTCTCTTCAGAAGTCAGTGTTAATGGGGGCAGAGGAGAAACAGAGAGAAAGGCAGGAGCTCAATCAAGATTTATTTTCCTTTTTTTCACCTTCAGCTTTTTCCGTTTTCTGGCTCCCTTTTTCCTAATTTTTCCTCATAAAATGAGGCGTGAATGTTCATTGTCTCCAGAGGATGATTCAGGTTGAAACTTCCAATCCATTAACACTTTGGTCAATGACAATGTATCCGGAGATCTAATGGCCTAATTCTCATGAAAATTATTTTTGATATTCCCTGCAGGATGAGTCCTGAGTTTTTAGTGACCCCCTGACCTTTATTCTAACACCACTGTCAGACCAAAGTTTCCACTTGTATACACACACACAAAGAAAATGTAATGGGCAGACATGAAATTTACTGAGCACATTCATGACTCCCAGAGGATGAACCATTTTCATTTTGAACATACTACCCTCCTACCAAAATGTCAGAGGATGGCAAAATCACACAAAAGATATCTCATAATCAAACAGACACATTTTTCTTTATTTATTTTGCATGTGCAGAATACACTGATGCTTGCAAGAAGATAAAATATTTATCGTAGCAAAGGGTTAGTTGGTGATTCAGATGAGTTTTACTTTTTCACTGTCACATCTATCTCCATTCATTGCAGCCGTAGCACATTTGCTTTGCTACTCGGTGGTGGAAAGACCAATAAACCTTCCAAATTAAATGACTAAATATGTTGTTTGATTGGCCTATTCTTCTTTTCTATTGGCCTGCGTCCACATCACATGACTGTCAAGTTTCTGTCTGCAAAATCAAACAAACATACAAAAAGATGGTTGACATTCCTTTTATTCTCAGCGGAAAACGCAATACTTTAAGATAGTTTTGGCATTAAATGCATTTTGATAACATTTCTAGTGAATGTATTTATTGTTTAGTTTGTCAGCTATTATGAAGATATTTTTCAGGCTCTCTATCGTTGCTATGGTGGTTGCTATGGATGCTGCCATCACTGAAACCATGTACAGTAGTTGCATGTTGTTTGAGTCATTATCTTTGCGTTGTGTAGTTATCTGAGCTGTTATGTTATTTGTGTTATCTTATGTAACTGTTTGATGATCTTTCAATAAAAATGTAGATTTTAGAGCGCCCGAGGGATGAACTGAATTTCAAATCCAGAAACTGAAGCTTTGCTATTGGCTGACCAGAGAACCCGCCACCAGGAAGTATTTTCCTCATTGACACTGTGTTAAGGTTTTCTTTTAATGATATCTTTAACATTTCTTGACACAAAAACACGAAAGCGTCCTTGATAACTCAACAATCTGATAGGGTAATGTTAAGGCCATCAGTTTTAATTATTTCTCCTTTGATTCTGTGAAGTAAAGTTATATCTGAAATAAATGGTAAATGGACTGCATTTATATAGTGCCTTTCTAGTCTTCCAACCACTCAAAGCACTCACACAGTCATACACTGATGGCAGAGGCTGCCATGCAAGCTGCCAACCTGCTCATCAGGAGGAGTTTCTAATCATTCACACACACTTACACACTGATGGCACAGCCTTCAGGAGCAATATGGGGTTCAGTATCTTGCCCAAGGACACTTCACCATGTGGACTGGAGGAGCCGGGCATCGAACCGCTGATCTTCCAATTAGTGGACGACTCGCTCTACCTCCTGAGCCACAGCCACCCAACAGCTTTACTTTTTCGTAACATATATCATCTAGATGCAGTGTAATTATTAGTTTAACTGTACTAGATATCTGATATATTCAGTAGATATATCTTTTTATGACCCTATTAGTGTAATATCAGTGTTTTTCTTAGAATTAGAAGTTATAAATACTGAATTGAGAGTACACTGAGGAGTTAAGGAGATAGTAAACACATTTGTGTAATCCAGTTTGAAGTATTTAATTGTTAAGTGGGTGAAAATTAATTTTAGCCACACTGTAAAAAAAAAAAGTTATTTCACAGAAATTTACTGTATTATTTTACAGTTTTTTTGTTTTTTCTACATTAAGTGTAAATGCCATAAAAACACAGTAAATGATTTTTATTAAAAATATTCACCATAAAATAAAGGCTGTAATTTGTAATTTAATATAATGGAATATTATAGTTTTTTTAAACAGTATTATTCAATCACTTAATGGTCTTGAATGTTAAATTACATTGAATTCTATGTAAAAATACAAAAAATAAACATCCTATTACTGAATGTTAAAATTTCTGTTTTTTACAGCAGAACTTTGAATTTAATGTAAAAAAAATGTAAACATAAAAAAATGATAAAAAATGGTAAAAAGTCTGGCAGCAAAAGTTGCCAAACACTTACCGTCAAATAATGGTTAAAAAAACCTTTGGTTATTCAACAGAGAATTTAAAAAAAAATACAGATATTTACTGTAGACATTATCTGCATTTTTACAGTCCAACTGTAAAACTGTAAAATAAAAAAAAATATATAAAATATTGCTAGAATGTTAAACAAATGTATAAATGTGCACAAAAAAATGAAAAACATTGAAGAAATACCTTAAAATTACCTAATTTAAATAAAGGCGTGTTTTATACAGTATTTACTTGTAAATTCATAGTTTATCCTTAAGGATGCCCAATCAAAGCACAGATTTCTGGATGCAAAACACTTACAAATTACCTAAAATTATATTCAAATTATCCTCCTTTAACACCCATTAAAGGTATCTTGAGAGCTTTGGGCTTTAATTGTATGTGATTATCTCATCTATTTACAGTAAATTCCTGGTAAGTGTTGGTTTTATACTGTACAAAAAATAGGATCATGTGGAAATGGCTCACAAAAACATAATTTCAATAACCATTACTTTATATAAACATTATTTCAAAGTAATTACAAGCAACTATCCAATATATCAAAGGATATTTTTTATTTATTGTGTGTACACTGCCATCATTCTTCAGAACCTGCCACTTTGAGGCTAAAGAGAGCTATTGTATTAAGGTCTTGATGCACCTTGGTGTTGGTGCTACATATCAAAACCAAATGGTGATAAAATGTATGTTTGTTGTATCCTATGTTCCATCCTACTGCTAAGGAAAGCCTAGGGCTGAAACCTGTCTGTTTTTTGCTGCTGTGCATCATTAAAAAAGTGATATCTCTGTTTCACCGTGGGCAGGGCTGATCGATCCGTGTATGTGTGAGTGTGTGTCTTCTGAGCGGAGCAGAGGAGAGACAGTAAACCACGTGAAGTACTTGAGTTGGCAACAACTACAGTCGTAAGTGTTACTGTGTTACAGTTACCGTAAGTTCGATAAAAGCTCCGTGAGTAAAAAGCCAATAAGAGTATTTTAATCCACGCAAAAGATGGACAGACGACGGGGGGGCTTTTAAATCACAATGTTACGATGGTAGAGGCTCAGTGGTTGATGACTGTCAGCCATTGGTGTTGGACGATGGCATCGCCCATTGGTTCAACCCTACCGTATACTCAGAACATCCCCCTGGGTGTTCTCAATATCATCAATAACATCTTTCTCAATTCATTGTTTTTGGAAAAGCTCCAACACTCTGCATGAATGACATCACAAATTTGAATTTTAGCAAAATAATTTTTGGATGTGGGAGCAACTTGGTCATGTTCACTAACATTTTGAACCATCTTAGAGCATGGGATGGGATGGGACATTGTACTGACACAATGTACAAAACTGTTTTGCTTCTATTGATGTTTGTTGAAGTAATTTGAATGACAAAAATATAAATACATTCTAGTTAAGTATTCTGTTTGAGCTCTTATTGGGTTGATCAACTTCAGACCCACATTATAATTCAATATGACTGTTAATTGGTTTATTAATTCTGAAACTTTAAGGATAACACTGTAAAAATAGTGAAGTGCTTTGTAAAGCA